>NW_027223324.1:4908669-5251169 GCF_030449975.1 Polyergus mexicanus
AAGCAGTGGTATCAACGCAGAGTACTAGTAGATGCAGTGGTATCAACGCAGAGTACTGAGGCGAAAAAAGTATTGTTTTTTTTTTAAGTAATAAATTTCAAAAAAATATCGTGCGCGCGTGTTTCATAAATAAAAATTCTACGAAACGATATATTGTGAATGTTGTAAATATAAATTTTTCAATCTGCTTTTACGTCACAAAAGAAAAGTCAATTTATTTTACACCCTTTTGATTTATATTTGCATAACATCGCGATTCCGGTAAATATATACGCAGTTTGTAAATATATTATCTTTCAATTACTGTTTTTCTAATTATTTTCCTCTGTCGTAAATCTATATCGACTCTTGCGATATCTTCATCTACTAACCATATAAAAACTTCACTATGAAATTAACGCGGTTATCCCAGCTATATGCCATCGCGATTTATTATTTTTCCCTGTTTTTGTTTTTTTTTTTTCCTCTTTTTTTCCCCCTCTTGAATAATTCGTAGACACGGAATATCGAAAAGATGAAAATGTTTTCCGGATCGCGACGAGCTCCTCTGCTCAGATCGAAACGCGACGTCCACGCGAAAAAGCACGTCCGGCGTGAAGAAAGTGATTCGAGAGGATGGTGGTTTTACACTGAACTCGACCGGATTGTCGCTGGGTCTAAACTTAGGCTATTCCCTTTGAGCGAGGGATACAAAGACTGTGTGGTACCGGGGAAGAAACTCATATAGTGGAGGTGGCGACAATACAGCTGTGGAAATGTCATCATCGCGTGCGCGTCCGCGCTCGCATCGAACTTATCCATCTTGTATACGCGAAACTTTTATATCCCTTTACACAATCTCGTCTCTACCTTACGAAAGCTCTCTTTACTCGAGCACGACTTGGTACTCTTGATTTATAGCACTCTTTAATAATTCTTTTATTTACAGCGCAATTTTTCTATGAAACTCTTTTCTAAAGATTGAAAATCAAAAACGGTATGATTATTTAAAAAAAGAAAAAAAAACTGCAATAATTTACACTATTGATCTTCTAATATATTTTTAATATCTGACATTTTACACATTATACATTCGTAAAATTTAGTTTTGATTATTTTTTTCTGTCTGTATATCATGTATCGTTTATATCTATCTCTTTAAGTGGTCTCGGAGATTTTCTGAAGGCTATCAACGAAAAAATTTGATTACTACACCGCTATTACTATTATTTATTTAACTATTATTAATTAACTATTATTAATTTTATTTCTTCCAACGCGCGGCAAAATACGATTATTGCTAAATTCGAAAAGAATTGAGAGCATTTTATTACATTAATGGGGTGGCTTCTGGAAATAAGTCCCAGTCGCATAGTAAACAGGAAGTTATCAATTATCTACTCGCATTCGTATGGAATCGCGGGTACGCGAGATATTTAGAGTCGAGGTATCCCCATTTCCGCCTTTCCAATTCCCGTTGACGGGAACGGATCTAAATTCTAATTGAGCCGGCTTACGTTGAAAGCGGATCGGAGCAGTCCGAATTTAACTGAGAGGTCCCGCTGAAATCAGACTCTCGACCGAGAACTTTCCTTATGTTGTGTCCCCGTGCGACGCGTGACGTGTACTCGGGGAGGTCAGGCGTACGTTCTCTCGTCGCTTGGAAATAATTTTTGCGTGAGACACAGCCTCTGGCAAGACACGGTAAAATATTTTCAAAGGGAGAAAGACAAATTAGTGAAATCTTTATTTAAAGATGAAAGAAAGTAATATGTAAAAAAAATTGTATCGTTTTTTGAGTATGAGATCTTGTAGATCGTATGAATCTATCATGGAAATGATAAGAAAGGTGGACGTCGCGAGCATCATGTCCCTTTATATTTTTTAAGAAATTATATAAAAAAAAAAAAAAAACTTATGTATTTATGTGTATATATATATATATATATATATATATATATATATATATATATATATATATATGTATATTGCATTGAATTTAATATTATTATAATTTTTTATAAATGAAGAGTGAATATATACGTGTAGGATAAAGTCTTTGCGTAATCGAACATTCATATTATACCTTTACGCAAATCTTTTTCTTATTCAGAAGCGCATTTTTTTTTTCACCCGAAGATATATAATTTCCTTATTCAAATTCAGAATTTTTTTGCGAAAATGTCCCATCATATATGCCGGCCGTTCTTCTCTTCGCAGCATTATCTAATTTGAACGGAGGTCACGTTTATAAAGCAACGACTCTGCCTCCCGCGGCTACCTCGATTTATCTTCTTGCTCCGCGTAAATGTATATTTTCGTACATGATCTCTGTCCTCGGTGGACCGTCACGGGATACGCGTGATCATGCTCCTTGTTGCCGATGATGCGGAAATGAGCTCGATATATTATAAGTATTTATCTACTTCGATGACATTTTCAAAAGCATCTTCGATCCGCAGCAGGGAACGCATCACGTAGATCGTAAACTCTATATTTGTTACCGAAACTAAAACAGATGTGGCAAGGAAGGATAGAAAAATTGCAAAACGGATTTTAAATTACGAAAATTCAGGTAATGACGATGTTCGATTTAACAATTCCTTTTTTTTTTTTTTTTTTTTTTTTTAACGTATAATATACATGTATATTTACAAAGAAGATTCGATAATCGTTCTTTTCGAATGTCTTCTCGGATGCCTTTCAAATTTTATTGTTGCTTGGATTTTATATCATACACGTGTGTGTACATTCTGATCGTGCTTTAGTTTCCTGAAACATTCAAGAATGATCGATGGCATGATCGCGTAATAGCTAGAAAAGCAAAGTGATCTTTGGCAAGAAAACAGATATCTACAATGAAAATGTGTTGTCTCATTCTTTATTCTATGACATTTGATTATATTATACGGCACACACACACACACACACACACGAAAAGAGAAGGATAAATAGAAATTTTATAGTTTTGAATTTATGCGTTAAAAAGGACATTTGTGAATTATTATTATGTAATTAATTCGTCATTTCTTTTTTCCTCACTGACAATTTAATTAGATTTTCGTAAAATTATTTAATTTAATGTTAATTCTCTATAATATTTTATTACTCAACATTAAATATCCACGTAAGTAGCTAAACTCGAACTAAAATTTTATTCGTGTTGTTTTATATTTTAGTACGAGATTGACAATAATATAATATCTTAAATTATTATTTATGATAAGTTCGATTTTTTTTTCGCGAATCATGTAAAAAATTCAAAAGATATTGCTATCCTCAAATTTTTATCTCCAAATATGTCTGCTCTAAATTAATGAATAAAAACTATGTTATTTTATCTAAAATTTAATTTTACGAAACCTCTCAACGGTCAATAATTAATTAAGAAATTTAGCCTAATATAAAACTTTTGTCAAGCAAAAATTGATTTTTTTTTTATTCAAGAAAACATTTTTACAATTTTGTCACAATTATGAAATTCTTTGATGAGAGAAAAAGAAAGAGAGAGAGAGAGAGAGAGATTCATACTAGCCGTGATGAACTTCGAGATAATTCATTAGAAAGGTGTGCTGTCTCCGAAAAATAACGGTACATCGGGATTATCTCGCGCGGCAAATTAGGCAAATTATTAACTACCAAATCGAACGTCACCGTGATAGATTCCCTGCGATTATACACAAGCTTACGGTTATTTGGCGAATGTCCCAGCCGATAATAATCGCTGCGAGATCGTACGGATTCGTCTCCAACTGTGTAGACGGCGGGAATGATGGATGCGCGGATTCATCTCACAAAGAGATAATAAATTAGCGCGAGTAAATGGTCGACGTAATTTAAACTCTTTGCATTCGAAACTCGAAGAAAAATTATACAAAATTTCTCTTCATATGAGAGCGTCGAACAGAGTCGACAGACTACAATCTCGGTCGCTATCCGTCATTTAAATCAGAACTATTGTTGTTTGTACGTCTTTGCCTGACATTTTTACGGATCTAGGAGCTAACAATCGTCCAAAAATAATGTTTAGCTCGTTTTGCTGGGATAAATATATTATATATGTTAGTTTTCAACATTATTTATCTTTAGAACTAATTGTGTCTGAAATTATAAAAATTGCTATGTCTAAAAATTTATTAAGAATTTTTATTATGTATTTGAGCTTCTAAAACCTTAGTCGACAAAAAAATTTTATCTTTCTCGTTTATAATTTTAAATTTAGAAAAGTCTGCATAATTTTTACAATTTTGTAAAAAAAAGAAAATTTCTTAAAATTGACTGAGAAATTCGTTTAAAGAATTCAAAGGAAATATGTCTTCAGTGAAGGATTTGTCATCTCTAAATTAATCAATAAGAAATTAATTAATAAAGGCTCTTATGAATATATCATACGAAGGAAATAAAAGGCAATCTCAAGAGTGAGCGCGGTAATTTGTGCGCATATGTTTTATGACAATCAAATCACATTGATATTTTGACTGTGATAGACAAAATTTTATTTCCTTCATTTGATTAATTAAGAAGACAATAGACTTTGTATGTGAGAGGAATCTCTTTTTAATAATTTATTAATTCTCAATTAGAAAAGAATTAAGTTAGACCTGATATAAAGCTATATAACCAAGTAAAAATTCAGTTTGCGTTTAACAAACAATACGTATTTTTACAATTTTCGATAATCACTGATTATCGAATAATCATTTGTGTTTGTATCGATACATAATTGTTATACTAATATCATCATAATTTCAAACGAAAAAGAAGCTAATTGATCGATGTTTTATAGATACATCATTCAATGAATGCAAAAATGTTTCTTTGATCAAGGACAAAATATCCAGGCATCAATATAATTTTTGAGCATAATTAGCGATTAAAATTAAAACATTTTGTCATTAAAAAAAATTTTGACGGTGCAAATAAATGTAACAATACCGTACTTCAATAATTGCAGACAAATTTTTAATTAATTTCAATTAAGCTTTACTTCTACAGGATTTCAATTTTGAAGCTTAATTATAAAGATATGTCGAAGAATGATAAATCGCGAGAAACAATGATCGGTACGATGACCGGCACGATGACCTTCTTATCGAAAGGAAAAATCGATCCTAAATTGGCCAAAGAGTGTGCTATGAAGCGGTATTCGAAGTACCGATATCGCAATCACCGGAGACGAGTGAAAATAAACGGCTTGGTAGAGATCCGTGCGATTAAACGCAACATACTCGTCATATAAGGCCTGCTTTCCTAAGGGGCCGTCAGTTTGAAAGTGCGAGCTGTCGCGCGTGGAACCCGCGTAAAAGATCCGCGCGCGCGAAGGATCGACATGAGATCGAGAATCCGTTTCGTGCTGATCGCATTGCTTGCCGTTTCCGGTGAGTTTGCAATTAGCAAAGTACTCGCGAGTGTGCGTCTTCTTTTATTCCAAGTCGCGCGAATCTCCGTTTTTTCAAGAGCGAATTAAATTTCGAAAGGCGTTCTCTAGCGCGTTTTTTACGATTCTGTTTATAAATAAGTAACATTAAATATGAAAATTTATATAAAAAGCAATTACACATTTTATTCCTATAGACCACATTTATAATCACATGTTAGATTGAATTAAAAATATAACTAATAATTATGGATACTATATATACATTTTTATAAAAACATCTTTGTGCTGCTCCGATAAATTTTTGACGAAACTTCCGAAAACATCATGTTTCGATTTAGATTAAATTTTGAAAATAGATTCCTTTTAAACAAAGAAAAATGTATACCAGAAGAATCTTTTGCGACCAAAGTTAAAAGAATTTTTTTAATATTTTTTCATATTTATGTATATATTTAAAAAAAACACACACAATTAACTGAATACAGGAAAATTATATTTAATATAATATAAATATATTTAATTATATAAGAAATAAACAGTATAAAAAACATATATTTTATTTCCCCCATTAATTTTCCATATATACATCATCTTATATCATTTAATAATTGACGAAATGGGTCTCCTCAATTATTTTCATTCCATATGATAACTCAATAGTTTAAAAATACATAATTAGAAAATATATATTATAAATTTAATACGTAATTATTGCGTTTTTGCAGCATCAGTCAATTTTGAGTCTAATAAAAAGTAAATTAAATCGAGAGATGTTTTTATTCAAAGTATGTCTTTAAATAAACAAGATTGTAAAATAGATATAGTTTATAATACAAGTAAATTAAATCCTCTCCTTCCATTTCGTTTTAAGACAAGCAGGATAAATGATATAAAATAAATTTTTGTACGGTAGAAAAATTTTACAACGAGAGACAGTTTTTTGACACAACGTAATAATTTTTGTAATAAAAATTATTATATTTATTCATACAAAAATTCATTTACTCAAAAATATCTTCCTTATGTTAAAAAAAAAAAAAAAAAAATCCCCCTGTTCTCTATTTTTAACACCAAAAATTGTGGTTTCCTTTTTACAAAATTATATCGACTTCCGCCTTTGTCGATTTTATAAAATAAAATACACAGACATGGTAGAAAAAAAAATGGATTCTGGAAGATTCGTTTTGTGTGTGTGAATGAGACATGATGAGCGCCGGAGGTTTCACTTCCGTTTTTGCATTCGGGTGAAAACGACGGCGCTAATCGCACCGAGATTTCTCTTCGAATGAATATACGTCGCACGCTACAGATATCCATTTCCGAACCGGAACGTGAAAGTATCGCGCGCTTAAAGATAATTTTATAACTTCGAGATATCGAAATCGTTTCAATCAATAATATTTATTTTATATGAAAATCATTTTTCTTTATATTCATTTTAAAATACAATTTTTTTATTATAAATCTTATAAAATGTCTCTCTCTCTCTCTCTCTCTCTCTCTCTCTCTTTTATATATCACATCTTTCTTAATTTTTAATTATACATTTTTTATTTTAAATTAAAAAATTTGATATTTAATTTTTTCTTCTAAAAATAACGAAAAATTAATATTTTTTATTTTATTTGAAAAGAAAAAGATATTAATATAAAAGAATATTTTGAATTAAGTGTTAATAATATAAAAGAAATGATTGCGCATCTTAAAATTTAATCTGAGAAAATCGTTCAAGAATTTATACGAATATACGCGAATTAATTTATACGTATATAATAGAAATTGTTATATATTGATATTTAAATATTTAGAAGCGTGGAAAATGTGTATCGGGCAACTGATATCTCTGTATCGCGATGTTTTTTTTTTCAGCGAATACTACGGCGGAGAAAGGAAAATCTGGAGAAGTCCTTTGCATAGACAACAACAAGTTCTATCGAAATCCTAAAACACTGTCGCGTAACGTCTGGTCGCCTACAGAATGTGCCAAATATTTTCTTTGTTTAGGTAATTATAAATTATACGAAAAAGAAAAATATTGAAATTCATTTAAACGTTCACCATCCATGAACTTTAATCACTCTTTTCTGTCAATAATAATAATATAAATATATACATAACATTAATATATAAATAATAGAATATATATGCTTGTGTCAACTAATAATATATTGTTTAGAATATTACGCGATTAATTATATCTTACAAAGAATATCGATTATTGAAAGTGAATATTTTAAAAGTTTTATTTTATCTTTTTTTTTATTTACATATTATTGTCTTACATACCTTGTTCGTTGTAATTTTTTGTAATCTTATGTTTGCGACTCATTTCTGACATAATTAATATAATTAGATTATAATATTTGCGCACAAATTATCGCACTGGCTTTTAATTGCCTTCCCTCGTCTTCGTATTATACATTCATATAAGAGACATTATTGTTTCATTTTAATTTTAATTTATATGAGAATATATAAAAATAACCATATTATTTGTTTTGATGTAAAATCTAAAGATTATGATACAGGTATTAATTCAAAAAATTATATACATTTAATCATCATATTTCAGATAATGAAGTATTTGAATTCAAGTGCTCGCAAGGACTCCTTTTCGACGTCTCCAGGCAAATTTGCGATTTTAAGACAAATGTCGAGAATTGCGATATAACTTCAGGTATAACTTATATTATATATACTTATACATATTATAAACAGAATAGAGGCACCGGCGAATCTTACATCGATTTCTACTGAGCGTAAGAAAACGATCGAATATTATACACGTATTTTCACTCGAAAAATCATACAATGCGGCGATGAATTAATCTCGGTTCTTTTTTTTTTTTTTTTATTTAACCGTTAAATCTCTTATTGGTGGTTCCAATTTGTCATTAGTGATTCCAATTATCGTTAATGTTAGTACGCTTTAACTTTAATTTTTGATTTTAAACAAAATTAATTGTAATTAATTGTAATTGTTGTCTTGATCTATTTAATTTAAGCATAACTAGATTTTTTCGGGAACAAAGATCCATAAAGCTTCTCGTAGATATATATGTGGCTTAAAGAAGTATCATTATAACGAATGGTGATGTGAAATTTTAAAAGCTTCTCGTAGATGTCCAACCAGCGAAGCCGTTGCTGAAGAATGGCGAGTGCGATGAGAAAAGTCTGGCTTGCGGAGATGGCACGTGCCTTCCGGCTCTGTATTTCTGCGATGGAAGCGTCGATTGTCCTGATGGTTCCGACGAAGGATGGTGCGGTAAGAGATGTAAATGATGCGCAAATATATTTCGCATCAAAATTTTCGCGATCGTACATGTAAATCTGCGAAAAGTGTTCTTCGTCTTTTAAATTGTACATAGTTTTATCGCGATAAATATATACAATATATGAATATCGAAATATATAAAGCTTAATATGTTCACGTATTGATATGTGAAAAATAATTGAAAGAAAATTTAAAATTGTTTTATATTATTTTATGGAACGCTCTCTTTAGGATGCTCTCACGCTCGTATATTTGGTTGCGGTTATTTCTATTTCACGGCACGAAAATATATAAAATATTGTAATAATATTTATAATGCACAATTCAATTATTAATGTAAGTATCATTGATCTGCTATAGATATGCAACATGATACAAATGCCGCATCGACGTGTGACATGCAGAAATGTCGACTACCAAATTGTTGGTGTTCCAAGGATGGGATCCGAATTCCAGGAAATCTGACCGCACTCGCTGTTCCACAAATGATAACAATCACTTTCAATGATGCTGTGAATGCTGAAAACTTTGAACTCTATTCAAGTAAGAAGCCAGTAGTCATCAACAAAATCACTTTTATTATCTTGATTGTTTCTTCTTTCTTTTTTCTTTAAAAAAAATGTTAATAAGTATATTGTAACTCTAAATAAATATAAGCATATTTGAGCCTCTCAAAAACCAAATTGATCAATCTCATTTTTTGTAAATTTCTTAAAGCTCATTAATTAGGTTTCTGAGAAACTATTTATATATATATATATATATATTAATGTTAATAATTTTTTATTTTTGTAATAATATAGAGATTTGTTTGAAGAAAAAAATAAGAATATAGAATAATAATAGAAAATAATTATTTGCAGAAATATTTACGAATGACAGGAAAAATCCCAACAACTGTCCTATAAGAGGTACTTTCTACATCAGTCATCAATACACGAATTACAGAGATGTGCAGTATTTGTGGAACATCGGCCACGAAATAGCCGCACATTCCGTTACGTGAGTATTTTTGAACGAGATATTGAGAAAGAAAAGGAATTGAGAGATGAGTCTCTCTCATAGAGAACCGTTTGATTCGATACGCAAAACAAATCGAGGATCATTACTTAGGCATCGCGGACCAGAGGAGTGGTGGTCGAAGAACGCGACGATCGAAGACTGGTTCGATGAGATGGTCGGAGTAGCGAATATTATCAAGAAATATGCAGCGGTTCGTATCGGCGATATCAAAGGTAAGAATTTCCTTTCCTATCCATTTTATGTAATTTTACAATTAAATTTAACGATCATTATTAAAAGGAGTCTCACAAATAAATAATGCATTTATATTTATTGCATATTTAGATATAAATTTAAATTACAATTCAATTATATTAATTTAAAACAAATACCGCGTATCTTTCGATTGTTCCTTCTTGAAATGAAATGACGAGTGTTCATTATGGGGCAATAATGTTGGTAGGGATAAGGGCCCCTTTTCTGCAAGTTGGATGGAATCGTCAGTTTCTAATGATGTCCGAATTTGGCTTCGCTTATGATTCCTCAATCGTCGCACCGTTCTCTGATCCACCATTGTGGCCGTACACGCTCGATTATAAACCACCACATCCGTGCATCCACGCGAGACAACTTTGCCCAACTCGTTCCTATCCGAATATCTGGGAGCTGCCTCTAAATCAACTTTTGGCAAATGTAAGTAAATGCCATACACGTGACAGATTGGAACGTTTCTCGATTGTTGTAGTACAATATATAAATATCGAGTAAAGATAAAATGCCGAGATTGTGTAACTTAATGTAAGATATTGTTACGCGCAATTTCAAAATTTATGCATTTTTATAAGAAGCACAAATCTTTTCGTTAGAGTCATAATCATGATTTATCGGAATATGTGAATAAAATAAAACAAACGTTTCAATTTTCACCAAATGAAAAAGCACTCCGAAAAGTTCCGTATTTTTAATATCGGAA
This sequence comes from Polyergus mexicanus, assembly GCF_030449975.1. Classification (NCBI taxonomy): domain Eukaryota; kingdom Metazoa; phylum Arthropoda; class Insecta; order Hymenoptera; family Formicidae; genus Polyergus; species Polyergus mexicanus. The sequence goes on from NW_027223324.1 coordinate 4,919,278, forward strand.
TATGGAGGAGTTTAGAATAGAATTGTTAAAAGTATAAACTCAAATCAAATAAATATGTAGATATAAGACTTTTGAGATATGAAGAGACTCGATGATTAAAAATTATGATACTTTTCATAGTTTATCTTTTATTTTATTTTAGTACTTATCAAGTATATATCAATTTTAATCTTCGTTTTTCTTTTTTCTTTTTTTTTTATCATAAAAATATCAGTTATATTTAATTGTTTATACATTTTATTGAAAAACAATATTGCTGTTTTTATTACGGAATAATATTGTACTGTTTTTATTTAGAAATATACTTGTACTACTGTGGATTCCTGCCCTTCCAATTTATCTGGCGAAGAGGTTTATAAGATGCTTATGTTAAACTTTAAACGACATTATCTCACAAATCGAGCACCTTTTGGTTTACATTTTCATGCATCGTGGTTCAAAAATCCAACATATTTTTACGTATTTAATGTAAGTAGAATTTCAAAAAAAAGTTACCTTTGTATAAATAAAATCAATTATGCATTTATCTCAAGTTGATTATTGTCGTGTTTATCTTTTTCTCATTAATTCGTTTATTTTAGAAAATTATTTATTGTATCTGTCTCTGTCTTATTATAGACTAAAAAATAATTTGGTGTATTCAAGATTTTTATAACTGTTATGTATAAAAATTGTCTAATTTTTCTAATTTTCCTCTCTCAGTATAATTTGGCAAACTTTTTATTATTTCTATTTAATTAATCAATATTTTCTCGTGTAATTAGAAATTTATCGATGATGTACTTCGGCTGGATGATGTGTTCTTTGTCACAAGTCATCAGATTGTGGAATGGATGCGCAAGCCAACATCTCTGGATGAAATCGGAAAGTTCGCACCGTGGCAATGCGCAAAACAGCATTTTGAATCATTTGAAGTCGCCTGTGACTTGCCAAACAGTTGTAAATTACCCAGTACAGTGCTTAAATCACACAGGTATTTACACACATGTTTCGAATGTCCGCAGCAATATCCATGGTTAAGAAATGAATTCGGAATCGAATGAAAATGCAGTAAAAGCAACGTATGACTTATTCTCCTTGCTTGTACATCATCAGGAGTTCACACATAGTACCTTATTTAGATATAATATTGTATTATTTATTGTAAACATAGATATAAGACTATCTTTTTTTTAAGAAAATTGCATTTATTTCCTAGGTACATATGTAAGCTTCTTCAACTCTCAATATGATGCAAAATAAATTATACTTCCTTCATCGTTAGAAAAATGGAAATGGTTTAAGATATTAAGATAACTTTCTTTCTCTCCAAGATATAACGTCATATATTGGTTATTTAAAGACAAATGTTTCATGTTTATCCTTCCTGTTGTATGAATGGATTCTGAATAGACTCCATACCATCTACGGGACAAATAAGCACTACAGATGTTCCTCTACATACTACCAATCCCAACATGCGTGTGTCCTGATTTAATTTGTATGGATCATCTGGATCTGTACAATTAAGAGAATTGTTTATATTTCAGATGACATGCAAGATACTGAGATATAAATTAGTTAAAGAATATACCAAAGTTATATCTATAATCGCATTTATAAGTTTGTTATATTATCAGTGATATACCTCTAAGATACTCCTTTGTATTGTCGAGTACTAAGTTGAGTAAAGGATCGTAACCCTTGAGTATACCTTCAGCTTCTCTGCCTCCAGCAAATTTTACCCTTATGTTTTTCTCGAGGTACTTAGATAAATCGAGAATACTCTCTTTTCTCTTCTTCTCTTTATGCTCGACATTCTGCTGCTATAAAAATGCAAATGATATGTTCAGTTTCTTAATCAATTCAGTTACTATACATATGATGCATTACCTGTTTTGGTGCCTGTAAGAAAAATGGTGAGGTTAACTTGAGGGTAAACCTTAACCTAGATTATGGAAAAGTGAGAAGTATGTATGCATAATTTTATATACTTACAGACATCTTAACGAAAAAAAAGATTTAATCGTGAATGGTGGACTTTTTTTTATGAATCAACAAAAACAATTTCAAGCAAAATCTCGCGCGTAGATTACTCTAAAAATTATGTTTGCGATCTGATCGAATCATTCAACAAGTCAAGTATCGATTTCTCCCGCGTTTTTAGAATCGATAATTTTGAATCGAGATTACAAAAATGCTCTTCATAGAGATATTTAAATTTCGTAGATAAATTTAAATTTCACACTATTTGTATTAAACAATCATTATATCGAATATTTTTGCAAAATATATTCCATTTTGTAAATAATTAAATCTTTTTTTATTTCGTAATGCTTTGTTTTTTTAAACAACTCAATTATGAATAAATTTCTTGGAAAGAGTGAAAGGAATAAGAGTCGATGTAAATGAGACGTTTTTATTTCTACAAAGCATTAAAAATAATGACAAACAAATGAAAATAAAAATAAAAAGCCTTTTAGACTTTTTATGAAAGACGTCTTATTGACATCTTTGTTGCCGTTCTATATAAATTCGAAAATGAGAGAATAGAAAAAAGAACACATCAAGTAAAAGCTTGATTTTATTTATCTGGCTTTATAAAAAAATACATGTCAATGGCATGATGTGTACGTGAACAATGTAATACGATTGAAGTATATATATATATATATATATATGACGACTTTTACATATCTTAGAATTAAAATCTATTATTATATTATATTAAGAATATTTTTCAACAACTTCTATATACGATTATTAATGTCTTGCATGTGTACGGAATGTTTCTTAGGGAATAAGTATAGTTTACAGAGCGCACGTATCGAATGTTATCATGTTTTTCTCTTAGAATAAAACAAGGCGTATAATGATATCTTAACAAAAGCCAAGCAGCGACAAAAAGAAAGTAACATCGCTATTTAACTCGCTTTACAAAATTAATAAATAAACAAACAATATAAAATAAACAATTATAATTAAGCGACGAATCGCTATATTTACGAAACTATAAATAGAGCTCAAATTTTCCGACTAATTAAAACCTTGGAAAGATTTATTTATATATTGTACGTATGTTGAATATATTTATATTCGCACGAATATGTAAATAACATTCGACATACAGATATCAGATTGCGAAAAACAAAAATCATAAGATGTTAAAGATTCAGAATATCCAGAAATAGTAATTGCGCGCGATAACATAATACACGTAGATCTCTCCGTATGATGCTATGATGTGAAATCTAAATTCAATTAATTGTAAATGTCGCGTAAACTATACTTCAGCCCAGTATCTTTTTTACTGCTACTAGGGTTTGCGTGTGATATTTTGTCATTCCGATATTATTTCTCGTATGAATCTTCAAAATTAAATATAAATCTCTTTATATATATATATATATATATATATATATATATATATATATATATTTATAAATTAAATTAAAATTAATAAGTACATAAATTTGTAGCATATATATATATATATATATATATATATATGCTATAAATTTATGTGTTTGTCTATTAGTCTAGCCTTTGTAGTCTCTATAACGGAGCTTATTATTTGTTGACGGAATCTGCATTGTACATTGGCTCATGTGTGTCCCATATGTTTAACCATCGCTTACAATATTTCTACGCTATTACGCGATATTGTCCGAACTTTTTCTCTTCTGATCCGATTTGTTTGGATGGATAATTTTTTACGTATTATTATATCAATAAAACCTATAAGTATACGATAATAAAAATTTCGTGTTCTTATATTAACCAGACGGTTGCCGGAACTTTCGTAATCTATTCCATTCATGAATAAATTTCGATGTATCGAATGCGTTCATTTGATATCTTAGAGATAAAGATTAAAATTATTATTCGTTTAACTTGTATAGTTTCGTAAGTAGAGCGCGAGACGTTCTTTTTTGGCTGCCATTGTACTGTTCCGACACAAATCGACTTGTATTGTTTCGCTAATTTATGCGTCATGAATACAATCGCGGAAAAACGATAAGTCTTCTATCCTTCCGTCCTGATATAATTGAATACGTAACAATGTCATTGTTTCGCGTAGAAAATGTGATATCGCTCGTAATATCATCGCAAATTCGAGATGTTTATTGAAAGAAAATGAAGCTAGAGATCTCAAAGTTAAAAGGAGTCTTAAAGATTCATCTCTTTTATATCCTTCAGAAGAGCAAATAGCTAATTTTCGTTCGTCGCAATATTCTATTTTTATGTCTAAGATTATAAATGATCTTAATTCCAGAATCTCGACTTCTAAAACTGCGCTTGCTGATAAGGCCTTAACTCATTTCGCCAAAAACGGCTCTAAAATACCTGCAAATTTTTGAAGATTTTGGTTTGAAAAAGTAGGCGGCACATTAGTGACAATACTGTAGATCTCGTCTACTCTAGAAATACCGAACTATTTCTCTATTCTGGATTTTTTTTCAATATCCATTCTTTTCTAATAACACAGAACGAAAACGTCATTGTGCATTTATCTTTCGCTTTCTTACTCTATGTATGATTACATGGTCGTGCGACAAACGTGTAATACGTGTAATATAGCACAAAAAGAGAATTAGAAACTGGTTTAAAGAAGATTAAAGAAGTTATTTCAAAATAGAGAGAATAGAGAATCTCTAGAATAGAGGAGATCTATATTAATATCTTATCGTATTTCATTAGTATGCGTCATGTACGCTTTATCCCATAAATTACATTCGATATATTCAAATTGTATAATATTATGTTCACATATTTGTGTGCATCATGACTTACAATTAGGCCTGAATAGTATTTGTCTTCAAAATATATATTATGCATACAAAATTAAGCGCACAAGATTAAAAAACAAATAATCTCAATTATACGATATTAAATTAATAAAATAGAAATATAATTCAAATTTTTTAAAGAACAATCTTCATGCGCGAGTATCTAGGTATCTGAAATGTGTGTGCGTAACTCTATGATAAAGTATACATGACGAGTTTTAATACAGGAGCCATATTAAAAAATATTTAGATCATATGTGTATGTGTGTCTGTGTATGTGTGGATATCGACGTGTGGAATCCTTGCGTTAGATCCTAGCAATGTCGATCGTTAGTGGCACGAATAATTTAGATCACGTGTCATGTTGCCTGTTGATTCTCCTCTTGTTCAGCGAGTAAAGGAACGCCCGACGAAGACGGATCCGCGTTATTGTTCTCGTTCTCGTCTTGCTCATAAAGTAGCGGAACCGCCTGTTGGTTGTTGTCGGTCTCCGAAGGCCTCCTGCTCTGCCCCGGCAAGAATGACATTGGTATCGTTCCCGAGGGTGTCGTTGGCGCGGAGCGCGACAACCATCGCTTGGTTTTGCTCCGCGAACTCGGCAATCCCAACGGCATGTACAGCTTACCACGGGTTCTCCTTACTTTATACGAGCCGACATCGCTGGGACTTAAAGGCCGTTGTTGCGTAGTACCATCGCTGTGGGTTACGTATAAGATCGGGGTCTGGCAATTTTGCTGGCAATGCACGGCGGTAGCGTGTCCGTTAGACAACTGAGGAAGTTGTTGTATCTTGTCCAATAATTCCCGCAACTGGAAAACGGTAATGCAAAGGACAACGTGTTGTGAGAATGTATAAAGACGTTTCCATTGAATAAGAAAACTTCATTTGAATTTAATCGTGTTTTATGAATCTCTGAAGTATTTCTTTTATAAAAAAAAAATAACAATTAACATTAAAATGTCTTTTGTGCAAGAATATACGAAATATATTTTATACATATTTTTTCATTATAAGACGTGTCCATTCAATATTATTATCAAAAATATTGTCGTAAGAAAATTTGTAATAATTTCATGTATATATTTGGTAATCTCTAAATTAATTTTTAAATTAATTTGTTGCAGTGTAGGAGCGTACCTCTATTGTCGGGCTGGTCGCCCTTGGCGGAGAACAAGGCGATTGAGCAGCTAGGCTTGATATGTCAGAGGTTGTTCTGTGATTTGTTAGCGAGACGACCGAGCCAACATCTCCGGTCTCTCTTCTCTCGCAGTCCGCCGTTGATAATTCGTCAACGCTGTTGTTGCAGGAGTACGGCGGCGGTATAATAGTGTTCGCTTCGTTCACCACGTTACACATAAAACTCGAGCTCAACGAATCCAATGTGCTCGCATGAGACAATGATCTGAAATAGCGCATCACAAAACCGGAAGTTCCTTTGCCCGAGGTGTCGTCGTAACCGATCACCAATGGATAAAGGTCTGGTTTCGCGGTCACCTAAACATAAAATTGTACAATGAAAGTAGATTTATAATTTATATTATTATTTAATATACTAGTCTATTTGACAAAGCAACATAGTATAAAAATACATAAATTTATCTCTATATATATATATATAGAAAGAAAATTTTGTTGTTTCGTGCAATTTACAAAAAGAAAGCGAATGAAAGACAAGAGATGTGCGTATTCTAAATTGAAATTTTTTGCAGTTACCTCATTATACGGCGGTGGTAACGCCTGGACGAAGGAACTACATCGGCTGTAATGAGGAGGTGGATACCACGGTCCTGAGGATGTCCTTTCCGAAGACATGGAATCTTCCGACAGAGCCGCACGACGACGTTTCCATAGCCAGAAGCCGCATATTGCGGCTATGGCTAAGGCTGCGAGCACTGCTGCCCTGTAAACAAAATACAATATTTCATTATTATATTCCATTTATATAATAATAACAAACGTCACACGTAGAACCATTATACATAAAATGGAATCATGTTAGAAAACGATGCTGCAAAGGTGATCGATTAATTTTAAAAATAAAAAGAACAAAAAATGATTTCCTTTTCATTTTACGTCGACGTTCAATGAGAAATTAATGGATATACCAACCACAGGTACCAATAAGTCCAAATCAAGAAATTGAACATCTCTGAAACGTGAGGATGTACCGGTGTAAAGACACTATAACAACAGCCATGAGTACAGCACTCTTTCGGAGGAGAGCAGCTGAAAAATAACAAATTCGCATTTTTCTATCTACGTTTCATTTTGCATATCTCGTCTATACAGTCTCGTTACATGTAGTTCATTACTTTTACTATTTACTTGTAAAATAAAGAACTTACACGTGCCCTCCATTGCACAGCCTAGAAGACACCTTAAAAGGTAAACAAAAAATAAAATATAGTTGTACAATTATATATTTCTCATACTATAATATTTTTTTTATAATAGACAGCAAACGTAATTATTTATAATAACTATATTAATTGATAATTGAACTGAGGAGAGATTGTTAATCTTTTTTATTGAAAATTATTAAAAAAAAAATTGAATAAAAATCTCTCTACTAATGATAAACTGCATTTTTCATTTCAGATAATTAATGAGGTAAAATGCCGTTTAAACAAAAACGGCGAATGCGACATCCTCCATGAATTGACGAAGAATCGCGAAACGATGGACGACTGTTCGCGATGGATAGTTAACCCATTAAAGGTCAGTGTTATGCAATATGAAGCATTTTAATTATACACACACACACATATATATATATATATATATATTACAATTGATTTCTAGGATTATTAAATAATCTCTATTGATTTTGACTTAAAAAGATTGCGTTCTATCTTTGGATGATTATTGGCTGTTAGGTAAAATTAATTAGATAAAAAAAAACGTAGAATAAATAATTTGTCTTCGCAAACTCCTTCGATTTACCAAGTTTTCGAGAAAAAAAAATTGCTCCCATATATTCGTGAAAATTAGACACATAGGAGTTTGAAAGACGATTAATTTATTAATAAAATTTCATTGCAAAATTTATCAACTAAGATCAATTCTGTTTGAATATGAAATCTTGTTTCGCAGAAGAAGTGTGAAATGCGTTGGCCGTTAACGGGCTAAAAGGAGCATGGAAAAAACTTACGCATGAATTGCAAACACGGCGACATACGGACTTGTATTGATCGAGAGCGCGAGGAGCCGAACGCGAATAGGGGCTGTACGAACGAGGATGCGAAACGCATGGTGTCACCTTCTCTTATTCCCTTCGCGCGAGATTACATTGTTATCCTAGAGGACAGGAGGCAACGCGAACGCGATCGGATCGGATGCGCTCTTGTGCGCCGTTCTTACTTGATCGACGAGCGACAACAGTGTCAACGTCAGCGTGGCTGTCACGAGCGGTGCACCGAATACGCTACTCCTCGCAGCGGTTTCCACCATAATTCTACCACGGGACTGTCGTGTGCACGTGTGTTCACGTCGTTTATAGCAGCTAAGCGTGCACCACCACCTCCTCCCGTGCGTGTACGATATCGCACGCACGTCTAGCACTCGACGGCACTCGCCGCGTGCTCAGGAACCCCTGCCTTCTGCATCCATGCGCATCGCGTGGCAAAGCGATTGCCGTCAGTCCGGCGCAGACGCGTGACGTAATTGCTTTATTACGTGCACGGAGCTAGTATTCCAATACTTTTCCAAAATTGTTATGTTTGATGATAATCAAATTTTTTTTTTTTTTTAATTTTTATTGGAATTAATTCAAGAAAATTGACTTGAAAATTAAAGGTGTTTGATTTCGGTACCGATTGTATGGACAAAATGTCAATAGATACGTCTGAAGATGAGCTGGTAGCAGAAATCGCAGATTTGCGAGCGTTATTGCATGCGAAAGAGGTTAAACTGGCACGTTTGCGACGCGAGAAACAAGTCACGCAGGAATATGGCTTGAACAATGATGAAATTTGCAGATACAGTCGACAGTTATTCTTGACAGAAATTGGCGTGCAAGGTACACTGTAAGATTTTCCATGTAGCATGCATAAAAAAAAGTTTCATAATCCAAATACTTTTGTACACTATAATACCAAATCTTATAATTCATACATATATACATATATATATATATATATATATATATATATATATATATAAAGGATTATTTAATATGAAAAAAGTGACATATATAATCTTTTATTATAATTTTCAGGTCAAAAGAAGATAAAAGATAGCTCTGTACTTATTGTAGGAGCTGGCGGTCTCGGTTGTCCAGCTGCATTGTATTTAGCTTGTGCCGGTGTTGGCCACATTGGCATAGTTGACTATGATAATGTCGAGATAAATAATCTTCATAGGCAATTATTGTATACGGAAACAGACGTTGGTACTGCTAAAGTAGTTGCAGCAACAGAAAGCATTAATCGGTATGATGATATTAAGAGTTAAAATTGTGTATTAATTGGAAAGAGATTTATCTCTATTTATATTTTATTTTCTTTATTTTCTCAGATTAAATAGTTATGTAAAAGTCACTCCATATTGTATCCAGCTGACTAGTAAAAATGCTTTGAATGTCATAAAGAATTATGACATTGTGATAGATGGTACAGATAATGTAGCAACTCGTTATTTGTTGAATGACGCATGTGTATTGAGCAGGAAACCATTAGTTTCTGGATCAGCACTGAGATTTGAAGGCCACTTGTCAGTATTTAATTACAACAATGGCCCATGCTATAGATGCGTATTTCCTGAAGCACCACCACCGGAAACTGTAACAAACTGTGGAGATGGAGGTGTCCTTGGTGCAGGTGAAGCTCTTGTAATAGCAATTTTTTATATATTTTATTAATTAGATTTTGATTTCATCTTTTCTTTTTCTTTCTGTATTTTTTATTATTGGATAATAGCTGTTGGTGCAATTGGTGTATTGCAAGCGTTGGAAACATTAAAAATAATACTTAATATGCCCGATATAATTTCTGGGCGACTTTTGTTATTTGATGGTACGGAAACAAAATTCCACAATGTACGCTTGCGTCCAAAGAATGCGGATTGCGTAATTTGCGGACAACATCCTGTTATACATGAATTAATAGACTATGAAGAATTTTGTGGTGCAAAAGCAAATGACAAGGATCCTAATTTAAATTTATTGAGAAAAGAAGAGAGAATATCGACTGAAGAATATAATGACATCGCAAAAGTCAATTCAAAATCTCATATACTAATCGATGTACGTTCACCTGAAGAATATGAAATTTGTAGTTTACAAGATTCTATTAACATTCCTTTTACACAACTTAGCAAGGATTATAATTTAAATCTAATAAGGAATAATATAGAAAAAGCTCAAAAAGAACATTGTCCAGTAGATAGTAAGTTTTAGTAATATTTATAATAGTTTTTTTTTTTTTTTTTTCTATTGAAAGTTAGATTATCTTTATTATGATTGAGAATTAACTTTGTTTACTCTTTCAGTGTATATTCTATGTAGACGCGGCAATGATTCACAAAAGGCTGTGCAATATCTGAAAGAGTTATTTACAGATGATACTTTACGAATAAGGGACATAATTGGAGGTATTCATGCTTGGAGCAATAAAATTGATCCAAAGCTTCCTAAGTATTAAATCTGTAAAAAAAAAAAAAAAAATGACGAAAGTACATAATGTTTGTATGAAAGATATATTTTTTTATTCAATAATATATCTTGATCGAGATAATACAGTTATTTATATTATATTTGTACCCAGTTTTTTACTTATATGTTATCAGCGATATATATCTTATGTATATATATATATATATATATATATATATATATATATATATATATATATATATATTATATATTTAATTCGAGTATGTTTCTATTTCTTCAAGAGTTAGACTAGTTTCTGGACGTTTATAGTGAGAATCTGGTAGGCTCCTTAATTTTTCTGCTGCTTGTTCCGGCGTTAAATCCCTTTGTGCTTGAGCTAAGAGTTCATAGCCGACCATGTGTTTCTTTATTGTAGCAGATCGTAACAGAGGTGGTAGATATATCCCATGAAAGGTCCAATATGGATAATCGTGATTGAGATATGGACCCGTTGGAGCGCCTTTAATTGCAAATCGATAAATCAATAACATATAAATAATTAAAATAATATGCAATAATAATTATTTACCATGCCATCCCATCGAGTATGGAAAAGAGCATTGGAAGAGATTATCATATTTAGTACATAATCTCTTCATGATGACAGATAGAGATTCTTGTTGACTATCTGACAAGTCTTAGTACTCTGCGTTGATACCACTGCTTTAACACCATAGTTTCATATGGCCAAACTGCCCAAAACGGTACTACGACTATCCAATCACGATTCTCGATTACAATGCGATTCTGCAAATAATAATTCAGATAATATAAAAAAAAGTATATAAAATAATGCTGAATGCATAAATTGTTAATATTAGATCTTTTATGCCATTATGAAATATATACATTATTTATAATAACTCTAACACCTTTTTTAGGACCTCCTTCTGCATGTAATCAATGAGAAGAGGTTTCTTGTTACGCTCGTAATAATCGCTGAGATATTTGTCTTTTATTCTAGCTTCGTTTGGTAAGAAGGAACTGGCCCATATCTGACAATGAGGATGTGCATTGCTACAGCCCATCAGAGCGCCTCTATTTTCAAACACCTGAACCCAAGTCCATTTCTCACCCAACTCGAGCATCTCAACGATCCACCTATTACATTCTACAATGTCTATTTCTCGAAAGTGATGAATATTCTAGTGCATACTTACTGAACATTACTCACACCGTTTGACCACTTCCTTGATCTCATGAATCTTCATCAAAGCTATTGTTACATTCGATTTTGGATGAAAGCACATCACTTTACAGGTACCTTTTGCAGATCCCATTTGGAACAATTCATCCTCCATTTTTGGTGGATCTGGTACTGATTCCAGTAAAGCAGGAAAATCATTCACAAACGAAAATGTATTTTGATACATTGGAGTTATCTACAACATATAAGAGAGCATCTTAAATTATCTAATATTAATAGAAAGGAAACTATTAATTTATACAGAACACAAATTATAAAGGATAAAGAATTTTATCACGAAATTATCTGATAAGTTTTTCACTATTATATTAAATTATTAAATTTGAGATCATACTTTTTGTTCTGTACCATAAAGATCGAAAACGAATAATAGATTGATATAAATAGAAATAGAGATAATAGCATGATATTGAAATATAAATATTCTTCTATCAAAGTTAGAGTAAAAAAAAAATCATGGTATTTCATTTACAGAAATCATATAAAACAGCAAAAAAGTATATTACTTGTACAAATAAACCAATTAACTAACTTTTCCACTAGCTCTGATATTTCCTGGGCAAAGTGGATTTTTTGGATCATAATCTGGAAGATCTTCATCTATACTAGGTTCTATCTGTCCTCCCCAAGGTCGCTTCATACGATGTGGAGATACAAGTACCCATTCACCCCTTAATGGATTATATCGAATATGCTGATGTTCTGCAAAGTGATTAAGTGGTTAAAGTATTAAACCTTAATAAACCCCTATAAAAATTAAAAAATGCTGCTATATATATATCTAACCAGTTGGATTAAATGCTGATGATGTATCTTCTGGATATATGTTTTCTGTTCCATGTTTGGATTTGTCCAATGACTCGTCACCTATTATAAATTCATGAATTTAAATAATATATTCTTTCAAAATATTATTCTAACATTTTATCATACGAAATAAACTTGCAAAAGAAATATAACAAATTTATATATGTCAATTGAAAGTGCAAAATTATATGACAAACTATATAGAATGTTCTTATCATTTTGATTTCTGATTACATAATCCATTCTCTGTGCTTTTTATAATATCATAATATAATCTTAGATTATATAAGAGATAATATAATAAAATATTGTTATATTTACAATTTCGCGTTAAAATTGGTTGCTTATCAATATAAACTATATTTATGCCTTTTTTCTTTACAGCAAATATATACAGAATAATTTGAATCAAATTTATCCTTTCTGTACGATATGTATCTCACATTATGCATTTAATAGAATGTGCATTGAAAAATATATAATAGTAATATTAAACATTTATAGTATAATTATCACGTTTACCTTTGGCCGACATTTATGCACGAAAGTCTTAAAAACTATTATTTTGATAATGTGCTGCACAAGTTCAGTGATTGATAAACGTGTGTCCACTTCGTTCCTTCATCGCGCTTATTATGTGAGTTCGCTGAGTTGCATCTTCGTGCAGATAACGAGAATACGAGATCTAACCAATTGATAAAAAAATAAAGTTTGATTCAAATTATGTAAGTTTGTATTTCTACCATATACACACAAATATGATATAGATGATGTTTCGAGCGAGGAGAAACGATTATTTATTATTATTACACTGTATATTTTCGTGCGTATAAAAACATGGATAGTAATCAAAATTGTAGAATAATGATTTGTTTTAAAAGTTACATTTCTTGAAATTAATAAATTTATCGATATATATTGATCGAATAAAAAATAAATATATATCCCTCGCTTGTAAAACATAATCAATATAATATTTATATTCTGCATAATTATCTGTACTTAATTTATGTGTAAAATAATTCATATTATTTTTTTATTAACAAATTCAATATTACATCATTATTTTATTCATATTATACATATATATTTATTATATTGCAATTAGTACAATAAGCGAACGTGATAATTGTAATTGATTGATCCATAAACACATCATTTAATGGTTTAATTGCAATAACATAAGATTATATTAAATTTTCATAATAAAGTAAACAGAAAAAATCTGATATATTGTATTTTGATGCTCTAATTCTAAATAATGATTTTACCAACAGTGTCGAAAAATGGTGGTCCTGGCTACGTAATTTCTAAAGTGGATAGTGAATGTAGATGGCGGTACCGTAAAAAAACAAGGTGTATCTGAATCTGTGTACCATTTTCGAAAAAACGCAGTAGTTGACCAAACAGAGACCGATAATAATTTGTGAACGGAAATCCAACAAGGAAAACATAGAAGGAAAGAGTATTATAATTCGCGTAATAATTTATACAAAATGTAAGTGTCTATTTTTTATATCTATTTTACAATACGATTTAAATTTTAATTCATTCTTTGGCATTATGGCATCGAATATAACCTTGATCACTGTGCACGTTTGTATACATATAAATATGAATTTAGTGTGTATTTGCCTTTTTTCCAATTTATTTTTATGAATTTAGTGTTTATTTATATATATAATTTAATTATATTTAGACAAAAAGCACTTTTCAATATTATTATTATTGATTGAACAATATAATTGTTCTTTATAACAGGTCTTCTCTAACCAAGCCAAAATCGGAAATGACGCCAGAGGAACTGGCAAAGAGAGAGGAAGAGGAATTTAACACCGGACCTCTCTCTGTTTTAACACAATCTGTCAAGAATAATACTCAAGTATTGATAAACTGCAGAAATAATAAGAAGCTGTTGGGACGAGTCAAGGCATTTGATAGACATTGTAATATGGTTTTGGAAAATGTAAAAGAAATGTGGACGGAACTTCCACGTACAGGAAAAGGCAAAAAAAAGGTACGTTTAATCATTACAAATGCATTTGTGGAAAAATTAAAATTTCATAAAACTAACTTTATTAGCGAGCAAAATCCAATACTTTTATAGAAATTTATTTATTTAATAATTAACAGTATATTGGATAATTAATAATTATATATATATATATATATATATATATATATATATATATGGTTATACTTTTAATTGAAAATTTTTTATCAGCTTGATATTTAATGTTATAAATGAGTTTTTGAATTAAAAAAAGAAAGCAATACAATTAAATTGAAATGTTGACATTTTTAGCATATTAGAAATAGTCAGATCTATTAGAAAGATCTTATTTAATAAATTAAAAATGAAATGTTTAAACCAAAAAATTGACTGCGAAATAGATATAAACTTTTTTTTTTTTAATAAAAGATTAACATTTTTTAATGTTATATAGAAATAGAGATTATTTCTTGTTAGATATAATGTAGTGATTTTTTGCATTTAAATATTAAATAATGATACTAATATCTGGTACCAGTGATATCACTTGCATTGTTTGCTTGCTTAGAGTAATATTAATAATGAAAATATCCATAAACAGGCAAAACCAGTAAACAAAGACAGATTTATCCCAAAAATGTTTCTACGTGGAGATTCTGTCATCTTAGTTCTAAGAAATCCATTGGCAACTGCAGCGGGAAAGTAATACATTAAGGACAATTTTAATATTATAAACTAAGATTAATTCTGTAATAAATAAAATAAAAATTGATACAAACGTGAACAGGTTATATTTACTAGTGCACTTGACACATTTTTTTGCATAAATCCTTAATATATCTCATTCGTAATTTATTAAACGTTAAGTAGAAAAAAATATGTGATAAGCAGGACACTGTTTTATTTCTTACGAATTGTATACAAGATTATCAATCCTTTTCAGCAATTGCAGTTAAATGTTTATCGATTTCTTGCTCATTTAAAACACTGTAACAAAAAGTTTATTAATTATGACACAGTAAGAATATATGAAATACTTAAAAATCAAAATTATGTGTTAATTACCGGAATTTGGGATTATCCTTTGATACAATTCCCACTTCAATTTCAGTTGGCTTAAAATCTACAGATAAAACAGTAGATAAACAAGTAATAGCTAGTTGTATAGTCTCATCATAATCATAATTCTGTTTCTTCTTCAGTTTCTTCTCGAGATAAGAATTAGCTTCAGTTTGTTTCGCCCCCACAGAGATAGCTCTGTAACCGCAGAAATAACCAGCCGGATCAGCTTTGTAGATGCACGGACCCTTTTCCTTGTCAAATGCTATGAGCATCATGGAACATCCAAGGGGTCGCATCTCCGCATTCTGTGTGTATACTTGACTGATGTCAGCAACACGTTGACACAAGACATCCACAGGTATCTCATAGCCATACTTGTATTTAAAATGAGCTGCTTCGTATCGAGCACGTTGTACTTGGGACTTGCTGTCAGCTGTAGAACAAGAATCAAAGAATGTCACACAAAGTTGAGATATAGCTATAATAAATCATTGAAACTCACCTATCATACCCGTCATAACACAACCGATATTCTCGGTCAGCTGGAATACATGAGTGACGCTGGAGGCATCGAGTAACTTATCCTACACAAAGAAAGAGGTACAATAAATATTATCGTAAACGTGTATTTCTAAATTTAGATAGTTGTTGCTAAGGAAATTTCAAGTTGATGAAGCATATCCGAAGGATATTGGAAAGTGTCAACTGTAAAGAGATTCTGACGGAGTTTTAGGCAAAAAGGAGTCTCTTGGAGGTTATCTTACAGGCACTTTCTTCTGTGTCGCAAATACGGCAGAGTCGACTCCTTTGACAGCCACGGACGTCAGGCCACCTTGATTGATGGCTTTGAAGGCGTATTCTGCGAAAATTTTAAGGAAGAAGAACGTTTATGAATGCGAAAATGCAGATCACGCCAAATCATTGGCGTACACAAAAATATGAAACAAACAGCTCTACACGATATCGATAATAAATATGATAAGGCATTTTTTATAATGTATTTCTCTGATTCTTACCTACTTGGTAAAGCCGACCTTCCGGCGAAAAGATCGTTATGTGCCTGTCAAATCCAGCACTGCTGCCGCGCGCCATGTTCGCTGATACAGAAATCGACGATTATCCCGACCGCGACTTGATGCGAAAACGTCAAATCATGTAAGCGAGCCAAGTTTGTTCATTTTAAATGCACCTCTGTATCTCAGATGGGCAACTATCGCGGAGAACTTTACAAACCATTTGTCTGGAAATTCTCTATCCAATAGCCAATCGATATATTTGACCAACTCATACATATGATAAATGGAAGATCGCCTTAAGCCAACGGAGTGGGAACATCCGCCTCTCGGAGACACATTGGTCAGTCTTTTGCGTCCGATGTACGATTCGTTGGAGTAATAAGTAAACAACTCTGTTCGGCTTCTCTTATAGGTCGATTTATCATACACGATTAAATTCAAGTTCAAAAAACAAGTACATGCTGTTAATTGTAACCGTTAAAACTTTAGAAGATCAAAGTGTGCTTCTATTACGTTCTGCGCATTGATTCTACGTTTCTTTTGTGATTGTAAAGATTTTTCATCCTCCTTTTTTTTTTATGACATGGTTAAATTCAAGTTCAAAAAAAGTTGACGCTGTTAATTATTAACCGTTATCAACGCTTTACGAGAATCAAAGTATCGTAAGTTTCTATTATCCACATTTCTATTATTCAGGTTTTATTTTTTTAATACTTCAACTGTTTTATTGTGTGTTTTGATAGATGGAATCTCGCTTACCAAGACCAAAACTTGTGTTAAAGAAAGCAATTTCTACAATGGATATAAATACTAAAAATACAAATGACAAACCGACTAAAGAGGTAAATAGTATCTCAACATCAAAATCAGTATTGACTGTAAAATCAGCACCAACAAGTTCCCTTGCTACAACAAAATCTACAAAAGAGAATAAATCATCGGTTACTCTAGCTCGTGCAAAAACATTATCCACAATCACACGATCGAACGATATAAATGCTATGAAAAGAGCAGGTACGATTATAACACATGGGGAACCAAAGAAACCATTTCTTAAACCTGTTACAAAAGCAGTAGCGAACAAACCAAATAATAAAGCATTGATGACTAATAATGCAGTAAATAAAACAAACAAAGTATTACAAAACAATACAGATAACTCAAACAAATTAAAAAGATGGGATCTGCGAGGTCGCTTGGCACAAACGAGTGATAAATTATCAGTTGCAGAACAGAAAAGTAAAGATGTAGAATCAAAGTATAATGCCCTGCAAGAATTAGTAAATAGTTTAAAAACTAGTGAGGCTGCATGCAGAACTAAAGCAGAAGAATTTGAGGATTCAAACAATATCTTAACTAATGAAGTTCAGACTTTAACAGCAGAAATGTCTACGATGCAAAAACATCAAGAAGATTTGACAAAACGATTAAAAGAATCGGAAGAATCGTGCGTAAGCATTACTCACATGTTGAATGAATGTAAAGAGAAATGTAAAACACAGGAGGTACTGATTTCAAAACAAACTACACAATTGACAACTTTGACAATTGAGCTGGAATTACAAAAACAGATAAATGAGGATCTGAGTAATGTCAAAGAACAATTACAAGCATTGGCATATGAAATGGATAAAAAATGTAGAGTGTTGCACAATAATATACAAGAACTAAAGGGGAATATCAGAGTATTCTGCAGAGTTCGTCCGAGAACTCCAAAGGAAGTTGAACAGATGAAAGCGTAAGTAGACTTCTGTAAATGTATTTTGCTTTGCAGTTTATATTTCTAATATGATCCATTGATTTGAATCTATTGTTTGTAGATTGTGTAGCATAAACTATATAGACGACTGTACTATTGAAGTAGGCAAATTGGATGGATCAGATGCAATAAGCTGTAGTGGAAAGCAACGAGGAACAAAGCAAGAATTTTCATTTGATAAAGTGTTCACTCATAAAGCGTCGCAAGAAGATATATTTGAAGAGTTATCCTTTTTAGTACAGTCGGCTCTTGAGGGATATAATGTTTGTGTATTTGCTTATGGCCAGACTGGTTCTGGCAAAACATACACTATGGAAGGAGAAATGAAGGAGCAGTCCGAAGGCATGATACCTAGAACAGTATGTGTATATTCTTATATGCTATGATATAATAAATGCTAGTTGAAATTATTAGATTATATCTTAATTTATATATACAAATTTAGCAACTGTTTCAAACATAGTTTTTCTTAAATAAAAAATCCAAATATAGATACAATATTTTTTTTATAAATGTAATATTATTTAATTTTATATTTGTACACTAATAATTTTATATTTAAATTTATGCACTAATAATTTTTCTACAAGAATTGAATTTATTTATGTATAATTTTAGGTACGTCACATATTCAAAGAAATGAAACAGTTTGAACTTCTTGGTTGGGAGTATCAAATAAAAGCAAGTTTTCTGGAAATTTACAATGAACATATCGTTGATCTTCTCGATTCGCAATTAAAGACGCACGAAATACGAATGGTGGATAGCAAAGGTCAGGATTTATATGTCAGCAATCTTCGGATAGAAGAAGTACACAGTCCAGAAGAATTGCACAAATGTCTTGAAACTGCACAACGCAATCGAGCTGTTGCGGCTACTAAGTCAAATGAACGGTAAGTTATATTCGTACGATATTTATAATTCAAATTGCAGCAGAAAACAAGATACAAAAAAAGGTTACAAAAAATAAGACAACTTTTTCCTCTTAAATAAGAATATAATATTAGAATTTATAATTGTTTAATGTGTGTATGATTTGCTTTTTAGATCATCCAGGTCACATTCAGTAACGAGAATACAATTGATCGGCACGCACAGTGGAAAACAGGAGGTATCCATAGGAAATTTAAATTTAGTTGACTTAGCTGGATCTGAACGTTTGAAGAGTGAAGAAGTTGCCAGAACTACAGAAACAAAAAATATCAATAAATCATTAGCGAATCTTGGTAATGTTATCTTAGCTCTTTTAAAAAAACAGGAACATATTCCATATAGAAATTCTAAATTGACCCATTTACTTATGCCTTCTTTGGGAGGCAATTCAAAAACTTTAATGTTGTTAAATATATCGCCATTGGATGAATGTTATAACGAGACATTAAATTCATTGAGATTTGCTAGCAATGTTAATAATTGCAAGACTGGAAATGTTAAACGAAGCCGAATGCTTTTACAGAATACATCAAACTGAATTTTAAAATCTTAGTTTTGGTTAAAGAATAGTTTAGTTGCGTACTTTTTATTTTCAATTTATAAATTTTTACAATTGACATCTATAACATGATTGATATTTTTTCTTACCATTACAATTATTATGATCAATGTAAAATAATTTAAGAAAAAAAAAATATACGAGAAATTAGTGTCAAAATGACAATAAAATACCATCTTATGTAAAACACGATGTATAACATTAGTAATTAAACAAATGACATTTATATATAACTACATTTATAAATTGTATATTGAAACTGTTTAAATAGATAATTGTTATAGAAATTTGCTACAATCTTTTGGTTTTTGCATCCGGGATGCGGTAATGCTTGTCGCGCGGCGAAAGGCGATGTAAAGACGGTAATCAATCGACTTACAATTTTTCGATAAGAAAGATGGATTAATTGGCTACCGCGTTGCTTCTTGTTGGGCGGCAAACGTTACTGCATCCTGTATGCACGCTTGCACTTTTTTCTTTTTTTATCTATATTATATTTTATAATTTATATTTATAGTCTATATTAGAGTACTAACTCATATTTTACTAATATCTAATATCATATAACAATTTAGTAGTTTGTTATATACTTGCTTTATATAAAATAATCTTTATATAATAATTATAAAATACATATAACTGTGTGTATAGTACATTAATATAGACTATAAATATAGATTATAATATAATACAGGTAGCAAATATCTGTAACAATTGTTTATTTAGAGTTTCAATATTTAATATACAAGTGTTTAGTTATATATAAACGTGTGTCATTTATCTAATTATAAAAATTTATTTAATTCTTAATTTAGATATTTTTGCTGCTATACCATAAAATAAAATTTTTATATTTCTTTTATACCATGATACATTATAATTGAAATGAGACTGCCGATTTTTATCTAGGAATTGCTTATAAAATACTGACATGTCATCTGCAGTTATTTCTGTCTTTCCTTGTGCTCTCAACAGCTCTTGAAATTGTTTACGTTCCTGAAATCTCATTTAATGATATTAAATCTAGTATATTGTAGAAAAGAGCTGTTGGAGTTACATACCTCATTGAAATTAGTGTTATGTTTGACCCAGAATTCTTGATTCCATTGTTGAGTCTTTTCCCTGAGATCTATATATCTCTTTTCGAAATAAGTTTCTTTCGCTGAGCGAGCAAATATAATAGGTCTCAGGTTTGAAACTGGATCAGGTGGACCAATTAGATCGTGAATTTGTTTATTGTTTTTCAATTTATCTGTTTTCTAACAGAGATATCTCCAATAAGTATGTAGAATGAATACTATATATCTATATATATATACAAAATTATTTTTTATTATTCACGAAAACGAATGATTTATTAAAAGTGACAATTTCTGTTATTAGGACATTCTTCAGAGGGACCGACTGAGCGCAATATCGTGAAATAAAAATGAATATAAATTTTTTAAATCTCATTTTATGTATAGAGACTTAGATTTTACGTATAGAATTTCGTCGAAATTAGTAATGAACGAGTTGAATTAAACGTTTACATTCCAATTATACATAAAAGTTCATCGGAATTTATGAAGAGATTATATGTATTTATCGAAATATTTACCGTATTATATAATCGGCATAATTCTGCGAGATATTTTACACGACAGTTGCAACATCGCGATATAATGTTTAACATTTTTATAGGATTTTATCACAGTACAATATCCCTCGAAAAAAGGTTATTTCTCGATATGGATTGAACCATTTTCGATCAGATGATTGAAATTTAAATCTATGTATGTATGTGTATGTGACTTCAACATTCTGGGGTATGTTCGAAAATTCTATCTGTGAGGTACAATAGCTTTTAATTATCCGATCAGTACAATCTTTGTCCTGATTGGTCAATTAAACATTACCTTATCCTACGGTAGGATTTTTGAACGCACCTCAAATTTATTACATTTGTACTTATCATATTTTTCCTTACCATTACGATTATTAAAATTAATGTAAAATAATTTTAGAATTTTAAAAAGCACCACATAAAATATAAAAAAAATTAACATTTTAAATACTAAAACCGATATTGAAAAAGATATCCCCATTTTTCGTATAACGAAAATTTTTAGCTAAAACCTGATATCTTCTTTGAGAAAAGCAGACTTTCTTGCATTTCTGGCTTTTTATTTAGAATTCTTGGTAATACGGAACTATAAAACAGATAAAACCAAATAACAGAACTTACAAACTTGAATGAACATCTATCTATATCTAATCTAAAATAGTTTCGAAGATATTCGTGTTTAATACATTTTTTGTGATGAAAAATGCATAATTAATTTCATTCAATTAGGAAACACGCTGTTACATTTGCATAGTGCTTTAATATATACATAATAAAATCATATAAAAGATTTGTTCGGAAAGAATTAATCATAAAGCAATTATTTAATAGTTAACCACATTTATTTATAGTTTTATAATTAATATACACATATAACTTTTCGGTAAATCATACAATCTAATAAGAAGATAAATTTGTATTGTCTATTCTTTTAATCAAATAAGATTTGTATCTCGATAGCAGATTTAAAATAAACTTGATTGATTTAAGTTTTATCATACATATTCAATAGAATATATATTTTATAATCTTCAATATAATCAAATGTTTCCAAAAATATAGAGTATACATGTACTAAATCTGCCCTTATAAATCTCTCTTGTGTGACATAATTGGTTACATATGGAACTATTATAGTTTTCTATTGTAAAAGAAATTTTTACAACAGTAAGTTATTTAACATAATCTATTGTAAGAAATTGATTTTTCTGTGTATATTAAGACTAGAGTTTTTATATCAGGTAGAAACATTCCTTTAAGAGACTGTCCGATATTTCTAATATAAAAATTACATTTTTCATGCAAATACGAGAATTAGATAACTGTTCTAACTTCTAAAGGTACAATAAGAATACAAATCTATATCTTTGCATGTAAATTGCTGTCACTTAATTGTTACAAGAGGCGTTAATTATCATTTTTTTTCTTAGACTGAAGAACGAATAATAATCAAATTTAAACAATTTTCGCATAAAAATGTTCCTCCACAAATTATGCTATTTTAATACATTTTGCAGATTTGTATAAAATAGATCGTTTACTTAATTCAAAGGCTTCAAATATGCTGCATCGAATGTGTCGAGTTCGTTTATTAAAAAGTTGGCCTCATTTCGAAGATGCTTTGCCTTGAATGCTGCTTTCTCTAATATTCCCAAAGTATTTGCTATAGTTTTAAGTTCACTGTCCATTTCGGACGTTGCTACGTCCACTAAATGACAGAGTCGCGCAAATGTACTGGAGAGCTCCCTATAAAATCATACCAGATATTATTATAGAAAAGAAATATATATAATTATAAAAATATAAGTATATATAGAGAGACTTTCACAATAAATACACAAAATTTTAACAATTAGTTGAAAGGACAATCATAATCATTACAACTTACTGTTGCACTTGGTGGCTACAATTTGCAGAAGTAAGGTCTACAATCAATCGAAGTTTCTTTGTAGCATGCGCAACATATTGTCGTTTAAACTCGCGTTCTTTCGCATTATTAGTCCATGTTAGACGTTCATACAGATATAAAGCACCATATATAGCACCAGTTATTGCAATTAACCTCCAGCCTACTGTTTTTAACATCTAAGGGAAAGAATTATCTTCGTAATGTTTCATTTTTTCTTGTATATAAAAAAATCCATAAATTTTAGATAATGTTATACATACAAAACCAGCAATAATAAGACCACCCATTGTACCCTGCGACGTTACAGATGCAATTGCTATACGACTAATTAGAGACCAATCATCAGATCTTGGTGGAAAGTTTGGTGTACTTGAAATAAATTTTAAGGAATCAGTACTTTCTGCGGGTGATGCAATACATGGTGGAATCTGGAAAATGTTTTATACAAAAGTTTTATAGTAAAAACAGCTCTATTTAATCACATTAGCATAAAAATTTTTTAAAATAATTTATAAAATATATAATTTATAATAATTTATTATATATATATATACACACTATATATTATATTACTTTATATTATTATATTTATATATTCATTTTATATATATACAAATATTATATATCCTACCTCTTGCGGGTAATTAGCAATAGCTAATCTGTGGCTCTGTTTCCCTGCAAATCTATTAATTAATGCCGTAAAACCCCAAGAAAAACGAAATTCTAGATCCTCATGGAAATCCGCGCATAAATTATCGCAATTTAATCGATATAGTATTTCAAATGGTTCTCGTCGCGGTAAAATGTTAAGCGACATTTGTTTTTTGTTTTCTGGCAATAAACTTGCCATTCTTTCGGTCATTTCTCGCTGCGAATTTTCCATATTCAATGCTAAAGCTGTACTAAGTCTAGCTCTTAAATTCGATCCTAAAATATAAAGCATTTTCTTTGAGATCATTAAAGATTACATCCTTATATCATATCATCAAATGAATATATAATTAAAAATTACCCAAGCCATTTTCTACGTGTACGTGAAGTTCCCGTTTAAATACATTCAAAACAAGTGGCTCAGGATGAAATGGTACATTAAATTCATCCACTAGAACGGCTAATCGTCGAATTTCTTCATTTAAAGCTTTAGAGACTCTTTGTTCTACATCTTCTACTATATGATGAATTTTATCTTTCATTTCTTGAGTTAATAGCATCAATTGTTGTTCAGTGAAATTCAACTTGTCATGAACTTCTTTCTTAATATTCAATTGTTCATTTCGCATCTTTTGTATTCGATCTAATATCTCATCCAAAGCTTGACGTATTTCGCTGCAGTAAATAATAGAGACAAATCAATTTATTTTCAGTGAGTGCATAAATGATTGCAAAGTTATAAAAAAATTACGTAAAATAGTATTTTCTTACATTGCGATATGTTTACCACGTTGAGAGTGCTGTTCAAATTTGGTCTTTACTGCAGACTTTGAAATACATTCTTCAAATTTTCTTTCAAAATCTTGAAATTCAAAATATCGATTTTGGAAACCTTCTGCCAATGCACCATCTATAAGTTATATCTGAATTTAAAAAATGGTTTTTTTTTTAAATTAAGGATATATATATATATATATATATAACAAAGAACACATTACTATGAGCAGGTTGACCACGTTGTTCTTGCATACGAGCTTGAAGAGTTTCTTTCGCAGAAATAAAAAAAACCCGTTCTTCAGCATCCTTTGGGCTGTAAACTTTTAATTCCTTTGCTAAAAAGTCAATAGCCCGTTCCTGATGTTGTGCTCTTACCTACGCATAAGGAATATATAAATATAAATAGACTTTTTAAATATATATCATATAAGTCATTGTACATAATTCAATCATAAGCATATTGACAAAATTGTGCAGTTGTATAATTTAGTGCATAGCATTTGATGCAATAAAAATATTACAGTTATTATAGAAATTTAATACATTCAGTATAGAAAGGCATGTATCTTTTCTATTTTCTCATTATAATATACATCAAGCTTTTCTAAAGTTATGAATTTTGATATTCTACATATAAACAAGAGAAATAAAGATGAGGAAACAATATATTTGTAATGTGGTTTCAATATGCAGAATGTCTTCCATTTTTAGTGCATTATTTTTTAATGACAGATTCTTTGAGCCATTGAGATTTTGCTACAGTCGAGGGAGGGCATCATTCATCGCAGTTTTTTAATTTTTAGCATTATATATTTGTATATATTAAAGTCTTTTATTAAGTCAGTTAGAATTTTATTAAATGTCATTTAAAATAATTAAAGAATGTTTATTATCTTATTTCAATACCTAAATTTTAATTTGTGAAGACTTTTTTCTTATTGTAATCCAAAAATTGTTGATGCCCCAATATTTTTGTCGAGGGCAATTAATTTGATCAACGAATGCATCATTGAAAAATAATATGCAAGAAATGAGATATCCTAAAAATGTACATATAAGCATCATTTTTGGATAAGCAACAATTCCTCTGAATAAACTTACCTCCTTTTGTTCTTTGACCAGCTAAAGGATAGAGAAAAATTCAAATTGTTGTTCAAATACTAATATGTACCAAATTATTCAATGTGTATTCTATACATTTAAGTCATATACACACACACACACACACACACACACACACACACACACACACACACTCACACTCACACTCACACTCACACTCACACTCACACTCACACTCACACACACACTCACACACACTCACTCACACACACACTCACTCACACACACTCACACTCACACTCACACACTCACACTCACACTCACACTCACACACTCACACTCACACTCACACTCACACTCACACTCACACACTCACACTCACACTCACACTCACACTCACACTCACACTCACACACACTCACACACACTCACACACACTCACACACACTCACACACACTCACACACACTCACACACACACACACACACACTCACACACACACACTCACACACACACACACACACACACACACACTCACACACACACACACACACACTCACACACACTCACACACACTCACACACACACACACACACACACACACACTCACTCACTCACACACACTCACACACACTCACACACACTCACACACACTCACACACTCACACACTCTCACACACTCACACACACACACACACTCACACACTCACACACACACACACACACACACACACACACTCACACACACACACACACTCACTCACACACACTCACACACACTCACACACTCACACACACACACACACTCACACACACTCACACACACACACACACACACTCACACACACACACACACTCACACACACACACACTCACACACACACTCACACACACACTCACACACACACTCACACACACACACACACACTCACACACACACACACACACACACACACACACACACACACACACACATATAAATTGTACATTCTTTAAATTTATATAAAAAAAGTTGATATACATATAATTATTTCATATTTCATAATTTGTTATTAATAGTAGTCAATTTTATAATAATTTTAATAAAATTTTGATAGCATTTGCTATCTTTCATATATTTTTAACATATAATTAATATATAATTTAACATATAATTTAAAATATAATTTATATATTTCTTACTCTTGATTGAAATAAGAAAGATTTAGGGAATATTTGATATGAAATTTCTCATTTATCAAATATGAATCAATAGTAAAAATTTTACAAATTAAATTAAATTTTTATTAAAATAAATTTATCTACTTTTAGTAAATTTATCTACTTAATATTTAAAATACAAAAATTATATTAATTGGCATATCTCTAAGAATTTTATTATGTCAAATAAACATTAAGAGTTTATATATTAAATATGTATATTATAATCATTATAGCTTGTTTATTTTTTATAATTAGTGCTTAATAAATATAGATACCTGATCAAAAAATTCTGGTTCAGAAGCAGAGGCATCCCATCGATTATTTAGAATAAATATATTCGGTTTTGATAATCTAGTCGAAACTTTATGAAAGAAATTTTTTTCCTGAAAGAAAAAAAATAATTAAAGAGATTTAGCATAAAATATATGCATTGATTATTAATCGACAATAAATTTGCTTCGTGTACAGATGTAAAGGAAGTATTCATCTATCCTAATCTAAAAAATTACAAATTTCTAAGAGAATTTTTTCCAAAATAATTTTTCTTTTGCATATATTTTTTTTGTTTGACAGACATTATTGCAAGTATTATGTGTGTTACAGATATATATATATTACACTTACTGTGACCATCAAAGTAGATTCAGCATTTGCTACTAAGACAAAAACATCGGCATCTAAACAATGCTTATCAATCCATTCATCAAGATTTGGAGTTACATCTACTCCTGGACTATCGACAAATACTACATCATCTCGTAGCAATAAACATTTCTCCTTTGGCCAAAATATTCTCACTAAATGGCTTTCGCATAATTTTTCTTTACAAAGAGCGTGACCCAATTGCCCGACAGATTGGACTGGCTGTTTTTCGGTTGATCCTTCCGTAATAAGGTATGATTCTCCATTATCTGAACCTTCAACTTGCAGAAAACAGTTTGTGGTGTGTCCTATACCACTTGGTAAAATTTTATCGCGTAGCATAGCATTAATAACAGTACTTTTTCCATTACTTGTTCTGCAATATGCACATGAATATATACATATAAATTATATCCTCCATTTATATAAATATTGGATTGATTTACAAAAAAAAATGATTTGTTCAGTTTTCATAAGAATAATATTTTATATTTTATATAAACAAAAGAATAAGATCAATTACAATGAGGTATTGTTTAATGTAATTACTCACCTGCCAAAAAAGGCAACTTTCATATGATCCCTTCTAAGGACATCTTTTATTCCACGCACTTTATCAATGTAATTTTTTACCTTTACAGCCTCTTCCACTGTTACAATATTCCGGTCATTTTGTAATGCTATATAAAATTAATACTAATTAGATGAATGGTTTTATTATCATATTAGACATGTTCTTTTACATTTCTCAACTTTCAGTTTACTTACATGTCATAAATTCTACAGTTTCTTCTACATATTTTTCTATATCCACAAATACATCATTTATTCTTTTCTTCGCCTTCACAAAAATCTGTAGAGGAGAATTATCAGTTCTAACATCTGATGATCGAAGTTGGCTGTCTCCTCCAATCATGGAAGATTGTACAATTGGTCGATTGATATAGGCAGCCATTGTTTATATTTCTATTATAAACGTGGTGTATTTGGCAAAAATAATAAAAAAATATGGTGCAGTTTGTGGATAGGCAGTACGTTGGTACACAGTGCACAGCATGCGGGATCAACTGAAATCATAAAAAGCAGGAATTAAACATTTTCTAATAATCAGTTTAAAGTCTACAATATTTGATGTATACTGACAAAATTAGAAAGTAAAATGATAAGGAATGATAATTATTGATAAATGCAGGATATATCTCTTGCTGAGTATATATTTTTCTTTATAAAAATGGAATATAATATTATAAAATGTAATAAAAAAACATAGTTGATTATATTTTCAGAGAAATATCCTTTATGTGTATATAGTATTTGATACAACAGTGCAAAACTAACTCTGTGATAATAAAGCATCAAAAAAGATAAAAAATAAAATCAATAAGACCAAAACATAAATAAGACAATAAAGATGCAACAATATAATAGTGCTTCAAAAAACACTAAATTTTATATATAATATACATTTGCCTTATAAATATATAGCAGATGTGTGTATATTACAAGCATTAACAATTTAAATTAAACATAACATCTTTCAAATTTTTTCTCTATTTAGTTCTTTTGTGATAAAATAAAAAAAAATATGAAAAGAGAATTCTATCTCTTTTCTATATTCTCTACACATGTAGGGTGTATCACACCAATTACAAATTGTCACTTATAACTATGAAATTATGATAAAATAAGCCAGAATAAACATCCTTTTTTTATATACATTGAATATTTTTATACTAATTTATCATATCAAATCAAGGCTAAATGTCATCAATATAATTGTAGTTATTCCAATTTAACAATTCTCTGATTACAAATTACAATAAATTATATCCTGAAAGAAATTAAATCTTTTGTATCAAATTAAATCATTTAATAAAAAAAACTTTTCATGCAAATTGAAGAAAAATCATAGTAGTAATAATTTTCAATAGTTTAGGAACATCCCACATTTTTAATACTAAATAAAAATATGCAACAAGCAAAATATATAATAGAAATAGTGCAACCTTTTTATCTTTAGTCATTGATGAATCCGTAAAGTGAATCTATGATATAATTATTTGTATGTTGTCCTATGTCCAAAATTGCTAAAACAATTTATATATGTTTATTATTAGCATAAGAATTTCTTACTATTTCTTATCTAGTTTATTCACATTATTTCTTTTTCATTCAGAAATACAAGATACTTTGGACACGGATCTTTTTTTTTACTAAAATTTATTGGAGTTCTCAATTAAAATTATATAAATTTAAAATCTACAATAAACAATAAAAACATGTAACATATAAATTGATGAAGCAATAAGATTTATTTCTTTGAAAAAATGTGCAAGAACGTGCGTTTTATTAATGATTTAATATTAAATCATATATATTCGAATTAGAGATCGTTCTTCTTTTAACATGAAAGAATCGCATACTTTTAATAATTGAATATTCGGACAAGATAGTATTGCGTATCAGAATATCTAAAAATTGTATTATATCGTCTAACCTCTATTGAGACATCGCAAAATGTCCTCGCACAAAAATAGTATATATACAAATTTTTATTAAGACATTAACATATGTTTATATGTGGCGAATTTGTCATACCGTAAAGACAGTTGTGCGTAAAATGACGAATAGTAATTCATGACTATGATGAAATTGTCTGTTTAATCGGTAATATTAGACTGCAATTAAATACCTTCAATCCATATATATATATATATATATCAAATGTATGTATATACCATAGACGTAGGAAATAGTGAAGCCACTATGGGAGGTAAATTGTGCCTAAATTTGATTGGCTGTTATTTTGCGCAAGCGCAATGATACTTGTGTCTTGCGATTGTCCAACTGTCACACGATTGTCAAACCGTCATACGATCTCTATGATATATATATACATATATATATATACAGAGAGAAGATAGATCGCACAATGGCGGGATTGTAAAGGCTATATTACATGCGTACTAAAAAATTTCGTCGGCCAATCGGTGCATCCGATAAAGAAATCGTCGTGCGACAAACAAATGTAATATCGCCCCAAGATCCCAAGAAACGAAAGCGTTTGGAACATACGAAAACGTCAAGCGGAATAATATCCGTGGATTTTGCTTTCTGACTCGCTTTGGAGTTTGCTCCTGTTTTTGCTTCCAGTACTTCAGCACGGAGAAATATAATACCGCTGAAGCGTTGGAATTTGAATGCGTAAAGCGCGAAAGACAAACGCGCATACTCTTGAATCGTGAAAGGATTATCGGAGTGTCGGAAGACATGCCAAGTACCATCAAGGTGTTCGACGGCACCGTCGTTCACACGTTGGAAGTTTCTCAGGAAGATGCTGCAAAGGCTAATCAAGGTGTGCATCTCAAAACGCTTTGTCACTTACATAATCTATATACGTACTTTTGTAAATTTTTTTTAAGAGCTTTTTTTTTTTTAAGAATTTTTCTGACACTTGGATCTCTTATCTTTTTCAGATTCGCTATTCGCGTCGCAACTTATGCATAATTATGAAGCGATAATTGTGCACAGTCCTGATCAAGCAGTTGCTGAAGAAACAGGTGATTATTATGATTTGAAATATTTTGCTATAATAATACTGATTAATGTATAATATAAAATATTAGGATACTTGTCTCTATTTTGATGTTTTATAGAAATATTTTTTAAATCACTCTTTTTATATATATTGTTATTGATAGAATCTTCTGGCAATAATTCATTATCCCATACTACGCAAGAATTTTCTCATGATTTTTCTCAAGATTCTTCTCCAGAAAAGGGTACGATATTTCATTACTATGCTGTTCTTTTATTGTTTTTAGAACAGAAATTATTTGTTAGAAAAATTTAAGGAAACAAATGATATATATTGCTTTACAGATGGTTTTCGTTGGCCGCACGAGGCGATTCTTTTACTTCTTACAGTATATAAAGATCAGGAACACCAAATTATATCTGGAACAATGACAATGAAAAAATTTTGGTCTATAATTGCCTCACAATTAATCAAAAAAGGTTACAATGTTAATGCTTCTCAATGTAAAAGTAAAATGGCAGGTTTGAAAAATACCTACAAAAGTGTGAAAGATCATAAAGGAAGGAGTAAATACAACAAATATCGAACATGGCGATACTATGACGTAAGTATAAAATGAATATTTTATATGATATATAGTAATACTATTTCTCTCATCTATAATGCATCAAAAGATATAAATTATGTTTCAATATTAAGGATATTGAAATCAATATATTTTTTGATGCATTACAGATTATGGATGAAATATTCAAGAGAAGACCATGGGTGACTAAGGTTCTTACATCAGATAATCCAACTTCATCTGCTGAATATAATGTTGATAATAAGAAAAGAAGTCAATCACCATGTAAAACTGAATCGCCTCCCAAGCGTAAGCATTTGAGCAAGCTATCAGTATAATATAAATAAATTCTTGTTTTATTTATAGGCATAATGGATACTATATGCATATAATAACTATTATACTACAATTATACTATAATATATGCTACATTTGTCAAGAATATTGAGTTGTCAGGGACAATATTGAAATATTGCCAACATTATCATATTCTACCTACATCATCATCTTTGTTGCTTAGTGAAATATATATTAAAATTACAGGCTTAAAACAGTTTGACATGTTGGAAAATATAATTGCTGTCACAGAAGAAAATACTTCTATACGAAGAAAGATGCATGAAGAAGCAATGGTTCGTCAGGATAAATTACTTGATATCCTAGGGAAGATACCCAGTAACAATTCAAATTCGTCGTCTGCTGAAAACAATGCTAATAATGAAAGAAGCAGATCCTTCAAAACGGAATTGCCTTCCAGATGTAAGTGTATCATAGTTAGCCTTTGATATAATCACTATAATAAATCAATATGTTCTTGTTTTACTTTTAAGTATAATACACATATATATTATGATCTTTAATAATATTAAATTAAAAGATGGAAATACTGTCTATATCACACCAATATCATTATTGCTTGATGTAATATATAAATTGAATATTGAAATTACAGATGTGAAACAGTATGCCTTGTTGGAAAGGATAATTACTGTTATGGAAGAAAGTACAACTGAACGGAAAAGGATGCATGAAGAAGCCATGGCTCGTCAAGATAAGTTACTTGACATTCTGGAAAAAATACTTAACAAATAGCAACATGACATACATATATATAGTCTGATTGATCCATGTATAGAAAGTTTTGTGATATTATTTTGTACTAAAAACGGTAATTTTTTTTCTTTATTCTATATTAGAAGATTTTCATTTCTTTATGTGTGGATAGAGACAGAAAAGTTTTATTGATAATGTAATAGTATAATTTATGTATTTTATTAAAAAATCACATTTTATTTTCATAACGTGAGAAAAATGAATAAATTATGTATAAATATCTATAATATTTTATATATAAACAGCATCGTAATTTATCAATAATGAATTTCTTATGTATAAATTATAGCATATATACTTTTTTTGTTTTTACATTAACATTTCTATTATTGTATTCCATTTTTCCTCCTCAGAATTCTGCTTTTTTATGTCTAGAACAATGATTTGATTTTGCAATAGCAATTTAAGCAAACAAATATTATGTAGCAATATGTAATCAAACATAAAACCCATAGGGCTCATGGATCCATGGCAATAATTTCAAAATAAAAGTTTTATTGTAATTGCAACTTATCCATAAAAATTTGAAATTGCAAAATGCTACAGAAGATGCTTATCTGCAAGTATTATTTTATTTTCATCAGTGGTGCAAATGAGTTTTTCTCAAATTACCTAAAATAAGTTCAAATATTGAAAGTAGCAAGTGTGTGTTAAATAATGACACTCAGAGATTTCAAATTTTTATTCTTGTCATTAATCTCTATAGATATATAAAAAGGCGCTAAAATGCGAGTTGAGCGAAATAGATTAATTAAGATATTCTTGTCTCTTTCAGTATGAAATAAAAAAAAACTTCTTTCACGTTCTGTAAAGAGGGAGAGGAGAGACAGATGGTAATAAGAATATATTATGAATAAACCGAACATAATACTTTTTAATAGCGAAGATCAGAGATAATAAAAGAGACCAAATCTCATCCTCTCTCATTCCTATATCTATGCAATGACGTTCGTAGAATGATCAGTTGATCTGATTAGCACTCAGCGGTTTGGTTATCCCCACTCCTTCCTTCATTAAAAAAAGATGAAAAATCATGTTTATATTCTTTCTCTCTCTTTACATTATATTCTATGATGGGACCATATTGTATACTGATACCTGATACTATTTTTCTCAGCTTGTCAGTATGTTCTAGTGCACGTTATAGATTGTATGTATAAAGTTCAATGAGTAGATCGTATAGCGAATAAAATCATCATGGAAGATGGTAGTAATGCGCAACCGGGATGTATCGATTCTTTTAAAGGTAACGAGCATTACGGGAAATGTATAAAGGAGCTGTCAAAGGAAGAATTACTATCG
Organism: Polyergus mexicanus; assembly: GCF_030449975.1. Lineage (NCBI taxonomy): Eukaryota > Metazoa > Arthropoda > Insecta > Hymenoptera > Formicidae > Polyergus > Polyergus mexicanus. The sequence goes on from NW_027223324.1 coordinate 4,953,401, forward strand.
TTAGTAATAAAATGCGCCAACTTTGCCGCGGAAAAACATCGGAATCAAAGAAGGAAGGATATCGATCAAACTCCATACATAAACCATCCTTTAGGTTCAGTTCAAGCTGCTAAAACAATTTTATTTGAATGATATGAATGTCTCAAGAATCATGTATTCCTTTTGAGTTAGCTTATATAAATAGTAATAATAATATTATCACAAATTTTGTTTTAATGATTTCTGTTTTGATTAATCATGGCAAAAAAAGAGCAATTTTGAAATTGTTTATCTTGAAAGTTAAACAGTAAGTTTTAAAAATATAAATTGGTGGTACAAAATTGAATTTTTTTTATTAGAAGCATGTCTAATATGAAAATTACAAAATCACAAAAACTGCCAGTCTTTAATTTAAATTATAATAAGAAAAATTATTTTAAATTAGTCAAAAAAATCTGTAGTTGAAAGAAAGTGACTCTTGTGGAACACTATGTATAGTAGATATATGTAGTAGATATGTGTATCTGATTCAATTTTGTTTTTTTTAGGAGTTGCAAACATTTTAATTCAAGAAGGCAATGTCTTTGAACCAATAGTAATTCTAGCAGCGATCTTACACGATACAGTAGAAGATACAGATACTACATTTGCAGAAATTGAGAAAGAATTTGGGCATAGAGTTTGCCAAGTAGTCTGTGAAGTGACTGACGATAAAACGTTGCCAAAAGCCGAACGTAAACGGTTACAGATAAAACATGCTCCTAATATATCTCGCGAAGCAAAACTAATAAAACTAGCCGATAAGTTATACAATTTGAGAGACCTTGAAAAGAGCGTTCCTATAGGTTGGACAAGGGAAAGAGTAAAGGAATATTTTAAGGTAAAGCATTCTTATTGGTAAAGATAATAAAAGTTATAAAAAAGGATTGCATCAATATTGCATCTCAAAATTTTAATTTATTTTAGTGGGCGAAAGCTGTCATAGATGGGTGTCGTCAAACTAATCCTGCTTTAGAAAGAGAATTAGATATTTTATTTGCAAGTCATTGCGATACTTCTGAAGAGAGTTGTTAGTACAAATTCTGAGAATGCAGTTGATGAAACTGTAAGTATACTGGTAAGAGCAAAAATAACATCAAAATATATTGCATATGAAAACTCGTATATAAAAGTTATATATGATACAAATGTATATTTATACAAATAACATTTTTGAATAGATATCTTTCTCAAAAACAGTATAACTATGTTATTATTTTCTTAAAACGTTTAATTAGTTATTTTTCAGACTATTTGTAATTCATTATGAAACCATTTCATATAATCGGCCAATGCATTTGCCTCTTCTTCTGTAATTGCGTTATACAAAGATGCGCGTATTCCACCCACCGATCTGTAAAGAAAAATAGCTACTTGAATATCAATTGAATATTTTATGAAAAAAAAATATATATTCTTTTATTATAAAATTTTTGAACTTTTAAAGATTGTCATAATGAACATGAAAACAAAATCATTTTTTGTCATAATTTTACTGTAGTTAAATATATCATTTCTGACATATTTTTTGCTGACCTATGACCTTTTAGCTGCAACATACCGCGAGCTGCGGCACCAGAAAGGAACTCCTTTTCAAGTTTCTCATCACCATTACCTATTCTGAACGGAATGTTCATTCTACTACGCACGTCTCGCTTGATAGGACATGTATAGAAACCTCCTGATTTGTCGATCACATCGTATATCTTGCTGTTCTTCTTCTCTGCAAAATTCTGCATACCTTCGACGCCACCATTCCGTTTGATCCATTCGAACACCAATCCCACAACATAAATTTGAAAGACGGGTGGCGTGTTGTGTAGAGAATTATCATTCGCCATAATGGTAAAATTCAACACCGTTGGACACACATCCATGGCACGGCCGAGTAGATCATCCCGTATGATTACTAAAGTTACACCGGCAGGACCGATGTTTTTTTGCGCACCCGCAAAAATTAACGCGAACTAAAAGAAAATGTGATGTATAATACGAGTTCTAAATAGATAAGAAATTTTTTGACAGAAGTTGTCGCAGACAATTATATCAATTCGGAATTCGGCTCTATTGTAAATCATTTAGAAAATGATTAAATAATGTGAAATCACATGCTGCGTGATTTACAAACAAAATTCATTAAATACGAATCACATCTTAATATGCTTTCAATCAAGATGCTCATACCTTGGATACATCAAAAGATTTCGACAGTATATTGGATGACATGTCAGCGACAAGTGGCACTCCGTTTGTCTCCGGAATAAAACCGAATTCAATTCCTGGAAGCATTTATTTCGACATTTATTTCAGTGATGTGAAACAATAAGAAAAAAATAATTTGAAGCATTTTATTCACCATGGACAGTCTCGTTGTCACAATAATAAACATATGAAGCATTCGGATCTAGGTTCCAAGTGGAAGGATCCGGAATTTCTGTGTACTTTGTTGTTTTAGGTAACACCATATTCACTTTTCCATACTTGGTCGCTTCTTTTGCCGCTTTTGCCGACCATGAACCTGAATGAAACAAAAAATTGTATTTCATTATTTTGTTAAAAAATTTAAAAACTGCTGCATATTTTTATTTTTTCACTCTTACCAGTTACTAGATAGTCCGCAGTTCCGGTTTTCAATATGTTCAGAGGAATTGCTGCAAAAAGTCCAGTACCGCCTCCTTGCATGAACAAAATTTTATAGTTTTCGGGAACGTTTCTTAAAAAAAAAAGAACAAATCTTATCAAAATCAACAGAATTACAAGAGAATTACGAAGAAACTCGAATATTATAATTCACGTCACAATGACGACTATTATATTTTTCTGGCAGAATAATGAACTGTAGAGGATAAAAGAATCTTAAATTTAATTTTAATTGCTCCATTATATATTATATGAACATTTCAATTAATTGGGAAAAAATCGACGGTAACTGTTTAAGAATATTAATATTAAGATTGAGAATGCCAGAGGATTTTATTATAATTTTTTTATTATATAATTTGGATCATTTATTTTGAGAACGATATAAGAAAATGGTTCAGTTTCTAAACGTCTTGCAAAAATAAATTATTATATGCGTTTAAATAAATTTATATCTCACTTTCAAAATAAGCCGGTCATATGTCGAATAATTTGAATGTGATTTTGATTCTAGACTCACAGGATATCCCGTAATGTGATCTGGGCATTATTGATGACATTGTTAAAATCATTCGACCGATGACTTAATTCGAGGATGCTGATTTGCGTGTTTCCATATGCAAGCAATTCCTTTTGCACGTCTTTCAGAACCTGTAAATAATAGAGCAATTTCGATTAACCGACATACGCGAGTTAGTTCAATGAACGCGATTGACCCGCATGCTTTCTCTATTATCTCTTGTGGTTCAATATCAATTAATATAAAAACAACTAATAATGGTAAAGAATTTCAGGTATTTATCTCAGAACCATCTGCGTTTATCACACAAGTAAATGGAACTCATTACTTAATTGTGATAATAATGATGCGCAAAATGCATAGCTGTTTATTCGTCATCGATATGACAGAATTAAAAATCACGAGTCACTCTTGGGTAAGTTTCGAAAATTATACTAGTATTTTGTGCTACTTGCTATACCATTGCATACATAAATAACTTCTATAAACTTCTTTTAAATCATTATCGATGCACGTGATGCATACATATTCGGATTATTATTGTATGCATTGCAAAACAGTTGAATGTTTGATTAGTATGCGATATTAATCAAACTTGCGTAACTTTGTTCAAATAGAAAGAATAATTTTAAACATAGTTATTAGAAAATTACGAAACAGATATGGCACAAATATAGAATAAGATAAAAGGAATTTAGAAAGATTATAAAAAGGATATAAGAATATTGACAAAATATAAAGTAACTATACATTTTAATTATATTAGAATTTATGCAAAAAAAATATATGTATAGAATATATTTTGAAATTATATGAACTTTTTTAATTTTAAAATTATACGAATGAATGAATAATTCGTTCATTTCATATCAATTTTTCATTTTTTTTTTTTAATTTTGAAAAGACCCAATTGTTATTGAAATCAGATAATTTTATGTGCAGATATTCGAAAACTTTTAACGGCACAAATGTGATGTGCTATCTGCGGACAATTGTTTTGCGGCCGTATCTCGAAAAAATAATAACATATCTTTATTACGGCTGCTAATTACAACTGATGAAATCTATCCGGAGTTTTTTCGCAGAAGCAATAATCGTTAAATTTTTCTCATATATATGTACCGTATTCGTGTCATCATCATTTATATAATTATATATATATATATATATATATATATATATATATATATATATATAATCACGTAGAATATATAAAAATATTCAAATACATAGTATATATATTAGTAAATTTGATAGATTAATAATTATAATTATTTTTTTCCTATTATATTCTTATAATTATACATCTCATAAAATATACTTTATATTTAATAAATATTTTATATTCTATATAGATTTTTTTTCATTCATATAATTTAAAAAAAAAATTATGTACGTTTTTCAGCTATTTCTTCTTTAAATATATTGTAAAGCAACAAAACTAGTTTTAGAATCGATCATTCATTTGTTCAAGAAATAATCTGTTAATTTATTAATTTTATTGATGCAAATACAAGAATGCAAAAAAAGAAAGTAGGAAGAATATTCCAAAACATACCTCATGTGGCAATTTAGCCGGGCCGGCGCCGAAATTTATCACTTTATTTTGATCAGTCATTATGCTTACAGTCGATCCGGACGTGCGTGGCAGAGAACGTAGAGCAAACTGAGCAATTGGATGAAAGACACAAACAAGTAGTCACAAGAGAGACAACACTTAGCAGTCGTTATCGCAGTATCCTCGCTCAGTTGGGGTATCTTATCGCATCAACAACCAATTTCACGTCTTCTATTTTAATTTTCTACGTAATTAGATATCTTTGTCGAGAGACTCTTGTCGAGGTAAATGCGACAATTCGCATCAGACGCGAAGCGTCTGCTGTCGTGAGCGGTTCATTTGCATTAATTTTATTAGGCGAATGGCATACAGAGTGTCTCAAAATCGCTTTCGTCCAAGATTCCATGATCAACACACAAGTATACAGTGCTTTCCAGAATGTAATCTCTCATTGCTTCATATGAAGAGCACGTGATGTTATTGAATCGTATATATCGTAACTTATTCAAGAATAACAGGTAAAGATCATTAAAATTTATGGAATCTTGTTATGGAAGAGAACTGATAATCTTTTTCAAGTTCCTTAACTATATATTAAGTGAATTGGATTATTACAATAAGCAACAATTTAAAATAAAGTGATTATATTATAATTATAAATTCGATACATATATCCTATAACCGCGCGCACACCATATTTTTAATATATATAGAAAAAAAAAATATATATATATATATAGTATATAAAATTATATATTTTATATTTTATTTTATTTTATTTTATTTATATTTATATATATATATATTTTATATTTTATTTTATTTATTTTATATATTTTATATATTTTAGATTGAATATAAAATCATCATTAATTCACCTTACATTAACTTTAATTTTAAAGTTTTATTTTTGCGCGCGCGCGCGCACACACACAATGCCATATAGTATATATCAAAACAGTACTAAACTCACAGTGTAGCTGGTGATGTTATCAGATTTTATTTAAAGTTATATACACATATGTTTCAGAATTTTATAATAAATAAAATGATATAATACAATAAGAATAAAATTATCATCGTATCGTGAAATAATAAATTATTATATCAATCTTATTATTTGTGCTTATCAATGGAATTTAGTTCTTTAATTATATATCGATTAATTAATATTGTGGAATTAAACCAACTTGTCATTATATGAAAAATATATTTATAGATATAAAATCTAGATATAAAATATAATTTAAAACATTATAATATTCTAAATAGAACAATATAAGAAGAAAATATGAATATTCAATAAATTTTGGTAAACACTCAAATTTGCTGGAATATAAGTTTTTTAATAAACATTTTTATGATTCTTTAATATTTTGTCGTTTTAATTAAAAATTTAATTAATGTAGGATTTACTTTTATAATTAATTTTTTTATTTTCGATATTGATAATGGAAAAAAATTTCTAAAAAATGTCTCAAAAAATTTGATTAATATATTACTATATTAATGTTGTTTTGAAACATTTTTATAAATAAAATATAAATGTTTGCTCCTTTTACAGGACAATTTAAAGAAATTATTTGATTATAATATTGAAATATATTTTAATTTGATCTTATAGGTCAGATTAGAAGATGGAAGAGATTTTATATAAGAGATTTGCATAAATCGTGATCGATAAATCTGCTTGAAGGAGAGTTTCTGTGATCTAACGCCAGTGGACAGCATCATATAGGCCACGCAATTTAAAGATGTTGGATAAAATTTCAATGTCATCAAATCGTAAAATATGTTCAGGTAAATTTTTTTGTCACTATTTAAATTAATAGACTTTGTATGAAAAGTATATTAATTATTTATATAAAATTAATTATCTTCTTTGCAAGAATAAATGAAAGAAAATTTTTCTTCAAATATTTATTTTTAAGAAAACTATAATATGTATTATTATTAGTTGTATAGAGAGATAAATAATAAAATCTTTCAGAGTTTTCTGAAAGATTTTATTCGTGTGTTTATTTGTATTCGTGAATCTATCGCAAAATTTTTACTTATTAAAACATTTTATCTGTATATCATTATAGTGTATCTAATATAAATATACTTAGAGATACTGGCAATACATAATGTGATTGTTCTACTGATATACGTAGGTCACGAGTAGATAAGCTGACACGAGTTTTGTAAAAAATGAATCACGCCACTAGTTAGAACGTTTCAATTAAAAGACTTTTATTAAAATTCTTATTTGGATCATCGATTAACTGTTTATACCTACAAATGTATCAACCTGTTCCTCATCCAAAATGCTCTTTAGGCGCACATCCTTTAAATATTTTTTAGAAGACAACACACGAAAATTTTTTATATCTATCCATCAATTAATGAGAGAAATCTTCTTAAATTGACATTTTTTATTTGCAACTGCTTATTTGCAATTTCAAATCGGTTAAATCATAATAAGAAATGTATAGTTATTATTTCTTAAGTGACGCTATCAGCAACTCTATTATCCATAAGTATTATATTTTACGCAATAGAGAAATCGCGATTCGGATCAATGGTTCATTGAAGCTCGTCATTGATCTTCCCATTTATAGTATATATATTCAAATTCGACGATATGATCTCGAGATTTATTCAAGCTTGTCCTAGAAGCTTGTGTTTAAATTAGACGATTACATTATTAAATACATAGTCTTATTTGTCAGATGCGGAACATGTTAAATAAAATTTCAAGTTCGCGTGTATATATATATATACATATCTCAGGTTTTTAATGTTAATTTGAAGAAAAATGTTATAATATAAAATGGATATCAGCGGTCAATTTGATTGGTATTTCCTAAACATTTATATCTATAGATTTTTCATGACTTACTAAATTTTTTTATAATTGGCGCCCTAGGTGCGGATGCTGACGTCATACTTGTCAAAATGGGGATCTCGGTCAATCCGGCCAACGAATCCCTCGCCTCGACCGGGACGTTTTTGATCGATCCGCCGGCAGGAGTGTTCTCTATCAAGCCGCCGGCAGGTAGGGATGCTATCGCGTGTTGAAAATCAGCCGACAGTCGATGATGAACTTACCCGAGCAAAACGTATGATCAGAGGGAGTGGTGACCTTTCGCGTCCTCAAAACGTCAGTCTATCACAAATCGTCGAGAAGTCTGCCTCGTTGCCAGCCGCCTGCAGTAGCTGTTGATTTCAATCTTTCACGAAACTGATCCTCCTGCTTTTACTAAGCAAACGAGACAAAGGTAATCATCCAACCGTCCTCATAATTCCTTCTTACCGGTATTGATCCTCTTTCATACGAAAAGACTCCCTCTATTCCGGAACGGCCGGATTTTCGACGAGCGAGTCGCTCAAGGTCTTCGAATTTTTCGGAGGGGGAATTAATGGGCAACGTTTTGGCATTGTAGGTCCGTCTGAAGGACAGCCTCACGATGCTTTGTCCCTTCGCGTTGCGTAGAATAATATACGATATGTCTCTGTTACAAAAATCTTGATTTTCAGATTATAGGGTATGTATATCGTGTAGGTAGATCTGAAATTAGTAAATGAAAAGATATTAAACAAATTAGAACACTTTTTTTTTACTTAGGTTTATAATATTCTGATGCATTTTGGAGATTAAAAAAAAAAATGATGATAAATATCTCTATATATTCCTATAATTTTCTCATCGTACATATAACTCTTTAAGAATATTGATTTATCATAGTTTTACTTTCGTCTACATTTTATTAGATTATATTACACAAATACTAATTATATAATATTAATTTGTAACAGATATCTAACTTTTAAGGAAGATAAGGATTGTGCGTTGCAATAATGGCTGCAAATTCTCATTGGCTTTATTGATAGTCAACAGGCTAATAGATGATAGGCATAAATCGAGAAAGTCGAGCTGAGGGTTGATTAAATATCGATCTCTTAATTTTGTCTGCAAAAGAAATAATCTCTTGATTATAATTCATGTATATAAAGTATTAAATCATATGTGATATAACCAGCTAAGATCTCTCTTCTGAAAAGAAGTAAATAGTTCTTTTCGAAAATGATTATCGTTGACACATATCGCGTGTAATTCAAGATTCTATAAAATCTAGGATCTCATAGTGAGCATTTGAAGATCGGGAACTCGGTGTATGATGGCTCTTTAATTCCTGTTTTGATACACACGAAATTATCTCGTCTCAGAGGAAGAAGGTCGGAGAAGAGAGAATGGAAAAAAAAAAAAAAAAAAAATGTACCTTATCGGCTGGAAAAGACTGAAATTAATAAAAGCGAGTCTATTTCTATTCGCTTTGATAGATCCTGACCTTCCTTTTTTTTTTCTCAAAAATTACTCAGCGTTATCGTTTCCCGAACCGATAGTATATCACTTGAATTGAAATTCATTTATTATCAATTTCAACGATCGATTCGTTGTCAACGAATAGTAACGATACAATAATATCGAGGCTGATGGATATTATATACGCAAGAGAAATAAGTCTACATGATTTATAAATAAATTTCTGATGGGTTTCAAGGATTTTTTAGAAATTAATTCTTTTTATTACTTGTGTGAGAATTATTTTATATAAAAATATAAGCTTTTTTTCTCCTACATACATTATATCACGGTTGTCGCGTCGTGACGATTGATACAGTGTATATATATAGATATACATTTTTGTTTTATCATAGTGAATGAAGTCATGCGTAGAAGGTCAAGCTCGAAACTGCGCTGCTATGCGCTATCAGCTGATTACTTGCTTGGGCACGTGCTTACGCATGCTCTGAACGGAATGAAGGTGAACAGAAAGCGTTCGTCGACTATAAATCGTGTAAATATTGTAGGATGTATTGCCAGTTACTAAAAAATATTTTAAATAACTAGCAATATATATAATTGAAAATTTTTCCAATATTATCTTTCTCACGGAGGACAGAGAAAAATTAATTAATTAATCTGATATCTTCTAACAAAAGACAGAGAAAAATTGATTAATTGATCTGATATCCTCTAATGTCTAATATTATGATAGTATGAAATTTTGGCAACATCGAATGGATGTATTGTAATCGTAGTAGACATTCCAGATTCTTTCTAATTTTTCATTGCAAAGATTTAAACTTAAAATGTACATGCAGAAAATATAATCAGAGACTTATTTCAATATTTTGCTATAATCCGTACGCACTTCGAAAAATCATTTGAATAATTAATTTCTAAATGACATAAAAATGCATCTAAATACTTATGTCATGCATCCGGAATCATTTTTGGCTCAGAAATCTTGTGATTGGAAATCAGCTGTCGATTGTGTGCAATAGTTACGCGTGTACGTGATAAACATTTGCAAAACAAATAGAAGATGCTTTAGAATTTGAAGTACGATTTCTTCGAGAAGTTTCTTCAAGTTCAAATTGACACAATAGCAGAATAATTTTTTTGCAATTTTATTCTCTAATGAAATACATTCCCATGTATCTCATTTACGTAATAAATTCTACGATAAAATACATTTCATCGAGGCACCGTCATATTTCGTACTTATTTACATTACGCACCTTCTCAGAGAGATCCATCCGATCTGAATATAAATCCGAAACAATTTCATGCCATTTTTCGCCGATCGATGTCCCTGTTCCCCGGTTCACGAGGGATTATTTTGAAAAGACGCAATGTCCATCCAGCGGATGTGATCCTATTTTCGAATCCCGGACAGCGCTGAAAGAGCGCCGTTCGCGAGCCTCTCGTATCCACTGGCATCGTCACCGGCGATCGCCCGATGCGTCGCATCTTCGGTTTCCCACTCCGTCGGCATCTCCGGTTGTCGTCGACGACGCCATGCACCTCGTTGCGCTTCGTCGGCGATGCCGGGCGGCAGCCGCATTCGCGCGCGACCCTTGCAGTCGGATGGAGTTTTCGCAACATCGTCATTACAAACGCATCGTCACTAATCTCCTTCTCTCGTTTTCTCTTTGCGCAGCCCGCCAAAATGGTCTGGATCACCGTCGACGATCAGGTATTACCGTCTCGTCGATCTCGCGACTGATATCTCCTCCTTCGCTGAAGAGTGTGATTTGCAAGCGATGATACTTCATTGAGAGAGACCAATGTAATCTCGGTGAATACTAGGCCGATATGTTTTAAAAATATGTATCTGTAATATTGGAAAAAAGACGACGACAATCGTACCAGGCGTATCGACGAACGCGATGCGTTTAATTCACCAAAATTACAATGGTTTCGATATATGTGTTTTTTTTTTCTTTTGTTCTTGAAGACTGCTTGAATTTTTGTTTTTCGTTTGCGCATGCACATACGCTATATGTACGGATTTTGCAAATCCGCTCGCGTCTTTGAACATTCACCTTTGCTTAAAACGCAATGCGGATAATATAAGAAGATTATAATATAAATTATTAATAATATAAAAGTGCGGAAAACCTACATTGTGTCTATTCATCATTGTTGTGATTTGTTAGATCTTTGACATTAAATACGCGTATTAAATATAATAATGTTATGCGCGCAAGTTAATCTCGACGACATCGATCTGATTAATTCTTTTTATTCTAGTATAAGATATGACGTAATATTCGAAGCGCGGAAATGTTATTGTGACTTTTCTCATTTTTCTGTATTATTTCGTATGCGATAACCTCGAGTTTTGTAGCGAAAACACAAACTATACCGTTTCTGTTTCCTTAATATTGTCGTTAAAAGATCCTTTAACTGTGTCTGTGAAGAAGTTCCTAAAATAATCTGTGTCTTTATATAGAGAAGGTAAGATTAGTCGGGATTGTTTGTATCAGACACATCGCTTTAGTTTCTTCCGATAAAGATTTACCTCGAGAGATTTACAGACTCACTTCTCTTTTAAAGAATTTCTTTCTTATAGATGCCTAATGGTTTTTATTTCGGTGTGTAAAAGGCGTAGATTTGTTTTTATCTTGGTGTGAAAGATAGACACACACATACACACACATACACACACATATATATATATATATATAGAATGTGCTTTTATTGATAGGAAAATATTTTTTGATGTAATATAATGTTACATAAATTGTACACTCTGTCATTCTATTGCAACTCTAATCACATGATCTTATCTTATAATATTTTTTGATAATTATGATGACGATTATTAATTTCTCGATATTATTTGCATTTCCCTTATCGTTTTGTTAAATACATTACATTGATACTGATATTGTGATCTCGTGATGTGCTAAATAATTGAAATATTTACCTGGACGTGATATTTTTTCTGACACATATAAGATTTACTAGATGTAACGTTATATGACGACATTCAGTATGAGTCAGAGTTTTGTGTTGCAATCGTAATTAAAGTCGTTTACAATGCAAGACTTCGTACATTCTAGTGTATATTTGTGTGATATTAGAAATGATTCGAGTACAGCAAACGCGACGTAGAATCGTGTCACCTTGCTAACAATAAGCGCCTGTTCGGTGTTAATGCGATATAGAAATGAATAGAGAATATATGTATATATGTATATAAATTTGCCGTTTCCCTAACTTTTTTTTTTTTTTACTTGTTTGTCGGTACTTCGAGTTTTTTGAATAAATTAGACGAAAATGTGTCATTCACGTTGTCTTTATACGATAGAGGTGATGATATGATGTTTAGAATGTAATACGATGCTATTCTTCGTAATGATCAGTCAACAAACTGAATCCATTCGCCTTTTATCTTAAACGCGATATAGCGAAACTTATCTGCATTGTTAAACTTTGCAGATATTAAATCTTGATGCAACAGTTCTCATATCTTCAAGATACATTCACTTTAGATAAACGAAAATTTTTTATTATCAATGATAATGGGCAGCAATTACAATTTGTACTTTAAACATCAAATGTAATTTTTCGAATCTAAATTTTCCTTAATTTAATTGAGATCTGTGTCTCAAGAATAAAGAATAATATACGAAATAATAAAGGAAACTGATAAAGGCACAAATATTTATTAAGCTTTTTGTTACATGCAAATCTTTTAATTTGAGCTCAAAGAATTGAAAGTTTATGGACTTACTAAAAATACGTCTACAGTTTATAAAAGCGGCTGTTGCAATTCTCGCGTAAAGTCTCTTACATCTTACAGTATATTCAATTATTTCATCTGACGCGAAATACTTCTATTTTTGTCGATGCAATTCTATCTTCGCACAGCCAGAAAGCGGCACTTATTCATACTGAGAAATATATTTTCGCTGTACATTGTTTATTCGTGGAATGAAATTATCAAGAATAATATTAACGCGATGATCATAAGAACGTTTTAAAAAATTAACGTTTCCAAATATTGGTTTTATTTTGTTGACAGTGATTTTTTTTTTGTGCATGCGGAATTTATATAATTGATACATTAAAATTGTTCATATATATTGTTTCTCTTTATCTTAACATATGAATGTGTAAATTTAATTTATATGCTCTAATTCACACACACATAGTTGCCTATTCACAAACTATTACGTACAGTTCGTATGTGGATAACGCATATTTAGTATGTATACTTAGTATGTATCTAGATTCCTTGTAATTAAAGCCTAACCGATTAATTGTCTAATTTTTTTTCAATTCAAGAGCTCTTTCTGATTTCCTTAAATTTTCGCAGATGGCCGGCAAGCCGAATAATCAGGCGTTATATGCTCAAAGTCAACTGGATCACATGTGCACCCTGGACATCGACAGTCGAGTGTCCTTCGTCCGTTTATCCGGTATCATCTGCACGATCGGTCCCGCGTCCCGATCCGTGGAGACCCTGGAGAAGATGATCGAGACGGGAATGAATATCGCCCGATTGAACTTCTCTCACGGATCCCACGAATATCACGCGGAAACTATCGCCAATGTTCGCCAGGCGCAAAAGAATCTGAGCGCCCGTGCCGGCATTAACATCCCCGTTGCTGTTGCCCTTGACACAAAGGGTCCCGAAATCCGTACCGGTCTCCTTGAAGGCGTACGTGATTGATTATGTTTATACATACATAAATTTAAAAACAGGAATTTAAATAACGAAAGTATAGTATTTTCAACTTATTGTCTCGATAGGGCGGCTCAGCTGAAGTGGAATTAGTCAAGGATCAAACTTTTAAACTGTCCACCGACAAGGCGTATATGGAAAAGGGAAACGCACAGGTTGTTTACGTTGATTACGAGAATATCTCGAAAGTGTTGAAAGTAGGGAATCGCGTGTTTGTGGATGACGGCTTGATCTCTCTCATCGTCTCTGCCGTTAGTAAGTTTCAAAAATTATTGCAATTTTATTTATCTTTTTGGAGGAATGGCATATTTTTTAAATATCTAATTTAATTGAATAATTAAATCAATATTTAATTAAAAATATCTAAAACTTATAGTTTTATAGAGCTACAAGTGATATTTCGCGATTTCATTGTTAAATATTTTATATTTAAACATGCGGATCATTTATTTTGGAAATACACATTTGAACATATTACGAATTCGGATGCGGACATAAAAATTGATATAGTGTATAAATTTCAACAAAATTTTGAAATTATGATTACATTAATCAATATTTAAAATATAATATAAATATAAAATATAAATTTAAAATATAATATTTGTGTTATTTATTTATCAATTTTTAATGTATAAAATACATTGATTCTTTTAGTTCCAAATTACAATTTTGAAAATATTATTTTTATATAGTATATCGCATCAATAAATATTAGTGCAATTTTGAGAGGCATTAAAAAGAAGTCCGTGTAATTTTTTTTATTCTTTAGGTCCCAATTTAATATCGACCTCTGTTGAAAACGGCGGTATGTTGGGTTCCCGTAAAGGTGTGAATTTGCCAGGAGTACCGGTGGATCTTCCGGCGGTGTCAGAGAAGGACAAATCCGATCTTCAATTCGGTGTCGATCAAGATGTCGACATGATATTTGCCTCCTTTATTCGAAACGCTGCCGCATTAACCGAGATCCGTGGCATTCTCGGCGAGAAGGGCAAAAACATCAAGATTATATCGAAGATTGAGAATCAACAGGGTATGACGAATCTTGATGAGATTATCGACGCGTCTGACGGTATAATGGTCGCGCGCGGTGATCTCGGAATAGAAATACCCCCGCAGAAGGTATTTCTAGCGCAGAAGTCTATGATCAGCAGATCCAATAAGGTCGGGAAACCGGTGATTTGCGCTACGCAGATGCTGGAATCCATGGTGAAAAAACCACGCGCCACGAGAGCCGAAACATCGGATGTTGCCAATGCTATCCTCGACGGTGCTGATTGCGTTATGTTATCAGGTAATTCATTTTGATATGTCGATATTCGAAAATTTAGGGGACAAAATAATATAAAACAAAGAGTGAAGGGAAATATTTTTAATGTTACTTATAATCTCTTTCTCGTATTTTACTACGTTTCATAGCTTTTATCTCTGTAATTTCTATTTTTAAAGATAATGCTTATAAATTTTGCGATTGCATTTTTAGGTGAAACCGCAAAGGGAGACTATCCCTTAGAGTGTGTTCGCACAATGGCCAACATTTGTAAAGAAGCGGAAGCCGCGATTTGGCAAACTCAAATCTTTCACGATTTGTCGAACAAAGTTTTGCCACCTATTGACGCGACCCATGCTGTCGCCATTGCTTCCGTGGAAGCATCCGTTAAATGTTTGGCTAGTGCCATCATCGTTATTACAACATCCGGTCGATCCGCACATCTGATCTCGAAGTATAAACCCCGATGCCCCATCATTGCAGTTACTAGATTCCACCAGGTTGCTCGACAAGCGCATTTGTATCGCGGAATATTACCATTGTACTATGAAGGTATAGTATCAATATTTTATTTTATGGAGAGAAAGAGAATTGGTTTATCTTATTATTATTATTAGAAGATGTAAATACTTTATTATGTGAATAGACTATATAAATTTTATGTTATACAGAAGCACCAATTGCCGATTGGGTGAAAGACGTGGATGTACGTGTACAATACGGATTAAACTTTGGCAAAAGTCGTGGTTTCATAAAAACTGGCGATGCAGTAATAGTTGTGACGGGATGGCGACAGGGCTCGGGCTTCACGAATACCCTTCGTATTGTGTATGTAGAACGAGAATTGATTAGAGAAGATCCTGCATGTGATATTTATAGTGATACCGATTCCTACGATGATTTTTTTTGAATGTTGAACAAAACTTATCTTATCTCTTATCTTTTTATTATGTTTAATTTGTTCCGAATAATAATTACACAGAGAGAATGTATTTGTCAAACACTAACATTGTAGATTATGCAGAAGCGCATTTTATATATATAATGCAATTATATGCGAGATTCGCCATTTTCTTCGTTTAAGCTATAATACAAATATGTTTTACACGTGGTAAATATATATATATATATATATATTATATATTGCATGTACTTGATTTATAAACATACTTACTCGAGAATCGAGAAGATTCTAATATTGTCTGTTTCAGTATATTCTCTTAAATACTTAATTTGCAAAATCAAGATTCAAGTACAGTTATACCCGCTTAATATTCCTTTTTAATATTGCGATCATATTTTTGGCAATGAGACAATTAATTATTGATAATCAATTTTTCTTTTATTTTTAGGACTGTCGACTAAACTCACTATTGGACTGGCATAGGAAGTACGATCTTTATGAAGATGTAGATGTAATACATTAAAGATTATCGCGAACATGTACGTAATTATATATCATCCTGTCACAAGTTCCAGTAAATACAATTATATGAGACTAATTTCATTAGTATAAACCCAGTATTATTTTATTGTTGAGAAATACACAAACGCACATAGAAAAACAAAAGATGCATACATAAAATGTATACAGATGCTGTTATGTAAGCGAAATAATGATCTACGTCATAATATAAAGAATAGACCAATAACTCTTGGATTAATAAAACAACTTGTCGAGTGTTAGATCTTCATGTTCCTGTATAGAAATAAATAAAAACATTTATTTTGCAGTAATGGTTAGGTTAATGTTAATTGTAAATCGTAATATAAATCATACGAGTTAACATACATTGTGTCTTTATCTAAGATTAGCGTGAAAATAAAATCTTTAAAATTTCAAATACCCATTTATCCAAGTATAAAATATGATTTTTTGGTGGATGCTGATTATCCACCAGCTGTCTTGAACAGTGTATACTGATGATAACAATCGAATAAATTGATGAGTTTAAATATATATTTGCAATATTAATGTCATCTATGAAAATTTTAATAATTTCATATACTTCTATTTTACATTATATGATACTACTAGAAACATAATACCTTTCAATAAGGCATAATTGACAGTACTTAGTATATACATGCATTATTAATATAACATTTTAATGGCTAGATTAAAGAATTATTTTTTGTACATCAATTACAACTACTCAGAATACTTGCTTGGAATGATCCTCTATAAATTTTATGCACAATAAAAAGTTATAATATATATATATTTGAAATGTGATAGAAGAACAAAACTAAGTATCAGCAAAATTTATTAAGTGAATACTTGTTCAATCATTATCTTTGATCATACATATGCATATATAAGAAAAAATTTTATAGTATGAAAAATATTAATTGTATAACAAAATACTATTAATTACAACTTTTTCTTTAATATTGCGCATTACTTTTTATTTATTACTTGTTTAGGCTTTTACAACATTATCGTTAGTAAAAGAAAATGCAGGGAAAGTAATAAATCCAATAAGACGTCTTTGTTTTGTCGTATCTACGTGAACAAGCGGTATCAAGCTTGATAATATATCCTCAATATTATTATATGATAGAAACACAATATGCTCAGACATATTGCACCAGAAAGACAAGTGACACAATCTGTGCTCTACTGTGGTCTATTTACAACGAGACTGAAAAATAGTAAGTATACATTCAAAATAGTCGAGATTTTCGGCATGACTATGAATCATTGAATAAGAAAGATATAAAGTTAAAACATTCAGTAATGCGTTAAAAGCAGGATATAATACAGAGGAAAATAATTAATTTTTAAAATTAAATTAACTTTCAATCAAATTTAAGTAATATCGTTTAATTATATTAATGAATTTACGATTGTAATAAATAAAATCCCTTTTCCTCAATCAATTTTTAATTTTCACGATTATAAATTTAAATTTTACACACACACACACACACACACACACACACATATATATATATATATATTTCAGATAATAAAAATTCTTATTACATTTTCAAAATACATATCATTCTCAGCTTCTTTCACGACTCACTCAGTTATGAAATGCTTATTATCTTTTAATGATAGAATTATTTAATGAGATATATAATATTTACATATACTATATATTACAGCCTGATTAATATTGCGGCACAGAAATTATTGGTAAAATGCAGGAATTTGCAACGTCACAAAACAGTTGATTTGATCTGGAAAAATATCCGATTGCGTCCGATACCCGATATTTATGTATTTTATATGTAATAAAATGTCTGTATGTATCATTATTGTATTAATAAAAATGCTCTGTGCGGGTGTGTGTATGTGTATAAAATGTAGTATAACAGCGAAAACGATTGCGCCCGATACTCTATATATACGTTATAAAATGCCAGTATGTATATATTAATTATTATTGTAAATAATAAAATGAATGATGTGCGTGTGCGTATATGTACAAAATAATGTAACAGCGAAAGCGATTTTGTGTTCGATACCTGATATATGTATATATAGCGAAAGCGAAAGCGATTGCGTCCGATACCCTATATATGCATTATAAAATGCTAGTATATATTATTATTGTATAATAATAAAAATGACTGGAGTGCGTGTGCGTGTGCGCGTGTATGTGCAAAAAAATAGTGTAATAGCGAAAGCAATTGCGTTCGATATCCGAATATGTATACGTAATAAAATTGCGAATGTATATTATTGTATGTAATTTTTAAAAATCTAATAAATTGTATTAATAATATAAAACGCATATATATCTTCTTAATAAACCTACTCATCCATTCCCATACATCTAGCGCTTATACGTCACTTTGTTAATCATATATTTTCTTGATACGTTTTTGCCAATTTTTCATTCTCGCAATTTTTGAAACGGCATAAACTTTTGGAATCCGTAAAAGTATCAGGAAAACATGATTACCAAAGAGGTTGTATAAAGTTAGAGTACAGAAAGCGGAAAATTTAAAGTTTCGAAATCTGCAAAAGTATCAGGAGAACATGATAAGCAAAGAGGTCGCACCGAGTTAAATTACAGAAAGCGGAAAATTTAAAGCTTCGAAATTCGCAAAAGTATCAGGAGAACATGATAAGCAAAGAGGTCGCACTGAGTTAAATTACAGAAAGCGCAAAATTTAAAGCTTCGAAATCCGCAAAAGTATCAGGAGAACATGATCAGTAAAGAGGTCGCACCGAGTTAGGTTACAGAAAGCGGAAAATTTAAAGTTTCGAAATCCGCAAAAGTATCAGGAGAACATGATCAGTAAAGAGGTCGCACCGAGTTAGGTTACAGAAAGCGGAAAATTTAAAGTTTCGAAATCCGCAAAAGTATCAGGAGAACATGATCAGTAAAGAGGTCGCACCGAGTTAAATTACAGAAAGCGGAAAATTTAAAGCTTTGAAATTCGCAAAAGTATCAGGAGAACATGATCAGTAAAGAGGTCGCACCGAGTTAGGTTACAGAAAGCGGAAAATTTAAAGCTTCGAAATCCGCAAAAGTATCAGGAGAACATGATGAGCAAAGAGGTCGCACTGAGTTAAATTACAGAAAGCGGAAAATTTGAAGCTTTGGAATCCGCAAAAGTATCAGGAGAACATGATGAGCAAAGAGGTCGCACTGAGTTAAATTACAGAAAGCGGAAAATTTGAAGCTTTGGAATCCGCAAAAGTATCAGGAGAACATGATGAGCAAAGAGGTCGCACTGAGTTAAATTACAGAAAGCGGAAAATTTAAAGCTTTGAAATTCGCAAAAGTATCAGGAGAACATGATAAGCAAAGAGGTCGCACCGAGTTAAATTACAGAAAGCGGAAAATTTAAAGTTTCGAAATCCGCAAAAGTATTAGGAAAACATAATCAGCAAAGAGATGGTACAGACTAAAATTTCGAAAAGCGTGAATATTCAAAGCTTCAAAATCCGCAAAAATATCAGGATTTTTTTTTTTTTTTTGTTTTGCGAAGGGAGAGAAAAATGCATTATGCATTCCCACCGGCCGGTCCGGTGGGATATGCGGGACTCGCACCCGCTAAAAAACTCTCCCTGCAGGGCCAACTTTTAGCCCTGCAGATACTTACACAAATTAAAATTCTAAGATTTCAGGAACATAATAAGCGAGAAAGGTAATATAAATAAAAACTTCAAATTTAAAATTTTAAAAATTCTAATTTTATTTTCTTTTCTCATTTATAGTATAGTGAAAATTACTATCTAAAACTTAATTGTTCTCACAACTTATCTCTCAATTTTCGCATATGATTGCTATATAACTTACACGTATAATACACTTGCGCTTATTGAGTAAGCGTGTGGAACTCATTACTTAATTATGATAATAATGACGTACAAAATACACAGTTGTTTATCAATGTGATAAAACTGAAAATCGCGCTCTTATGCAAGCCTTAGCAATAAACTTGCTAGCACGCATGATCAGATGAAAATCTCTTTATATATATGAAAGAAAGTTAATACTTATTCGATCATTATCTTTGACCATATGTGCGCATATACCAAAAAAAATTGTAGTTTTTATGTTTTAAAATTTTTAAAATAGTCGCATAACAAAATACACTAATTACAACCTTTTCTGTAATATAGCGCATTACTTTTTATCATTTGTTTAGTCTTTTACGACATTATCATTAATGAAAAAAAAAAAAAAAAATACAGGGGAAAATAATAAATCCAATAAGACGTCTTTTCTTTGTCGTACATACGCTAACAAGTGATATCTCAGACATTATTATGATGGACGCAAACATGATGCGCTCAAACAGTCGTACAAATGGCATGCAATCAATGTGCTATATTTACAGGAGACTGGAAATAGGATGTATAGATTCAAAACGTTCAAGACAGGACGATGAATCAGCGAGCAACGAAGATATAATGTGAAATATACCGTAGTGAATATTAAAACTAATATAGGATATTAATATATATATAATATAGGGATATAATTGACCCATAAATTTTTTAATATTTTACTTTTTAATATTTCCAATTAAATTTAAGTAATATTTTTAATTTTAACTGCTAGCGAACCCTTGATTGTAATAAATAAAATCCATCAATTCTCAGCTTTCATAATTATATATTTAAGTAATATATTATATTAAATTCTATTGTGTTGATGAATTTAATGATATTACATGATTTGCAAATTTTTATTAGCTTAATTGATACAAAAAATTTTTTATTTTAAATTGCTTAAAATTTATAACTTATATATTATTTGAACTTTGATAATGAAGGAAAGAAATCTGTGTATGCATATGGTATATACAGAATATATAAAAGAAAACTCGATTAATATACACCCATGCATACACACACACACACACACGCATACTAAAACTGTAAGCGAAGATTCGTGTGTATCTAACAAACATCATGGCATCGCCATGATCAACAAATGCCAATGTGAGATGAGGCTTACGTCAAGCTACCTTTGAATCTCGAGCATGATTTTGTCATCGCGAATTACGCGCGCGATATCAAAATCGTTCGTGCTGTGAAACGTCATGCGAATCGGTAACAAGATGCGATCTCCACAATCGCATACGTGCCCTCGACGGAACGTATGTCCTTTGTAACGCGATTTGTCCTCCGCAAAGTCATAAATCCTACATTCTGCGAAACTCTCCACGGTGACGAGGTTGCGAGAATTTCTGTAAAATTTCTCGAAAATCGCCGACAGTATCGCACGATGCGATATAAAACAAAACGCGTGGAGAGAGAGAGAGAGAGAGAGAGAGAGAGAAAAAATATAATAAAGCTATCACACTTTTTTTTTTTTTTTAAATCTCAGTTTGCTGCTCCGTCAAAAATCATTGATACAGCTCGATAATTCGATAATTCAATCATTTTAAGAATTTTGTTATTTTTTTATTTTTTTCGCCAGTAACAAAATGAGGATACATTAATGTTGTATGTTTGAATAAATCCAATTTTTTCCGCATCAGTGATTTCTCTATGACCCATATACGTTCGAAACATTTTTTTTTTTTTAAATTGAAAAAAAGTTTTAACGATAGATTTAATTCTGAAAAAAATTAAAATTAAAAAGAAAATTAGAAATAAAAAACGAATCTTGAGTGAAATAAAACTTTGTTTCGCTTTATATAATTATATCGTAATTAACACCGAGTAGTATTAGCCTGGAAATTTCTTGCGATCTGTTTGAGAATTGGAATCGCCTGTTGAAAGAGGGAGTCTGTCTTATATAACGTAGTAGAGAGACTGTCTTATATAATAAAGTTTAATAAAAAAAAAAGAGAAAAAAATAATAATCACTCGATGTAGCTTTCTGATATTTGCAATATGATTTCGGATATTCTATATCATATTAGAATTTTAAGAAATTTAATAATAGAATTGTAAAAAGAGTGAACCGTTTTGATTAATTACAATTTGATAAAACACGATGCCAAAGTTTTATTTCGTCGAAAAAATTAAATATTTTGTTAAAACTTTTTTTCAATCTTTAGAAGAATTTGTTATAAAGATTAATCTTCGAGCATAAAATCAATCTATTTACGCGAGTATATTCGATCATATCCGAATATACAATATGTTTTCGCGGAAAACGATAGAGAGATTGTCAAGCCGAGGACAGGAGGTGTGTCGGAAGAGTCTTTCATCAACTAATGTAAACGTGTTAACGCGTGTATCGAGGGGGGCCATTTACGATCGCACACGGATGTACAGCATAAAGCGGAAGAGACACGGAGACCATTCTGTTCATTGTGTATTTTATCATTCAGTGATTAGGTGACGAACGTGGGAAAAGTTTGCAGAATGCACGATAAAGTCGATCGCGCGATTCCCGCCCTCGATTCATCGGCCCGTGCGTTATCAGCGCGTCGTCTCTCACCCCTTTCGACGAATCGACCCTTTCGACGAGGGACGCGAAATTTCGCTCTCTCTCCTCACGCTTTTTCGCATCTCGCTCGCTCTGCTGGCATCTCGCGATTTCTAACAACCCTCTCTTCGACCGAGGTACGAACGGAGTAATTTGGCGAACGAGCGAGACTCGTCCCACGTCACCTTTCGCACAAGTGAAATTTCACGATACCGTGCGAACGAATATCAACGCGAATCAATGCAAAACAATAGATTTTGCAGTCACCATCGGGGAGACGGTTAAAAATTCCGCGATATTTCCAAGCATTAAAATTTCCTACTCTTAACCAGTCGCATACACGTGTGTTCTGAAGCGAACATAAATTAACCAGAACACAATTTTATCTATGAATAATATTTAATTAAAATTAAACATTATTTATCCATCGAATATCATAATTTTATAATATAAATTTATTGTCATTATTTATTTATTATTTTCCAGGCATGGGATCAAGTTTTGACAAGTAAAATATATACAAGTAAAACTCATCAATTTTTTAAAACTCATAGATTTTCACAAATAATAACAATGACAACAAAAATTCTTATAACTTTCTCTCTCTCTCTCTTTCATATTTTTAAGATATATATAATACAATATTGTATTATTTAATATAGAGCATAAGGAATATAAAAAGCAGAGAGATATCTAATTTCACGCTATATCTTATATGTCGTCGTTTTTTTTTTTTTTTTTTTAACGTCACGAGAAGTAGTTTCTACACAACTTTTTTCATTACTTTGCATTACTATTTCTTCGAATTTGTATTTTCAACGAAATGATATTATAGAAATAAAGAGAAAATATTTTATAAAATAAAACGTCCAAGATAATTTGAATATATTTTAATAGATCACTCTCGTGTAATTTGAGATGAAAAAAGTGACGATAGCTCGCCACTCCATCTATTTCGGGCACTTTCGATATCATACATGAGATCAATTAATGTCCCCGTTAGCGACAGATATGTTTATTTAGACATTAGCGGGGGAGGCGTTCGAGTGGATAGCGACGTTTGATCCCCTATATATATATATGTGTGTGTGTGTAATTATTCTCGTATAATAGCGTAATGTCATAATGTTCAATCACGCGTGTCTCTTAATTCTACCCGCTCTCGCATTCATATAATTCCGAGGTCAAAATGCTTCCAAGACTTTAATTAGCAAAAATACAATAATTAATAAAATTAAATATAGTAAGTTTAATTAGTAAAGCAGTACGATATACAAATATTCATGCAATAAATTCGAGATGCTTAGATACATGTCGGCCGTAACAAGCTATTCGTATTTACTGCATAGATATTTTAACAGTAAATTTGAGATTGCGGTATTTTTTTTTTTTTTTTTTACGAGGAATAGTATTTTAATGACTTTTTAAATGTGTTACGGGATACATGAAAGACCAAGAGTCATATAACAATTTTTTAAAAACGCAACGATTAATTTGTTACGAAATCCTGATGATTAAAATGTGCATCTCCAGAGAGAGAGAGAGAGAGAGAGAGAGGAAAAAAACTCGAAGAAATGTAACTTTATACTATTTATGGCGAACGAACGGGAGCCAAATATTATATGAATTTTTAGATTCACGCCTCTGCGTGTCTTATTTAAATTGCATAGGTTTATAGCGAGTTGGATGGATAAATTTTTGATTAAGTCAAAGTTGAAGCAACTATTCCTGTCGCAAATTCACGATCGCCGTTGCGACGGACGGGAATGAAGAAAGTTGCCGGCGCGGCTTGGATGCACTTTAAACAGTTTAAGAGGTAGTTGAATATCGTCAGAAGGCCGAGTAATATTTGCATTTTCGCATTACGATCGTTCGCCGCAACGAATGCGAGAGCACTCTCTCTCTCTCTCCCTTTTTCTCGACTTAAGTTCGCGACAAAATTCAAGATAGAATTCTATCTACGATTTTATGCGTCGCATATCTATTGAAGTATGTGTCCGTGATATCAATAAATCCTACGATGTGTATTCTACTCACTGAAATATTCTCTATATATGATACGCGACATGTGAAATAATAAATAAAATTTTATCGCGAACAATAGATCGTCTTGAAAGGAGCTTTATAAAATTTTAATTCATTTCATAAAGCAATTTGCGCGCGAAAATAAATATCGAGGTTGTTATCGGAGAACTGAAGCTCTGGCGATTAGTCTATTATTTTTTGGCCCCCTACAAACTAGCATATAAATTTCTGATAAGTCATAAACGCGCTCTGACACGCGCGCGTTCTTTTCAAAGACTTTATCATAGTTTGCCATCGCGATATATTCTAGATTTAACTCCCGTCCCCTTCATATTGTTAATATATTTTGACAAATTACATTCTGCCATGTTATGACTTCTTATGAGGTGTTGTGATGTATGTATATTACTCCTTATTTCATGGATATATACCGAGATATTAATACGCACTTGTTATACTTATACATAGGAAATAATGGAAGACAAGGTAAAAATGAGGGACATTTTTAAAAATTTTATATTTCCCGCGCTTTCAAATTTTACTCGCAATTTTCATCTCGCATTCCAATATAGTCGATCGTCGCAATCATTTTTAGTTCTTTAGATAAGTTCTTTTTCAGCTCGTAAAAAATGTTTATTAGACTTTTATTTTACTTCGAGACACCAGGGCCTCGATCGAATCAATTTCAATTTTACGGAATTTATTTATCGCGCGATAAAATTTTATTAATATTATTATTTTTCTTTTTCTATATTTGATTAAATCCTCGTATGAATGCAAATATCAACGCGCCACGCTCGAGTGATAATAGCATTAGCAATGATTAGCGTGCCACGATTGATTCGTTACATCATTGTAATGCCCTACCCGCAGAAACTATTGTCGAACACTATTTGCTTCTCTATACGGCGCATTATTAATTAATGTCACCGTTATGCGGTATAATAGACGTTACCGTCAGGATTCGTCAGATAGAAGATTTCATCGCACGCAATAAGTGAATGAAATATAGTCGAGCAACGCGAGCAAAACAATACTATAATTGCTGCTTCAATACAAATTGCTTTGTCCAGGATATTTTTTAATTTCTTATTCCGGCGAAAAGAACGAAACATGTATTTATTATATATATTGTATCTCGTGATATATACTTAATAATATAACATCAATTCCGTGACTGCAACATAATAATGAGGGAATGATTATCCCAAAATTACTGCACAATTCATCGTACGCTATTAATTATAACTATAATTGATAGAATTGTTTATCATCATTGATAGTAATGGACAAATATTTTCTCTTCGTAACGAGCGATTTCAACTATGAACTTTATGCGAAACTCAGCTCGCCGACAATCTTTAGTGATGTATAAAATGTAATATTTTCAGATTAACATTAAATATATATATATACAATATGAAAAAGTTTTATTTGCGAAATTACAAGCACGTCATGCGAAAGGAACCTGCATACGCGCATTTACGAATCCCTGGTACGATGCATCGTACTATTCGAAAAGTTAATCTCTGCTAATGCGAATATTTGAAAAGAATTTAATGTTATTATTTCAATGTGTGTATGTGTATGTTATGTGTGTGTGTGTATTTAAGCGTCTTTTAATATTTATGTCACCTTTGAATATCCCTCGCGTTATTTCATATTTTAGACTCTCTGCACGTTTATATAAAAATTAATAATAATTGGTTATAAAAAATAATTAAGTATTACAAATAAAAAAATAATAAAATATTAAAAATAAAAGTCTCAAACATATCTTGCACGCTTATTAAAATTAATTAAAGTTAAATCAGTCTAATCGGTGACATGAAATAAAGATAGAGGCTAAAATATTTCTTCAACAATTTGCTTGAAAATTATTGTAAAAGTTACTTGATATAGAAATTATTAACAAATTACGATTATTAATTCTTGATAATTCAAACATACTGCTTAGCCGAAGATGAAACAATTATCTTCTCGACTGATCGCATATTATTCTGTATTTTTAACGTAGTTTTGAAAAAAAAAGCCGCTATCTCGAAAAATCAAATTCCGCGATGCTCATATCTCTCTCGCGTAAATTTCGCCCGTAGAGTAATAAATTGATTAACTAGGCATTAATTACTCTCGTTAATTTTCACTCTCAGCCATTACAACATAATGATACATTAATTTCGAGTGTATCCGATGAAGCGATACTCGTTTCGACATCGACTTTCCTCTGGTCCATGAACGTTACCCGAAGAGAGAAAGAGGAGGGAAGGGGTATGCGTTTGATGGTGAGCTCGAAGAAAAGTTTTCTTTTTTTTATGGCTGATTCGCGTCAATTGCGATCTACCTCGCGGTGAATTACATTAAATTCGTATCTGACTAAACCAGTCACTTTTACGGCTCAAGTCCAAGTCATTTGCATTTTAAATCGCGCACGTGTTATTTTTCGATGCACGTCGTTCCGTCGTTGCTGAATTTACTTGTGTATGACACGTATATACGTGTAATTCAATATTTAAAATGTCAAATTATTTCTACGGGATATCGAGAGAGAGACGCGCGGAGAGATGACGTTTCGTCGTCCTATCATTCCGGCAGCGATACGTAAAGTCGATGCAATTTATTTTTCGAGCAAATAAAAAAAAAAAATTATCTTTGGATCATTTATTTTTTCCTGAAAAGGAGAGCGCGATATAAACTTTCGTTTTGACACACATACACACATATACGCTCGTTTCACACGTATAATTTAAGAGCACGATGTTAGAGTAAGTATTTTTATTACAATTTTATATACATTACAATTTTGTACAGTATCAATCGTGTTTATTATCTCTCTTGATTGAGATACTTTATCACAAACTGATTCTAATATCAAACGCTAGACGAGATAATCCACGTATGTTTTATTTTTTTCTAGTAAATCGTTACGCAAGTTAATAAGAGTAAAATGTTAGGCTTCATGTTGATAATAATTCATGAGGATAATGAGATCTCGTGGTGCGCGCGATGTATCTTAGTTTCCGAAGTAGTTAAGGTAAACCATAGAGAGGGAGAGCGTCGGATCGATTTTAAAGCTTTTCTACTGCGCGCTGATTTATCGCGCGTGTTTCACCATCATCCGACATCGATTTATCTTCTTCCACTGCCGAATTAAAGAAAGCAGTACGTATTCTCCGGTTCACCTTATAATTTTATTCTACGCGACGGCGAGACATATTCCAATCGCACCGTTTTAAGCGTTTCCCTCGACATAAAGTTTCCTCGAACCGTTTCTTTCGTTACCGTCAATCCCACAATTTTCCTGGTGATCAATTAAATAAATTGATCGAGTCCCGCTACGCGTATAAAAACGAGCAAACACGTGGCGCGTGTTCTAAATCTTGCGTGCAATTTATATAACGTGACACACGCATAATACGAGAGAACGCACGTGACGGCCATCTCCTTCGCGTACGATGTTGTAATTATTTTTCCGAATTTCTCGCATCAGAGAATCGAGTCCCTCTTCTCATTTCCAACCGAAAAGGAAGATGAGAAAAAAACGGGAGAACGTCGGACAGGTGTTGCTCGGACAGAATGTGACGGGGATTCGCTATTAAAATTTCAGAAAGATCATTTCCCCGCGCATACGGAAAGCAAAAAAAAAAGGATTAATATTAAATTAATGTTTCTCGGAAAATGCTTGATTTATTTGCGAAGATACAAACCGAACCCGCTCGTGTCTCTCGTTGCTAAACTTATCACGCGAACGCGAGTTATATACGAGAAAGAGCAAATAGTTGGATGATGTCAGGACAAGAATCGCAAAAAGATCTGTTTCGAAAGTTATTAACAGGCTTACATGAGGTTTTTTTTAATGTTGGATTTAACTATTTTCGCTACCAAAGTAATTTAACTACAATATTTTATAGCGGATTACTTACTTTGATCATAAGCGTGACTAAAGGCGCACACTATCTATACATCTTCCTTCTTAAGAACTTTTTTATCTCAATAATTCCTCGACCTCAGCGAATATATTTTTCGGGGGGGGGGGAAACTAAAATAAATATGTATCGAAAAAATAAATTTACTATATTAAAAAATTAATCTCTACACTCTCGTAATATATATTTTGTTTATAAATTTTATTTGGATACGAATACGCTTAATGCATTTTGCGTAAATCTTCTTGCGTAAAAAAAGCAAAAATCGACGAAACCGTTTTTTTTTTTTTTTTATGTAGTGTACCCACACACATACCATATATTTCTCTCTTTTCATTTAAGATTCGATACATGTAAAATGTTCGTTTACCGATTTATGTTCATCTCGCAACTTTTATACAGCTTCACTGAGTAATGGTTAAAGCAATGATGATAAAAATACAAGACAGTATTTTCTTTATCTTTTTTACCGCCAGATTTTTTGAAGTTGAGAGGACAATAATAAATTCGATATTTTAATTCTAAAAGAGTTATATAAAATGCCATGAGAAAATTGCTTTAAATGTTAATAAAGATCACGGATATATATTTCAAGACTGTAAAAATCATTAATTAAAAAATATATTTATTTTTCAAATTAAATATACATTGAAGAGATTGGACATTTTATGCTAGCATTACTTCATTTTATTTTTGTCGATTATTGTTCTCTCTCAGTTACAGGATATATTTTTAATCTCAATATCGGATCCTTATATGAACTTTAAATAATACGCTATTAATAATTATAAATGTCCGTACTCTATTAATAATTAAACTATGTATATTAATGGCAATTACATACTTTGTACATACACTGAAATCGCTATGATGTAATGTTTCTCGTTAAATTATTATTACGACGTTTTTTAATAAGACGTTTGACTTTTCATGTCAATAACTTCAAGATATTTTTGATATTACATACAACCACCAACATTTACGGAAATCACAGAATATTTAATGATTTAAGATTTGCATCATAATAGAAAGGAACCATCAAATTTTTTTCACTAATAATAAAACCTAGAAAAAGATTATTTATTACTTAGTAAAATATAACATTGTCCGCATCGAGATTTATTAATTATGTGATTTTAAAATTATATCCTCGATTACCGTCTGTCCGCTCTCTGCAGACATAGAGTAAAGTCTTCAAAGGCGAGATAATGAAAAGGATTAATCTCGTTTCGAAGACTAAATAAGAAGTAGTCGGTTGTTCGCGCAGTTTGATAAACGAATAATAATTATCAAATTCAAGCGCGCTTTTCCATTGTTATTACACAATAGCTCCAAAAAGGTATAAATTAATAAAAGAAGAATATTCTCTAATGAATCTTAATATGATTATTTTCTTATCTTGGAAATCTTGAGCGTAATTTATTGAATTATATATATATATATATATATATATATATATATATATATATATATATAACTAACTAAAAATACAATTAAAAAATTTTGTTAAGGGATTAAATTTAATCTCACAAAGAATGAGATACACAACACAATTTTGTACGGTACAGAAAAATCAAGTAATTAAAAATGGACTTAATAGAAAATTATAATATTATATAAAATTATCTAAAATGAGAAATTTTGATACAATTCTAGTAAATTTATAACAAGAGTAGATTATAATAAAAATTTTGTCACAAATAAGTCAATCGACTAAATTAATTTTATGTAGAAGATAATTGTTTCTGAATAAAGATTAGCATTTTTATATAAATCGAAAATGATTAACAATGAAAAGTATTTTATATATTTTTATTATTTATGATATTAGTTTCTATTAAATAAAACATCTATTTCAATACAGCAATATAAAATGCTATGTAACTGCGAGGAAATCGATCATTAAAGCAATGGTATATCGCGATTCGTGAAATATTATATATATTATATATATATATATATATTGTAAAAATATCGAGAGGCTAAAGATTTTCATTTTTCGGTGATTTAACAAGCGAATTTTCCGTATGAAAGAATGTATGAAAATACAGTAAAGTTTTTCAATGGAGATTTTCAATTTAGATGTCTGTAGGAGTAAGCGAAATCCACATGGAAGGAAGGATAAAATCACCGATTGTGAATTGTGCACATTGAAATAAATAATATTTTTTGCCCAGCTCCGTGTCATACGCGCTCGAGATTCCGTGCGACAAAATCGCAAAATACTTAAAAAAAGGAAAAAGAATAAAAAGAACTTTACTCCATGTCTGCGTATGAAAACAATTAATTCGACTAATTTTCAGCAATTTTCTTTTTTCTTTTTTTTTTCATTTAGAAATGCTTTTGACAAATGGAGATTTGAAAATTTTCTGAATATAAATTTCAACGTAAATATAGACGCGATTTTAATTTCAAACTCCATTATAGAGATGTTTAACGTCGAAACTAAAAAGAAGAGACGACAGTTTTTCTAGATTATTATTGAAGAGCTAAAAGAACAAGCTATCCAAATGTATCGAAGCGTCTCCGTTTTTCTGCATGCGATGCTATAATGAAAATATTCACCGTAATACTGTCTGACTCATCAACGAAGTGGACAGACTAATGGAGGGTGTAAAATTTAAAAACTCGCGTATAAAAAATCTTTCGCGGAGATGACTTTCGCTTTGTCTCGTTCGCCAATTCTCGCATTCCAAAAGCGCGAGAATCTTTTTTTATCCCTTGACAGAGAGAGAGAGGATGTGCCTTCGTCAAATAAGATTCGTACGTGAAATTGAAAAGGGAAACGTCACGCGTCGCGGACGATCTCGTTAGGATAAAAACCATCGTGCGTCTATGTATAAAGAATCTTTAATGAAGATGGTCCTCTATTTTGTGTAGATTGTGCATAATAAAATAATCTCCGGCTTCAGCGTCCCACTTTCCATTGTAGTAATATTTTTTTTAAACGCACAGACTTCACAATAACTCGTACGCGCTCGCCTACGTAATCAACATAATTAATAGAGAGATTTATGTAAACAGTCGTCCCTTGTTATTTTCATTTGTAATAAAAGCTGGAAAGTAGCCCCGGTTCTTTTTTCGCGCGTTATTTAGAATGTTTATATGTGAAGTAAATTCAGGAATGAAAGGGATAATAAAAATCAATATCAATATATAAAAAAGGAAAAGATAGATCTAGTTCGGCTACAATATGACTGTAGAAAGACAAAATGAGTTTTTGCGATGAACGTGAAGAAGATTCTTTCTATTATCTTGTCTGTTACTTCTAGGAACAATTCTATTCCTAAATAAAATTGAATATAAAAAGAAAATATATATAAAATTTTTTGTATAATTATATCATCGAATATATATGAGTACACAAATAAAAGTACGTTATTATTGCAAATTACATACGTACATTAATACACAGAATATTTCGAAGAATATAATCGTAAAAAATATCCTGCGTATATTTTAATTACATAAATTATTTGTACGAGAATGACAGTTTTCTGACAGAGAAATGGGACATGCATCATATCTTAAAAAAATATGTACGAGTTTACGATTGCACAAGACTCGAGATAGAAAGACAATATTTATAAAAATATATTATATTAATTGTATCTGTATATAAATTTATTAATATAAATATTTTTATTTATTCAATAACATCTTTTTTTAATTTGCATATCACATAGCGATTTCTTTTTCACCTAATTTACAAATGTATAATCGTAAATTATACGATAATATTTTAGGTTTTTTTAAAAATCAACAATCTTCACAATCTTAGTCTTAGTATTGTCTTGATAACTAATTAAAAATCTTATCTCGATCTTGTCTCGAATTTTAAGACAGACAATAATCACGAGACTAGTCTTAGTATCTCGCGCAATCTTATACGAGTTTGTCATAGTCAGATTGAAAAAAACGTAATCTTTAAAAAAATCGATAGATCTTGTTATTACGAAACAAATTTCTTAATTCTTCCTCGCCTTTTCGCTCTTTCGCATATTTCTTCAAACGCGCCTCTTATTCCGTAAGACATCGGACTGACTAATCTACGAAGCTATCCTGCGTCAACATCGACTTTATGTTATAGACATTCGCGGCTCGATATAGGAAAGATTTCTTAATGAAGACGATTCCCCGGATCATAATCGCGACAGCGAAAAGATCCTTTCCGTCTCTCGTCGTCTCGACGCGCGAAAGGGTGGCGAAGAGCTAGAGGGATGAACGGGGGCAGGGCAAGAAGAGGACGCTTGCGCCCCATGACCGCGTGGCCGCTTTCGCGCGGCCACCTGTGCGCTTACCCCCTCTCTCTCTCTCTCTCTCACCCTCATCATCTTTCTCTCTTTCATCCCCCATCGAGGGCACAGCGGCTTCCCATATATATAAAGGGTCCCTCGGTATCGCCACACTTCGCATCATTACCGCCGTAACGTGCGAGCCACTCAATCACCACCGCTCGTCATCTGAGGCTACAGTACAAGAATTCGAACGCGGTGAGTTCGACGATTTGTTTCGCTCTTTCCTATTCTATCCTGTAGTTATCCATCTCTTTTTTTCGAGACAGATACCTGTATGCGCCCCTATTGCTCTTGAATCTGCATCCCGTGCGTTTAAGAAATACAAATGTCTCATGTGTTGAAAAATATGTTTGTCTTTTTTTATATATATATATATAAATTAATGCACGTACACGCGTTTCAGATACATGTCCTTTTTTGGAAAAAGCTAAAGGATCTTGTTATATGATATAAAAATTTAGGAAAAGACTGTGAATTACATATTTAATATTTTCAGAGATATAACACTCGATTTTTTGATATATAAACAAGATAGACATTTAATTTAAGCGTTTTTGGGGATAATTTTATATAGTTTATAAAAAAATAGTAAAGTTATAAATGTCATCGCGATAAAAATATTTAATAATTAATAACGGCATACTTATGATGAATATTTACATTAAAAACAAAAGTTATATCTTTACTTAGCCGCCGTCATTTTTTCTCTCTCTCTATATGTTTAAAAAAATCTGCTATTGAAATTTAGATTAAAAGTAGCAAAGTAGCGTAACTATTGCCTAGATACGTTCGATCGATAGCAATTTAAACAAAAAAAGCTTTTCTACTCGCTATAAAAATTGAGTATGCTGTCTTTACGATTATGATGTACGTAATCCATTGAAAATATATCGGTCAGGTAATCATTATCCTTTTTTATCGCAACGTAATGGGTGATAAATTATTAACGTAGGTCAAAGGTATAAAATAGAGGACAAAGAAAGATTGATATCCTGTAGCTGGATTATACAGGCTACACGATTGGCTGGATATTTGCAAATTGCAGAATGATTCGATTAAATCTGTGTAATTATTTTCAATACACACACACACACACACACACACGTGTAGATTACACGCGTTTAACGTGATATAAACCGTTATTGCTGATTTAAATTTTTGCATTATTATGACATTATTGTCATGCATATAATAATATAACAAGTTAAATTTCCAATATTTCATTTGTTTGATACGATCTTTCGTAAAAAAAAATTTAATTGCAAAAAAGAAGTGTTTAGGACCACTTGCACGAATATTACGAATGAAACAACAAACTTGAATAAAAGCAATTAATTATAAGGATTTTGGGCGAACGGAGATATTTTTTGCGGTCAATCAGAAGATAATTTCAAATAGAAAATTTTAAAATTTTGTCATTATTATTTTCACTATTTCTTTAATGACTATACACGTAATTTTTTAAACGAAATATCAATTTTAATTTTTTATGCATCTTGTCATGTTTTTCTCTATCATGCTATTATGCAACTCACGAATTATATTCTAAAAGTAAATTTAATATTTTAACATTTAATTTTTAAATAACGTTTAATTATCAAATAAATCATAAATAAAATGTGCGTATAAATTTTTCTTTTTTTCTATCTCTTTTGAATATTTATTTTCACAAATAACGAGAGTCGCAAAAATTTACAAATCCGCTTTTCGTATGCGTGAAAAGCAGTTTCTATTATACATTCATGTTTTATCAAACTTCTCACCCCGAAAAACACACTCTACTGAGTGTTAAATACTCTCGTGCCATCGTGCGACTAAAATTCATTTGACTTACACGTCACCTCCGGCGCGTATACATCGTGGGCACCTGATGTAATCAAAGTCACCCGGTGTAAGCGAGTAGCTTGAAAATTTAACGGGACAGTAAGTAATTGTAGAAAGCTGAGGCACATCGATACCCCGTAGATATACGAAGTATTCATTGCACGAGCGAAAAATTTCTCGAGACGCCCGAGAGAAGAGCTTTTAAAATTTAATTCCGCCATGTATCCCAAATCAATAACCCGATAAAATCAATTTATCTCGTTATTGCGCAACAAATTATACTCCTTGCCTTCTTATTATGACCTTATTAAGATATTTGTGTAATGATTAATTAACGCAGGGGACAATTATCACGATCGTCACGCGGAGACCGGATTACGAGAGTGAATAAAATAATCGATTTTTTTTTTATCGCAATGTCCTCCTCTTGCTTGGTTACCGTTACTGATTATACGACAAGAATTTAATTACCTCTTCCTGGAAGGCTGGCAAGTAAATATATTAAAAGACTTGTATAAGTGTTGTTACGCGCATACAAGGTATCTGCACGGGCAAAGGATAGTCGGTGAAGCAAAAATATCATTGCACTATCTTAAGGTACCCGTAAATTATTTACGTCCTTTAAAAGCCTGCGGCACATCCCGAGGATTGGCAATTATTGCAATTATTATTCTAGGAAGCACGACACAAGCAAATTGCCCTTAATCGAGGATCGAGGAATGTGTTGAATATTTTTCTAAGCTAGTATATCATCTGTTAAGAAGCTTTGGAATTTTCAAATCACGGTTTAATCTGTTCGTTAACAATAATAAGAAAAGAAATCGTAATGTGCAAATATTTTTTTATGTTTAAAAATTTTGTCAAGTTAATTTTAATTCAAAACATATTTAAAAGATACACGTTTCTAGGAGGTCTTTAAAATATTCAAGAATTTCGAAGAGAGATTGTACAATTCTCATCAATTTTTTTCTTTCACCCTTTACAAAAATTCGGCCTTTTAAGAATTATACTGTTTTAACGGGAGCTTAATTAAAATCGTGGCTATTGAGCTTACATTCAATAAAGATTCATTTGAAACTGAATGCGCTATTAAATTTTCAATAAAGACAAACTGTCTTCAAATTTGTCGCAATATATGCGAAGATTTAAAATCTTATGAAATAATCTATATGTAATCGTTATACAGCTGAGAAACGCATTCACGCGTTATAAATCAATTATAAGCGTGTATTATATGTGTCCGATACATATGTGTACATACGTTCAATATCGAATATCACGAAGCGATTATACGGATTTATCCCGATAAATGCGGTGTGAGTCAATATGTCATATGTTATATAACGCGCCTATACAATTGGCAATGAAATGTGATCGACAACTTGGGATTCAACGTATACCACGACAGTTAGAACTGCATAAAAAAATATCTATTTTACGAAAATACTTGAAATATGAAAAATATGCTGAATACATTGAATCTCGAATATCGTAAAAAATTTTTTTTTTTTTGAATTTTCACGTCCTTTATTTAAATATATAGTTCTGACTTTTTTGTAAATAAATTTATAATAAACGGTTTTAAAATTCAAAAATGCAACGCAAGAGTTTTCTATAAATGCATAAAATACAAAACAAATATCGCAATATTTTCGCTATTTTCTTTTTTTTGTGCGATTCTCTCGTTTGTGGAAAAAAATATAACATTGCATAATTTATTCATAATATAATCTGTATTCTTGAGTAGAAAAACTCGTAATCCTCTCTTTAGATGAGTTACAATATTGTTTGAATGTTAATAGAGTCTTTACATTAATAATCTGAGAATTTGTAATGAAACTTCAGAGAGCGACAAGGGAATGAAAGTTACATTAGCATTAATGTAATTTTTATCTTAAGTAAATTAAACGTAATATTCATACATTTGTCATTGTGATTAAAAAGAAGGATAAAGAAAAAAAGAAAACTTTGGAGCAACGTCATACTTGTCGATGACGAAACGAAGAGGGATAAATCGTTAGATTTGGGATAATTTATTTATGCAAGTATGCAGGTAGCATCTCCGGAATTTCATATCTCGTTGGCTTATGCATAAATTTCACCACCGAAAACGTAAATTGCACATGGCATCGGCACAGGTGTTACACATGTGCGAGGACCTCTTGTCAAACGGTCGCGCATTAATTGGAGTTGTATCTTTGGATTATAGTGCGTAAGCACATTGTAATATAGCTCCGTGACCTCTGTATATATGTAATATATCCTCATTCTGAGTCACGTTATATAATTTTATTATAGTGCTTGAAATGTCCGGTAATAATTTCCACGCGGGGATATCGTGTACGTTCACGCAACATCGTTGACAAATGTGTCATCCAATCTAATGTCGCGGCAAGAAAAAATTAACAGATTTGCATTTAATTCTACAGCCGCGTAATCCGTGCACGTCATTTTACGGTAGACGCCTCTAAGAAGGATCATAATTATAATTCAATGAATTATTCAGGAAGCGGGGGATCGATGCGGCTGATGGGGTTTTTTTTTTTTTTCCTCCTTCTTATCACACTCGAGCCATTACACGATATAAATATTGTAGTAAGATAGCTGACTAGGTACACCGGGGACATAGAAATATATGTGGATCGTTAATATTTTACCTTTGATGACACCGATAACGTGACCCCTTATGAATCGAGGGCGTGGGTGCACTTCAATTCATGCACTAAAATGAGTCAATAGATTTTCTCGATAAAATTGCGCTCTTGAAGCATTATTTCTTATCAGTTAGTAAAAAAAAAAAAAAAAAAACTAGCAATATTCGTCCTGTGCCAGAAATTAATCAATGACAACGTTATAAGCTGACGATGAAAAATTGTCCTGAACTTTTGATAAAAGTTTAAAAAATAAAATAAAAAAAAAAAGAAAAAAAAATAGTATACACGCTACATTAGTTAAAATTGAGAAAATCTTTTGACAAACGATGTAATTTACGAATTATGTATGTATTTCCGCAAGTATCGAAATAATTTTTCACTCTTTCGAGACTGAATATCGATCTCAACGAAAAAAATATAAAAAATCATTATATAGCGTATAAATTATTTTCTCGTTAAATATTTACTTTTTTTTAAGTATTTACAGATTAATGTTCCATTATAGCGTGCAACTATAATTTTTACATTATTCATTAATTCCATTTTATTTTCTCTCGTTGCAATTTAATATTTCTCTTCGAAATAAAAATAGCG
Organism: Polyergus mexicanus; assembly: GCF_030449975.1. Classification (NCBI taxonomy): domain Eukaryota; kingdom Metazoa; phylum Arthropoda; class Insecta; order Hymenoptera; family Formicidae; genus Polyergus; species Polyergus mexicanus. The sequence goes on from NW_027223324.1 coordinate 4,991,610, forward strand.
AAAGTAGCATTAAAAAAAAAAAAAAACGCAATGATCCGCAAAAAATAAAAGATCTAAAATTGATAATAGTTATGCAAATATATTTTTATGCATTATATTTTTTTCTTCCTATAATTTTAATTCCCGATAAATAGTTTCATTCAGAAGCAAGTGATTCAATTTTAAGAACTCGTATAAGAAAACTACTTTACGTTAAAATAAGCGCAATAAAATAATTCAAATATGTAATATATGTACATAACGTAAATTTGTGGACACATCGACGTAATAAGAGAGGCGAATTAACCGAGTGACTCTGGAATAAACATTTCGGTGGCTCTTTACGATATACAGAAAGATGATTTAGCGGAATGTTCTTCGCGATAAAATGATTACAACGGTACGCTTGGGGATTTTGCGCCTCTGAAGGCAACGTTTCTTGTACCGGCGATTGTTATTAAACCGGCAAGATCCGTACTCGACGAATGTTACCGCAGGCGATTTTGAATTTATCCTTCCTCGTTTGTCAAACGTTCGCGATATCATTGTGACAAAAAGGGTCGTGCAATTTTTGATGCAATAGATATTCGATCTTTTATTCTCACAGCGTAAAAAAACCGTTCATTGCGCGATTAGAATAACATTCGGTTTATATATATGCGCTCACCCTCGATACATTGAAAAGCTCGTTAGATTAGGCGAAGTCAACCGTAGAGGATAAATGGGAATCCGCTTTGCATGATTGCAGAGAATATGAGCGACATGTACGCTAAACGCCGCGCCGTCCTCGTTCTTCTCGTCGTGACAGTCGGCCTCGTAAACGCCATCGAGAATTACATGGATTACGGAGGTGAGTATTACCCATTTCCCGAATAAGATTTTAAAATTCTCGAAATTTTCAAGTTTCAGATTTCTAATCGATGGAATTGCATAATCGCGAGAAACTCTCTCCTCCCTCTCTCATCAAACATTAATATCGATTGCTGATTATGATTAATTAAAAATCAATTATTGATAAACTCATTTTTGTTTAATCATTTGGTACTTTTAAATCCTTTCTCCTTTCTTATAATTAATTTCAAAATTAATTCATCGATGCAAAAAAAAAAAATGGATTATTGCTGGCAGAAGATTTCGCATTTTTCAAATCGATCTTGCTAAAACTGATACGACGCGTTGGGTAATTTTATATATTCGCATTATACATCTAAATATTAAGGGCTAGGACTATGTACCTATGGATTATAGAGTCATTTTTGATATAAGCTTCTTATATTTTTGTTGAAATTTGTTTGAAACGCGTCTGACAAATCCGCGACACACTGCTCAATTCTTATAATATTTCTCGCTTCTCCCGTGTAACTCCGTGTTCTTCTAACAAAGCTATTTCCTCGCTGTGCTATAAGTCCCATTAAAGTTTTACTCTTACTTGGCATGATAACGCGTTTCGTATTCCATTATCGGTAATGCCACGTATCAACGCGAGACCGTCGCCAACGTCGTCTACCATTACAATAATTAATAATCGCAGAGAATGACTTATTAAGAGCCGGCGGCTTCTAGAGATGGTTATAGAAAAACATAAGTCTAATTAAATCTTCCATCACATTGTATTCGCTAATAGGTCTCGTTATATTTACAGGAGATTAACTTTTTATCTTCACGTATATCTGTAGAATAATTTACTCGGTAATTTATATATCATAATACGCAGAGTATTTCACAACTCGCGATCATAGTTGACGCATATTCGCCGACCTATATAAAGTAAATTGTTGTAAAATAAAATGTTAAGAGATATCAATAGAGAGAGTTTCAGATATATAAACGATTAAGAATGAAAGGTATTTAGCGAGAGATAAAGCTTTATCAAAATAATGCGAGACACTTTAATGACAGATTAATAAAATTGAATTTTAAATAATTATAAGTTGTGCAATAAAATTCGAGAAAGTTCAAGCAACAAAATTTAAAGAATTAAGAAGTTTTACACACAGAGACGTATCTCGGAAAAAAAATAAAAACTTGAATAATCTTGATTAAACTCAAAGGGGAGGAGAAAAATATTTTATCAAACAAATAAAATATTACCCAGATTAATAGAGATAATTTTAATTTTCGACTCGCCAGTTATTAATTTCGATAATTAATCGAACGTTGAACATATGCATGGGAACTCTCTCTCTCTCTCTCTCTCGAACCATTCATTTAGTCTTTTGTTTATTGACAGAAACGCGGTTACGATCCACCGAATGATTAGAGATTGAAGATTATTCGCGTCGCGCACAAAAGGTAGAGACCTCGTTATGGTCCGACATTGATCGCCCCCACGTGTCACTCCGCGCCCCAAATGCCACGTGCGTGCGATCAGTCAAATCTCTCCATTCAATAAAATCCGCTCGTAAGAAGGTCGTCGCGCAACAATCTCTCTCGTCACGACATCGCCGTTTTCAGACGAGTTATCTGTTGGGATCTTTTTGTCGCACATAGGCATTTATGATCGATATGTTTCAATCGTGTGACGGACTCGTGCATGGACGAATTCAAATACGCGATTTTTTATTTTTTTTTTTTTTCCCCGATAAAAGCGCTCGATCGAGCAGCACAAACTTCGATATTAATTCCGATCGGTTGTATATATAGTTTAATATATACACGTATTTCGATTAATCATTTTTTTCTTCAATATTTAAAGAAGAAAAGCGTCAGTTTTCTTCTCGAGACGATATATTCCGTACTTCAAATGTATTATTTATTGAAAGCGCGTTTAGTAAAGCTATTATACAGCCAAATAAGAGCGGGCTATTTAATTCCACGAAGATAAAATTTTATGTAACACGATCATGCGCATTATATGTATGCAGAAAAGGCAATGATAGCGTTACAATAGTCAACAGGTGTGTTGAAAGGCCCTATCTACATTTAAACTCGCGCGTGCTCGTCGATTTCATTTTTCTTATATTTATTCGCAAAGTATCATAATTTTGCGATATATTCTTCTCTCGTACTTTCTTTTTTCTTTTTTTTTTTTTTTTTGCGATCTGTTTTACGAGAAACTGCTGTGGTCGATTGTGTGCACGAGCGTTGCGGTTTTCGATGAAAAACCGCGTATGTTTTACATCGCGCTCTCGAATTTTTGTCACGCAAGCTTTTCACAAAATTCAAAAGTGCCCGTTCAATTGGAAAATTGTTATCTATTTGCCTTTGCGGGATACCGAAACGTGCGGAAAAAATTCCATCGTCTGTATTCTTGCAAGGACGACACGTATCGTTAATATACGTATATATAAACGTCGATTTTTGCATCCGTAGCTTTTATCAAGACGTTATCTGAAAATATCTGAAAATACGTACGTCCATTTTTTTTTTTTTTTTGTTACATAAAAATACGTAGTTTTCAAATTTGCATCTCTCGATATTTTAATAAGATAAAACGACAAATAAAAATTAACGGCAAAGCTCATCGTTTCAAATTTCAGATCTCATTCTCTCTCTTAAAATTTACGAGAAATTATTCTGTCACTATAGTCTCGTAGAGATCACTTTTTAAAAGGTGAGATTGATACAATGTATATAATAAAAACGTCAATAATTCTGAATGCAATGATACGTCAGATAACGTTACCATCGTTGATGAAACATTTTTTTTTTTTTTTTTTTCCATAAGACGATTCTATGCGAACTAATAAAAGTAAATAATCGTTATAACGATAGTGTACGCATTATATACGATAGTATAACTGTATATACGCCCAGCAATTCGTACGCCAAACGCTTTTATACGGAGAACGCTACTTATCGTAAAGCGTTTTAATGGACGCATAAAACGGACGTACTTGTAAAAAGCGTCATACTTTCTTTCCATTTTCGCATAAAGAATGAATGCGCTCGCACTTGATTTACATTTTTTTGAAAGAAAACGCGACACCTGCGTATGGTGGGAAAAGATCGCATGAGCGGCATTCCAGAGATCAAGCTTCATCGACGATAAACATTTTTGATTTACAAGATTGTAAGACAGATATCGTAACGCAAATATCGATCAAGACGGAGTCTTTATTAACGTCTTTCAAACGCGTCATTAATTTCTAAGACATAATCAGAATATAACAACTGTTGATTGCTCTCTCGACAGCAGGAAAAAGATTCGATGACGAATCTCGATGAAAATTCGTTCGGAGTAGAATAATAGCGATCGGAACATGATAGGAACGTGATGCGATGGCCGATATATGCGAGTTTAAATTCTGTCAAAGTCTGACAGAAAACAGAATTCATGCATGCATTGTATCGACATTGTTCACGATATCGCGAGAAAAAGACAGGACGCTTTACCTCGTCATTCATCTCGTTCCGGATTGGAAAATCGCCGATTGACGATTGTATATATGTTGCAGAAGAGATAGCGGAGAAAACGCCCGCGGACAACATCCACGAATTCTACAGGCTTCTCCTGCAACGCAATGCGCTGGATAACGCTGGCTTTGGTGGCATCCCGTTGGAGCACCTGATGATCCGCAAGTCGCAGCGATCCCCATCGCTGCGTCTTCGATTCGGTCGTTCTGGACCGCATGTCTCCGTAAGTTCTTATCGTTTTTCAAGAGATCCACGATCTCGCATAAGTGCGCCTTTACAAAAGTAAAACTTTGCTCCTTTAAACTGAATCAGTGAAAATTCGCTGCAATCGAAGCGAGATGTCACCGAAGATCAACGAATATTTCATTAATCTTCAATAAAATCACTCACACTTTGCTCGTCCGCTCATTGATATGGCAGTAAGATTTCATCGAAATATCAGTAATAATCGCGTATAAAATTTGCCAGATGTAGTCTTTCAAGTTTTTTCTTTATTCCTTTTAAATTGCAATTTCTTGGGGAGAAACCACCAAATTTATTTCATATGTAATATAATAATATATATAGGATGCATTTTTTTTTTAAATATCACTGATTCGAACTATCACTATCGCTAATTAATTCTTTCAACGAGCTTTCACTTTAATTTACAGATTGCTATAATTATAAAAAAAAAAAACACCTTTGAAGCTTTTTTATTTTTAAAAGAATATTTTAATTATTCTTTTTTTTAATTGTCAAAATTATTCGAGTTCAGTCTTGAAATTGATGTAGTGAAAATAAATAAACACGTTCGAAATCTCAATTGTGTAATTTCTGTGAGTTGCTCGTTTCTATCTCTGGTACATGTTTTATAACACGATATACGAGCTCTAAGAGAAATTGATGAAACCCTATATTTTATATTGTACAAAACAAGAAAGGCTGTATTACAGGTCTTGATCCTCAACTAAACTAAACTTGATAACTTTGGACTATTATATATTCTAGAAGACACTCTTCCACTTTATTAACTGATTTTATATAATTTTTCATTTATAATTAAATTATAATTAAATTATAATTAAATCTTTTAAATTTGTATACATTCAATATCTGCGTCAGTTTTATATAACAGAATTAAATACAATATTAAATATGACGATTATAGATTCATGGAGAATATTAACTTGCATGAGCTCATTGTATTTTATTGTGGTAACTTGTTTGAATTTATATGAAAATATTTACACCGTTCAAATCATTAAATTGATTAAATATGCATTTCGATTAAGATTAAATATATATATATATGCATATTTAATCAATTTAATGATCATATATATATATGTATATATGTGCGTGTGTGTGCGAGACACTTTCCCGATCGCGAAACAAACACACGAGATATTCAGCTTATTATACCGTAAGACAGAGCAACACACGAGAAGTCCGATTGTAGCGAATTATATTTTATAATACTTGTCGCGATCGCGCGTTTAAGAAAGAAATTTGACGGAGCGTCTCTTCCCCATTACTACAATACTATTCAAGTGTTACCGTGAGAATGATAACAAGTCCGTGTAAGACTTAAAGAATAGCGCGCTATTGTTTACATCGCAGAGGCCACATACCACGTTATTGATAATTCGCAGCCGAAAATATTTTTCCGTACTGTGACGTATATACAAGCGGAATATTAATATAAATTAATTATAATAATTATATTAGATATATATATATATAAAAAGATAAATAAAAAAAAATATATATATATATGTATATATAAAACATACAAACACTTTAAATTACCGATCAATTATTTCATAAACGGCTAATATATCACAGAATTTATCATTATGTTAATTACAAGGACCTACGATTCGATTATTTTATCGCGCGTTCTCAATTCGAATCACATGTATAAATTATCGAGAAATCGAACGATAAAACATCGAACGAAATATAATTGAATTTTAAGTATTTTTATAGAAATAATTATTGCTTATAAAAAGACAGAGAGAGAGAGAGAGAGAGAGAGAGAGAGAGAGAGAAAGTGAAAATTATTTAATAGTTATATCAAATTTTTTCCAATACTTGTCGCGATCGCGTTTAGAAAAGAATTTGACGGAGCGTCTTGTAACATTACATTACTGTACTGAGTGTCATCGTGCGAATAAGGCCCCGTAAGTCATAATACAATAACAATAGCGCGCTAATGTTTACGCCGCCGCGCCGAGGCCAAATAATATGTTATTAATAATTTACAGCCGAAAATATTTTGCGTGCTATATATATATATATATATATATATATATATATATATATATGACGTATATACAAGCGGAATATTATTTATTATACTCTCTTACATACTGTCGCTACATTAAAAAATATAAATTTTTACTTTATGCGCGCGCACATTTTGAAATTATAATAATCTTATTCGAAAAATAAATAGAACAAATAAATAAATTTAACAATGATACAAAATATAATACGATCGAGTGCAAAGAGAGGAAAATTGTGGAAGAAGCTCTTTCGTAATTTAATGATACGCGTTAACAACACGAGTATTTTCTTCGAGATAGATACGCTTATTTTGCCCCTGAATTACGGGATTACCCCTCTCTCTCTCTCTCTCTCTCTCTCTCTCTCTCTCTCTCTCTCTCTCTCTCTCTCCAGAGTACGCGCGGTTTAATTCGTAATGCTTTTCGCGAATACCTTTGCATACTAATCTTAATTTGGCCCGTATTCCCTGGGAGATTAATTTTCTCGTAATTAGCGAGAGTAAAGTAACTCTTGCGAACCAAAGTATAGTCGCGATGTGCATGCACGTTGTCTCGCAGGACACACCACGACGGACATTATAACACGGTAATTAGAAAAAAATAAGAAAATTTAAACCTATCCTCTTCTCGGGATGATTATTTCGATATTTTAAAACAAAAAGACGTCAGACGGAATTACAATCTTGTTATACTTTGTTAGGATGGAAAAAATAGTTGGCCCTTCTCGCACTTTTCTCTGTCTAAAAATCAATTTATAGTCGATTGTCCAGCGACAAAAATTTCATTATCTTTTTAATAATGCTACTTCTATATATTACATATATTGTCTTGATTTCATTTATTATTTATTTTACCATATATGATATTTTTAAGAGGTCATTAAAAGCAAACCGTCGACATTTTTTCACATTTTATAAATTTTGTAAAATTCTCTTGGTTCAACATATATTCGTGAAAGCATAGAAAAAGGCTGCTCTCTACTTGAAATATCTCAACACCGGCCAATAAACAATTTACCTTTTAGCATTCGTTAATATTCATCACTTCAGCAATGTACGTAAGGATGCTCTGGATTTATCAAATATATGTATATCTCAAAGAAATGATACATGAAAAAAATACAGGAGAAGCTCTCTCGCTTTGAGAAAATGTTTATATATTAATTCATATATATCTAATGTTTCTCTTTTAATAAAATGCCAAGATAAATATTCAACGAAGGAGATTCCTTTCCTTTTAATATATATGTTTTTTAATATAGGAAAAATGAGCAAATTGCATTTTATGACGTTGTACGATGCATATACAATGCATATTTGCAAAAAAATAGGCGCGTTTCGCTTATCTTTATCATACGCATATGTGTTCAATTTAAAAGGAATGCAATTTGATCTCGAATCTACTCACGCGCGACTCAAGGGAGAATGCATTTTAATAAACCAATTTTACCCATTCTTTTTATTTCAATCTTGAATTTTATTTTGTTACGTTTACGAAGTTATTATACGCGTGATATATATATATATATATATTACGAAAGTATGCGCGCCTCAGAATTTGCAGTAAAACGTCGTTGCTGAAAAGCCAGCGATATATCGGGCAAAGAGCAGATACGGAATTTTCGTCTTCAAAAGCCCAACATTACAAAATAACATTACGTCGCTCTTGTGCTCGACGAAGCGCGCGACCTTTTTTCTAACAAAGGTACATTGTCACGTCTGTATGTCGAAGAGAAAGTTTTTCCTGCGGTCGATACGACATAGATACGTGCCAAAAAAAAAAAAAATAAATAAATAAAATAAAGCACTAGATTTGCTCGCGCAGCGGAAAAGCCAGGGAAAGAATCGATGTCTCTTTACCGTAAAAAAAATAATGTAAAAATATTCAAAGTTACATCGTGGAAGAATAAATTCGTATTCTTCCGGTATATTTCTATAATTCTTCAATTATATTATTAATTATATTATAAATTATTTTTCTATTTATCTTAGATATTTATTTATAGAAATGATCGCGTGCATCTCTTCTCAATTAATTTTAAAATAAGTTGTAAAGGTGATCTTTTACTTTTTCATAAGATTCGCTCTCTTTCTCAATACGTTATTTATTCTGTACTTATATAAGACAGAATTTCGCTTTCATGACTCGCGTAAAGAAATATGATGGCCTACGATGAAGAATCACGAGAGATGTTCAAACATCTCGAAATTACTTACAAACGATCGTAATAATAAAAAAAAAAAAAAAAAAAATAAAAAAAAACGAGCTTAAATTTTCCAATAAAGAGAGACGAGCGACTGGAGTCTCTTCCAGGGATAGAGTTCACACACTTTGAATGTGTTACAAGGGGGAGAATTCCTCTCGTTCCAGTGAATTTGGCAATTATCTCCTGTTTCGCAAAAAGTCCCCTACTGAAGTATAGGAACGATATCGCGAACTTAGTATTGTCGGTAATCACGACGACGATCGCGTGACAAGTACAAATTTTCAAGGATGACGTAACGCATTACTGAAATTCTTATCTGTATTAGCAAACCGCCAGTAATATCGATTTGTCAGCGATTCGGCACGCACAAGGGACGCATTTCTTTCCCTTTTTACAAATATAATAAAATGATTACAATTGTAATTTTAGCAATGAAAACAGAAATCTTATCGAGAAGAGGATCAGTTGGCGATAGCGGCTTGATGTTTTAATGAAATACTCAGTGATCTTTGGGGAAATCTTGTTACTGCTTTAATCAGTGACATTTTCAACGAATTAAATTTAAAAGAGTATGATTCATAATAATAATTTTGATAATAATATGCGCGACGTGTAGATGCTCATTCGTAGACATACGCAAAGTTGAGTAGCTTATTCATATTAAGCGGATGTAATCCTGATGAATTATTGAAAATGTACATTACGTAAATTATATAATAACAAGGAAAGACATTTCGTTGAGACGAAAATTAGATTCCATTTTCCTATTCAATCACGTCGTACAATTTCTTCCCTCTAATAAGATGGTATTAAGCGTCATTTACATTAGGGAGAGAGCTCTTCTATATTCTTCACAAGCTTCTTTATCAAGTCTATTCAAAATTCACTATATTATGAATCTTTTGTTAATCGACCGCACGCGTATATATTATATATTTCACCGATAGAATTTCTCGCTCTTTCTTATCTCTCGTTTTATATATTATACGTTATTAAACCGATATCTTGATCGTGCAACGATAATTTTGCGTTTTATTTTTATACTTTATTAGCGCCTTTGTCTCTCTTTCTCTCTATCTTTTTCAAATTTTTTTATACAAAAATGGCAGACGCATAAAGACTATCTTTCGTACAGCCTGAATATTCTCTCTTCGGTTTCGCCCGGCATTAAATTCGAAGCAAGTGAAAATCGCGACAGCGCACAATTAATTGAATTTTCACGAGCAATTAAGTAATTAGTGTCTTCGCGGTGTGTTTCAGGCGAGGGACCTGGTGAGACCCGTGGGTGCGGCGGCGGGATACAACGACAACAATTAATCCGGCGGAGCTGATCCAGAGACACCTTTTCAATTCGTTCTTGATGAAAACGCGACTACCCTCTCTTGTATAAATTATGTATAACTCGTGTGTACTTGCGTGCGTGCGTGCGTGCGTGTGTATGTGTGCGTATATATAATACTTTGTTCGCTAACGAAAGTTAATTTGCGCGCAATCACGATTGTGCACAATCCGAAAGATTAATTAAAAGTGAAGAAAAATTGTGTCTTTTGTATATGTTATTTGATTTCCGTTTTACTTCCGCGCGTGTTTTAATTAAATTTAAAACAACGGACGGCGTTTTCTCAGAACTGACGTAATTGTCTCTGTTTCGCCTTGTGCGAGATTTTACGAGGCGATTGCTTTATCTCAAGGGACATGTTCCACGCGTTTAAAGACACTGGGTATATTTGTTTCGTATAATTGCGGGTCATTGCGAATGATACCGATTCTCAACGTCGGCATTTTACCTCGTCGTTTTCGTTAATTAGTGGCAGCGCTGTAAAAGGACACTTGGCCTAAGTTCTTCATTCGATGTGGGGATAACAATCTGAATCGCTTCGAATCATCGTTTACGAAAGCAATTGTTTCTTCGTTTAATTGCGCGCACATCGGCACAGAGACGTAGAAATAATTTGCGCCCTGCGCGTTGACACACATGTCCCAGACATTCCAAGCGATTTATCAACGTACTGAATAAATTTGATGTTGATTTGTTTCAAAATTAAAATTAAAATGCGATCTTTAAATATTAAACAGAGGAAAAAGATTTAAACGTTAAACATTTAATTTTTAAATATTTAAACGTCATCTTTTTCATAATCAACATCTTATATTTTGATTTGCACATTTTCTCAAGTTAAACTTGTATTAAAACACATGGGACATAGCATTTTATTGCTCATTTAGGGTGAGATCCATCAAGAGCTTTTATTGGTCCATAATGTATCATTTCGTATCGATCTTCGCTGAATATTCTTCAAAGAAAGATGAGAATTTTTTTTTTTTATGCGGGTGTAAAATCTGAACGCTAAAGCATTATTCAGTACTTCTGGGACATTACAATTTTCAACAGCTGGTCTATTGATCTATCGATCGATTAATAGGCGTAGTCTTTCGATAAATGTGCCAAATAATATGATCGTTGTATCATGATGAAAAATGATATCTGCCCTGTCTATAAAACGTATACACAGAGCGAACTATGAAACTGTTATGATAATTTAAAAATCATACGCGTGTATTATGGGAGCCGATCGCAAAATCATTGATGATGCATGTAGATTGGGAGATTGGCGATTGAAATATATATGTGTAAAAAGAATAAAAAAGAAAAAAGAAAAAAAATACGAACTAGTTATCCGCCGCAAATAGAGGGTCGCGTCACAAATGTGTGAATATGTGTCAATTTGCAAAATTAAAAATAAATTATTATGTAACACTGTGTCACATTTATTCCTCTGCAGCAAATGTGTTCTACAAGATTCTTCATTGCCCACGAATCCCACGACGGAATGTCTTTACGCGAATATAATGCATCGTGTCGATATATTTTTATAACACAGTTGCCTTGCAAAGTGATGACAGTTAGACTTTTTAATACGATTAAGCTCAATAGTAATTTAAATATAGAAAAAAGATCGGGAGAAAACATTTAATTCACGTCATTAAAGCGATCCTCTTCTCCTTTCCAAACAGATTAAAAAATCCTAACTTAAGAACTGGAATATTATCGTAAAGACAGAATTAAAAACTTTCGGCGGCAGCAACGGTTTGCGCGAATTTTTTCGTAGGATAAAATTGCGTCATCGTATCTTTTTAATTACATTATGCAAAATGGAAGAATGCGGGCTTTATCGTACAATTGCGATAAAGATTTTCAAGACACGCTAAAAAGTCTATCTAAAAAAACCACGCTTCGATATACGATATCTTAGAAATGCATTATACATATTAAAAATGCATATTATTAAACAAATATCGAATTAAAATAATACGAATCTTTTAAATAGATATAATAGGAGAAAGAAATATATTACTTATCGCTAAATGTGTGCAAACCACTTATTTGAAACGTGCTGACCTGACAAACGAGCAGAGTCTTTTGATAGATTGCACCACTTCTTTATCCTCACGATTGAGGTCTCCAACATTCTTCAATTCTGGTCTCAAAAGAATTTGATTTCGTACACGTTTCAAGGTAATCGACAAAGGCATCGTTAATACCTTCGACCAATTCGTTGCTTCGTAATTAACCAGAAACTGAAATACACAAGTATGATTATTTGCAATATGATTTTATAGAATTGTAAAGATTTCTGGAAATTTATATATTTATCGTATGAAGCTCTCTAAATAAATTTTAGCAATATTTGTGAATACAACACGACACATTTATGTTGTAAATTCGTGTTATAAATTCTTTTTTTACATTTCATGATCGGTGAATAAATGTATCAACAATTTATTGAATTTAAAGCGATTATTACCATATTTTCATAATTTCGATTTATTTTTCACTATGCTTTTATTACAAATAAAAAATTATTAGCAATATATATATATATATATATATATATATATATATATAAATACGAATTATAAACGAAACACACAAATTTGCTTCGATAGATATCAAAATCCTATAATTTATGATTAGAGAGAGCGGAAGTTTTATTACTAACCTGATCAAAGCACGTGTCCTCGATATGAAACATCGTGTGTGTAAGAGGTTTTATGATTGGTGAGACTTCTGGCAAATTCATCAAATCCGTCTGTCTGTTCCTTTCGTCACAGCGTAAATTATTTAGGACCCAGTCGGACGCCCGGACTAGATATTCGTATACAATCTGACACGTAAAATTAATCATTTATGATTCATTCATTTCCTGTTGCGGCAAATATATGAGCATTGCTGGCAATATATCGTCGCTTTACTCACTTTTAACGAACGTCGTCCAGTACCCGTGAACAACAATTCGTCTGTGTAAGTCTCAATGACGCAAGTCATGTTCTGTAATTCATCGTTCCTCGAAGTTTGATCTTCTCTTCCGAGGCTGTAACGAAGTTTTTGCTCAAATAAAATGAAACGAAAATATTTTTATTTTAATTAATATTAAATTAATGAAGTTATAAATGAGTACTCAAGTAACTTAAATCGTTATGTCAATTATTAATTAAAAATCAAATTTTGCAAGTTCCATTCTTTCAGAGATTTTACGCTAATTTGGCGCTAATGCAATTTAAATACAAGTGTAAATATAATATATAATACATATTTTATATCTTAGTAATTCAGATATATTTACAGCTTGATCGAAATAACTAATTTCTTTGCAAGTATTTAAATAAATAATTTTCTTAAATTAAAAAAAAATTTTTTTTTTAATTTTTTGGTACATTTTTTTTCAGTGTAGCCTTCAAAGAAGGGACGTACCTGTCCTTTACAAGAAGCAAAAAGGAATCTATCTGTGCCGTGTGCTTGTTGTCCTCGTCGATGCTGCAAATCGCCTCGGCGAGTGCCGTGGCGGCCGTCGACCTATCGTAAGGATTGAAGGGGCTTAACTCACAGCTCGTGTCCCCGGAGGAATTCGATGTATTATGAATATCGTTCCTTTCGCTCTTCGCGGACACGTCCAGGAGACCGGAGTACAGAGCTGCGCACAGTATCTGAAGCAAGACATTACCGCCGATCGGCCGACAATGAGCGGGAATGTTATCGTTGAGCGCAAAGGCCGCACGCAAAACCGAGATCGAGGCTGTCACGTATAACTCGGCGAAGCAACCGATCGCCAGTGACATAGCTTGATATATGCTGGCACCTGTCTAAAAGATAATTTTCAAAATTTGTAGAATATATTTTTAAATAAATGCCCATTCTTTCGACGAGCGTGCGCGTATCGGACTCCGATACTTTTATGTTTCCCTTATGACTCCGCCAATTTTGTTTAAAAACAAATAGAAAAGAAAATAATTAGATGCATAATATTTTTGCAAAAAATTAAATTAAGTTAAAAATAATTTTGTAAAGAAAACGAACTTTTGGATACGCGCGACTCGCATATCGCATGTGATGCGTTGCAATTACTTTTGCAGCTTCCAGAAGCACCTCGACCACCGGTTGCATCATGATCTTCAGAGGCTTTATCAATGCGTTGAGCCAGGGTGGCCTCGACTGATTCCAGACCTTTAAAATAATGAGTGAATTATAATTAGCGAATTGATGCATTTATCGTTCAAAAATATATGCAATAAAATTAGAAATGTTTTTTCTGGAATTGCGTTTATCAAATTGTACGTGAGAAATCCAAGAAATTTTTTTTTTATTATTATATTTGCTCCGTATAAATAAATAAATGTTACTTAGCTCGTGTGTAAAATTTCAATTCTTAACATTAAACTCATTTGTTTTATACATTGTATTTTACGTCTCTCCGCATTTATTAAAATATAGTTTTAAATTTACACGATATTAAACCAAATCAATATTTTATTATCAATTCAAATATTTTAATGAGAATTGATATAAATTTACACCGATTAAATCTTTCAACGATATTTTCGATAAAAGCATACAGACCTGCTGTTTGTCCAGATAATTGGACCAGTTCGGATCCTGCTTCAATGCGGGTATAATTACACGTTCCGATTCGTTAACGGTTATCACTAATACGTGAGATAAGCTGTATAGTGCCAAAGCCGAAGTTATTTTTAACGATTTATCGCACGCTGATCCATTACATAAAAAACCACCGCAACTCTCTTCGCCCTTCTTCGATTTGTCAAGTATATCACATTTGTCTACGGACGTAAAACCCACGTTTTGACGTACTAAAGTCTTTAGTAGCATCTTTCCTACGACGTAATCGTTCATCGATATCACCTGCGAATAAAAAGAAGTTCGATGATAATATGTGAGATCTAAAAGTAAAAAAAAGTTTTGAAATTAAAATATGTTAGTAATTACTTTCATCAGTTGAGGCCAGCTGGGTTGAGGTTGATGCCTCATGACATTCAATTCAAGAATGACAGCTTTGTCCTCGGATAATGTTGTAATATCAGCTGGAGAATCAATCGTGTCTAATCCTAACAAATTTGGAGCGCATATTAATAACCAAGGAGCCGGACTGCATCGCGGTTGCAGTATCGCCAAATTTTCCAATCCGTGTCGAAAGATCTGAATAACATAATATGTAATTAATTATTTAATAATAAAATATTTTTCTTCATCAGGCTAAATGTACACATTTTTCAATTTCGCGCAAATTCCGAGTTTAATCGATGAGTGGCGTTTCTTTATCCTTCTATGCGTTCTCTGTGTGAATTTAACATACATTGTGCATTTTAATTTATATAATTACGTTTAATAAAAATAATGGATATTTTTTTTCTGTTGAAAAATATTTTAGAAGCCTGACACCAAAAGCCAGACATCCGGTACAATACTTTGAATACAATTCTTCGAGTGCTCTATATAATTCTAACATACATTAGCACACATTTTAATTACATTTATTTAATTGATTTATTTAATAACAATAATGCGTTCTTGTTACACGTTCAATTTGTTGGAAAATGATTTAAAAGCCTGACACTCTGGAGACCATACCTGATACAATTCTTTAAGAGGAGTGCCCCTAAGTAGCAAGCAGATTAATAATTCATTACATTTTGCATGTATATCTCTTATCGCTGTCGGCAAATTACTCAGACGTGCACCTATCATTCCATCACCATCGATACATGCGCCTAAAGCTAGATATCCCGTACAGCGGAGTACATTAAAGGCGTCCGACCAAAATTGTTCGGATCGTGCTACTGTCGGTCGACCCTGTTACAATGTTATTATTTTTTTTCTTCAATTTATTCCATTTTACTTAATCACACACAAATGCTCAGACGGCATACAATATTTATCAAATATGTACAAAATATTTATAAAATAATTATTTAAATATTTTATAAATATTTATCAAAATATTTTATTTCATAGATACTTTTATGATCTTAGATTTAACAGATCATAAAGATTTATCGTAAAAATATTTATAAAAATATTGAGTAATATTTACAAAAAATATTACTATAAATATCTATTTTTTACTTACCATAAATATTATATAAAATACAATATTTAGTCTATATTTTAATAAAAATTTTTATGATTTTTTTCTCTTAATATATACAAAATATAATGTATAAAATATTTATAATATTTCATAAACTAAATAGTAAAAAAATGTTTATGAATATTTATCATAAATATTGTGTGACAGTTCGACAGTTGTGTTACGCTTTAATAAATTACAGAGAAACGTATAATGCATGCAAATGATAAGAAAAAAGCTCGATCAATAAACCAATTTCACGTTCGTTCCAACGAGTTTCATTTGCGTGATTCATGATAACGATAAAGCGTTCTACACAGATAGATAAAAGAACAAAATAAATTGAAAGATTAATCGGAACTAGTTGTGATATATCGCGGCCTTACATGAATGAATCGCGTCGCTATGATAGATAGGGACTCGTTTAGCATTTCTGAAAATACACGCTGTGCCATCTTAGGCGAGACTGTATTCCATAAATCCGCCTTAGTACCTGAAAATATTAGATTCGTTCTTTGCAAATGTTATAAATCTGTCTCTATAAAATACCGTCCTATTGAAATTATACATAATACTCGGAGAGAAACGGGAATTGAGTTTTACCTTGCATATACAGCCACCACATCTGTATAACGTAGGAGCATCGCTCCTTTTCAAAGAATGGTTTGTTGCTGTGCCAGCTGAGAGAGTCAGCTTCGTTAAGGATATACAAGGAAATTAATCTACAGTGTAGATCGAGCAACCTCTCTGCCACAGCTTCAGCCATCTCATGGAATGCTTTGTGAGATTTATTAATTTTTTCACTGTCAAAAGAGAAAAAGTAATATAAAATTCGAAAGATTATATAATATATGTTATTTAACTTTAAATACAAGGAAAAGAGACCAAAAAATATTCTTCATTTGTGCTATATTTTGAATTTTGAGAAAAAATAAAAATTCTCTATCCTTATGTATGTATGTTTTACATATTGTATCATTATTTAATTATAATATGCGTTATATAAAATCATTCTGCCTTTTTTTAACGATCATATGCAAAATTCTATTTTGTATTTAAAAAAGAATGGTAGATAAAAAAGATCAGATGGATTATTAAGATCTTTGTGTGATTGAAATAAATAACTATTTAAAATTTATTCTGCTGATCTTGGAGAAGAAAAGCATATGATTTTAAAAAATGTAAAAAAATTACAATTAATTAAACGTTGGAATTTTCATAATGTAAAGCACCTTGATTGAGAAGAAATCGTTCCTTTGGCATGCTGATTGTAACACCATAAGCAATTTCGTATCAGTGCTGCTGCGCCCAAAGTGGCGGTGAGCACAGTGAGATCGGCGTGATCCAAGGATTCTTGAATCAACATGTGCAGATGTTCTAAAAATGGAACAGTAAGAAAAACATCGTTTCATCTCTTGATACTTCTTGTAAATATTTCTAAGTTTGTAAGTCTGTAGAAAATCGTGCCATTATCAAACAATTATCCAAGTCAAACACAGCTTTCTTGCTCAGATAGATATAAATTAAAGAGGACGAGAGTCAACAGAGCGGAAATGTATTATTTAATTAAAATCGATTTTCTTAAGTAGAAATTTAATTCAAGCTCCAATTACTATTAGATATTATTCCATGAATTTGAAAGAAATCTTTCAGAGCAAATTAAACCTCTTCGACACATAATACTTCGTACATATTGCATTTCTTACCTAATTTATAATAATCTTCAAAAATAAATATATATATATATAATTATTAATTACCAGAATATTGATAAAAACGTTGGAAATTTAAAGATTTAACATGCGTGATAATCAGAATAACTGTCTTTATATATATATATATATATATATATAGTATATATAAATTATATTTATGAAGAGTCTACTATTTTTATACGTATTTTTTTTTTATCAATAACTCTTTTCAAAATTTTCCTTTATTACTTCTATTAATCTATTTATATTTTTATGCCAGATAATTCAAACATAAATATCAGTTTCATTTCTCGTAACCGAGATAAAATGTACCTAGCAATTGTTCAGCGGTGTCGACAACGAGCAGAATAAAATCGGACGGTTGGATCCGCTTAATCACACTGTCTTCGCTGTTGACGTTGGACGCGCCGTTTTCGGTAGCGCTTAAACCAGAAGCACGCTTAAAAGCGGCTACAAAATCCGCTTCCCACCATGTGACGATCTTTATCGCGGCGAACGAAGCATGTCGTGGAAAATCGAGTTTCCCGCCGCTAATGCGTAGGCATAGCGGTTCCCTCAGGACAGTTTGCATTTCCTACATCGCAAATTTTAATGTTACACGTAGTATATGAAATGAGTATTAATTACGGCGTATTAAAATAATATTACATATGAATCAATAAGCTTACATTTCACTAAAATATCTATTACATTCGTTATTAAATTAATATTCACAGATAGTATACCTATTGCAAAATAATGACACATAATAATGATAAATTGTTGATTGTTCGATTCGTATATATGTGTTTTAGTTTTGAGATCACAATCAATAAATCAAGTTTTTTGCAATCAAATATAATATCATACATAATAAATTCGAAACAAAGCGTTTTCGACATTATATACCCTTTTGAAAACAGATGTAATATAAAATATAAACTACATACATTAATGGCAGATAATTTATGGCTAGCTAATTGATACCTGATAATATTGCATGTCTCGTTGTAATAAAATCCTTACACGATCGACCAAATTCCCATCTTCCATAATCTCCATTTTTGCTCTCTATCGAATAATATAGGGAAAATAATTATACTCGAACGGTATGATTTAATCGTCTCATTATGTATAATTTTATATGTGCATAAGCAAATTCTATATATAAGTGCAATGTAATTGAAATTAAGAATGCGCTTTTTTTATCTAGTATGTATACATGAAATTTTGATGAATGTTGATTTTGCTTTAGCAAAATAATTTTGTCCAATATACAATTATCTAATAATTTAACGAAAAGAATCCTGTAATTATGTAATACATGTATATAATTTTTCTATAGATTTTAAACTAATATATAATACAGATTTGAAACTCATTTTAAATTAGTTTCATATATATAACTAATTATATAACTAAATTATATTATATATTATGTAGTTATATATATATATATATATATATATATATATATATATATATATATATATATATATATATATTGTATATATATATATGTGTTTGTATAAGTAGCTTAAAATCTTTAAAAAAATATAAAAATATTCACAATTAGTATTACATAATAAATGTATCATGCATCTTTCTTAAGATAACTTGCATATTTCAACATTCCCTATGTATGTATTGCAATCTACAGTGTAAATAAGTAACAATAATATATATGTGCCAATACAAAAATTAGATTTGCAATATACAATACGCGATTACTTAATATATTAGAATTACTTACATGAAGATTTTACACTGTAGTATCTATACATATATATACATATATTGTTGAGAAATTTCTTTCACTTATTTTAATATTAGTTTTATATACAATTTTTACATAAATCTAACTTTTAGTAACTTCTACATATAATTATATAAAGATAATTATAGCAGATTCACACCAGCTATCATAATTAAATCTCTATTATTTTTCAGGAAGAAAAATCATCAATCACATATCTTGTTTTTCTCTACCACTAAAGGAACATTTATCAAAGCATGCTTGATTTTTCACAATTGCTGGTATCTCATTATTTAATAGTTCATGTAATGTTTTGCCGTCATGTTTGTATATCCATCGACCATTTATAAAATCATAACGTTTTGGTCCTGATTTTGGAGAAGAAAGCCAAATCTGTTTGTTTGGTATTTGGCGATTTATAACATAAGTACCATGTGGCTCACCAAATATTACAGTCAGTACACCATCCTGCATAAAAAATTTTGCAAATGTTATTACATGCACGCACAAATGGCAATTACGGATTCTTTGATTAATATTCGCATACTCCATAAGATACATCTGCATCTGGCAAATGTGCTGCTGCTTCGATTAACTCCTCAAAGTACTCACTTAATGAGTCTAAAGTTTCATCACAGATCTTCTCGTATTGCACAGAGCTAAGTGAGCTAATAAAATTACATAAATAATGAATTTTGATGTTTCAACAATACATGTAAATATTATAGTATTAATTAAAAAAAAAAACATGATTAATGTAAAGATACTCACTATTCTGTCGAATATTTAGTATCCGAACTAAAATTTTTTAAAGACGATTGTAATAAAGTTTGAGGATTTCTCTTCGAAAAATGTATTGAATTAAGGTTAACATAACCTCGAACGTAGCTTTTACATTTGTTCACTTGTACGATACGTTTTTTAATCAAAGTCTTACTTAATAAGCTACAAGATATCCTCGAGATTATGTTGTATCTCGTTACGATAGGCAACATGATAAACAGTCTCTTTGAAGTTTTATCGATTAAACAAATTCTCCGGTTAATACAACGAAATTTTCTAACGTATTTGACACATGTTTACATCCCTGCGTTGGTATATCATCGCGTGCAAAATGTTACTTACTGCGCAAACTCGACAGCATATATTATAAACATAAACAATAAATATTCTTTATTCAAGGCATTTGAATCAAATAATGGTTGTATATAATCCGTTACAATATTACTATTAAAATTAATTAATGTAATTTCATTGAAATTTTACTAAAAAGCAAGATCAGCATTTATTAAAACATAAGACTTTGCTAAAAAAAAAAAAAAAAAAAAAAAAAATCCTGATTCTTGATATTTAATATTTCGAGCTACGGTCGCATGGAGTTTATTTAACGGAATTATCATGCATTCCAATGCAATGCGTGACAGTTCTGTCAAGTGAACTCCGTGCGACCGTAGCTGGAAACATTTTGTCGAATATAATAATAAATTTATCGAGAAAGAAAGGAGACAGACAAATTTAGTTTTCGAGAATAGATATTACTAACAGCATATGTAAGTGTGTATATAAATAATATATGAAATACCGAGAACACAGTATCGAACAATCGTCATTTTATATAATATAAATATAAATATATTTGTATCTGTTTGTATTTTTTTTTTCACAGGCTTTCTCACAGCTGTGCACGACAATATTAATTAATATTCGAAGGTAATGATTTAAACTATCCGGGAATTTTGAATGATTTCATATAATACGATTGGATTCGTCCAGGGAATCCCCAGGACAAACAGTGAAGCATAATTTATACGACTACGACAAATAAAAGAAAGCAAGAAAAGCGAGAGGCAAGGAGGAACACGATAACATGCTTTAGCAGTAGTAAGCGAATCATTCAATGCACGATACGCGCGTACATATATCAGTTTTTCTCTGAATTTCATGCGAATCTGACGTTCAATAAATATCGCGGCTTCAAGAAAATCGATAATCATAAACATGTTTTTCCGCAGAACTGATCTCCCGATACTTCGGCTAACGTTCGCATTAGCATGTATATTCGTGAAACCAGTGTTTTCTTATGTGTTGCCAGATCCGATCTTCGAAGTACTAAAGCCGCAAGGCCTTCGAGTTTCTATACCTGGTAAGTTTGATATCGATTTATAAAACCTTCTTCGAGAGAAGAAAAAAAAATGTAATAATATTAAACATTAAACTTTCCGAGATTAAATAGAAAGAAGTTTCTTACAAGTTCAAATTACAGAGCATCATGTTTAGTTTGTTGCTTAAAAAATTACATTGTAAAAAGATGATTGTCTTAAATTACGTCATCAAAGGCATCTAATTAAATTGTGGAAGAGAAATAATTATTATATACATTTATTGTCAAACTATCATGATGATTTTGTAATGCGGTCATGTAAAAAAGGTTGATTTTATATAATGTAGTGTATGAATGTAATGACGATTATCGCTATAAATTATAAAAATATTGAGTAATTCATTTAACTTCCTAAGAATTTATAAAAAATGCATTTCACACATACACACAGAATTATATAAAATACCGCACATGACTCAATTACGATGCTTTATATAATATGAACGCGCACATATATCGCAATTATCGTCAGTGATGTATATTATCAAAAACATCGCTAGGGTCATGTCAAGTTGAATGTTTATTTCAAGTATCAAATCCATGAGTATTTTACTTGAGAAATATAAACTAATATATATACATTCTATGATTTTTCACGCGTTTTAAACAATATTGACGTTTATTGAAATTATTGAAGTTATTAATGTTATCAATCATTAATTATTAACGTGGATTAGTATATAGATCCGCATTTCAATCATCCACTTTGGGAATTCCCTGGGATAACCAGGACTATTAATAATAAAAAGCGCGTGACTAATATAATAAGCGGTTTTTCTTAGAGTGCTGACGTATCTCATTTTAACGCTGCTTTTTATCACATGTTAGTATCAAACAACTAATGATTATATATATAGTATAATTTCTAAAAGTTTTATATCATAAAAATTAATTCCTTCAATTGTAATGTTGCATTTAATTTTTATATTTTAAACCTTGAGACATATGTTTTATAAAAAAATACATATACATATGTATATGTATATGTTTGTAAAATTGTACAATATAATAAAGAATAAAAGAATAAAGAATAATTAAATAATGAAAATTAGTAAGAATACACACTTATATTATAAACCACGAAATCTAATATGACTTATTTATAAGCTATTTATAAGATTACAATAAAAGAGAGAAATTGTTTTTATATTTATGAATGCGTTATATGATTAATAGATGCATCGGGCTTAAGAATATTTGGTTTCCACGCTAACGTAAATAAGGCAATTCGCGCTAACGAAAACGGCGAAATTGCCGGTAATGTCTATTTAGCGACAAATGGCAACTGGATTTTCGAGGATCCGGAAGTGACTATAAAAAAAAGAGATGTACTTCATTATTGGATTTATGCGCAAGTGGATGGGACTCATTACAAAAACAATGTCACGACGTGGAGGCAGCCCTGTAAGATTATTTACAGCAATTTATATGATTCACGAGTCGATAAAAGTAACGATGTTTTTACGGTAACGATTTGGATTGATAGCAGTGGGAAATCAAGAAATGGGCAGCCAAGAAACTACGGAGAGCTCTACATCAAGAAATGAAACTCCGACAGGTCGGTTATTGCTCGAGGATAATTTCAATTCTTTTAACGCGTCGTTATGGAAACGCGAAATAAAGATACCTTTAAAACCGGTGAGTATATTCTGAAGCCAGGGTTCATTTCAGAATCGCTAAAAGAAAACAGTAAAGCAAAGATGCGTAAGATGAAAGATTGGCACAACACTTGATGCATGTTATATATATTCTCTTTTTTTTTTCATTAAATAAAGATAAAATCTTGTTGAAATTAGGACTATGAGTTCTGCGTATATCACAATGAGAACCATCAGCAGCTTGTGCAAATTGATAATGGCCAATTACTCATAAAGCCGATTATATTAGACGATTTGTACGGCGAGAACGTGACTATGTATGGAAGATTACAACTCAGTAGGTAAATATATATTACACATCACCGACATAAGATCTCTCTTTACTTAATAAAAATTCTCTCTCGCTGTACTCTCTTTCTTTTATTTATAATTTATTCTTTTTTTTAGGTGTACCAGCACGAATTCCGACGAATGTTCGCGGAAGGCATTATCATATAACATTCTCCCACCTATTATATCTGCGCGTCTTACCACCAAAGAACGTTTCGTTTTGCGATACGGAAAAATCGAAATACGTGCGAGGTTTCCTCAGGGCGACTGGCTATATCCAGGTAATTATAAATAATTTGAGATTTTTTGTGTATAATATAATTGAAAAAAGTTCGTATTATATAATATAGAATAAAGCGATGTTTTGTCAAATAGATTTACCACTTTTGTCAATCTGTCAATTTTTTTGCAAAAATATGCAATCAATTTCTTTTAATTTATATATTTTTTGCTAATTGCAAGTTTTTAGAAAGTATTATAAGTAGTAGTAGTATTTGAAATTCTTATTTTTTGGGAGCAATTTTGTGAATCTTTGTTGTTCCTGACACGATCTGAGATAGTTCTTTTCTATTTTCTAAGATAGATTTCTTATATATATATAAAGCAATCAAGGAAGTCTTGAGAGAATCTAATCATAACATCGCATAATCCAACTGTTATAATAAATATTAATAATATTCTATAATATTAATCACTTTATAATGTATATCTCGCTAAACAAAAGTAAAAGAAATAAACAAATCTATATCGTTCTGTTATAATTTTATGAGAAATGTGGCTGGAGCCAAAATATTCTACGTACGGTGCGAATTATGCCAGTGGCCGTGTTCTTTTGGGTATATCGCGGGGCAACGAAAACCTGGTGAATGCTACGAATGTATCGAAAATTTACGATGCCCGAAGATTGGATTTTGGTGTGAGAGTAGGTACGTTTCCTAATATTCGGGAAATACTCGTATCAAAGATACACGAATTCGGACCGCGATGGACGAAGGATTTTCACGTATACACGACCATCTGGACCAGCGACGGTTTCACCTTTTTGGTCGATGGCGAGGAGATCGGCCGAGTGAGACCTGACGAAGAAGGATGGATGAATGGTCCTAACGTAGGCAGGAAAAATGCTCCATTCGATCAAGAGGTAACATCAGTACACATCTTGTTTTATTATTGCTGCACAAGCGCAAATAGTATTCCTGTAAAACAGATGTGCTTATGTAGTGAGGTTCCGAAAAAAAAATTGTTTATACATAATCAAATATAAATTTATATAAATATATATATATAGAATATTTCTATATATATATATATATATATATATATATATATATATATATATATATATCGTTTCTTTCTTTTTTATATTTTGAATTATTCTTCTTGTAAGTTTTTCTATAGAAAACGACGGAGTATATAATATATGTATAGAAAAGAAATAGTGTTAACAAATTTTATAAATTATGCATAAAAAATTTATAAACATTATAAAAATAAAGAATGATCTAATTAATAATAATAGAGAAACAAAAAAAAAGAGAGAAACAAAAATAATTTTGAAGAGACCATAACTATAACCAAAACAATTGTAATTCAAACCTGTTTCGGCTCTTTTCATTGATCAAGAAACCGAAATTGTTATTATTATATGAATGGCCTTAACCATGACCGAATCGGAATATCATTTTAATCCGGTTCCTGAGATGTGACCCTGTAGTAAACAAATGTTGTAATCTTCCTACGAAAATATTTATGATCATGTTCGTTTTATCTTATATTGTGAGCACACAAATTAATTTTATATATAATATATACTGAATAATATATAATATATATATATATATACACACGCACATAACATTTGCAAAGATATGCTTTGTAAAAAATTAATGTTTATAATTTTTTTCTTATGATAGTTCTATATTACTCTCGGTGTCGGTGCGGGTGGAGTGCGTGTATTTCCGGATAATACGATCAGTTCTGGATCGCCAAAACCATGGAGCAATCTAGGCGCTAAGGTATAGATCCTTTAATATATTCTCAATGTTACATATAGTTTTTGTTCTTAAAATATATATTTTGTTAAAATAAGAGAGTACGATCGATTTTTGAAATAGCTATACGAAGAATACGTATATTGGTTTTATTCAATTATAGGCATTGTTGAATTTCTGGAACTCTCGAAACGAATGGTTGTCAAGCTGGAGACAAGACGACAGTAAAAAGACTGCTTTTGCTATAGATTACGTGAAAGTGTGGTCTCATTGAATTATTGCGTTTATGCCTATATGTAACTCATTTATTATTCGTATCATCTCTCTTATCATTCTTTTTTTTTCTGTAGCGAATGATCTCTCAGACTTTCTCGAATGACGTATGTACAAGTGGCCATTCGATATCGCTGTGTTAAACATCAATAAAAATTGGCAAGTCGATTATCTTCTGATTCAACCATGACGAAAGATTACAATATTGCCAGCGATATTCTATTCTAATACTCGAGACAAGAGTCTCGCCGCGAGATGTAAAATCCTTTTTGCTCGCATAACGCAATTCAAGAATTTTGTAATTGTAGTGCATTGTTTCTCTGCAAAAGAGAGTGAACGATACTATCCGCGAAAAATCGAAAAGAAATTCAGGGTCGCCCGGAGCTGGTTCTACCTTTAATGCTCCTTCCATTAACCGCTCAGACGATCATCCTCTGATAATATTCCTACATGAATATAAAAATTTCTTAAACGATGTTTACGAAGAACATGTTTCCCATGTTTAGCACAGCAGATTTTCCGAACCAATATCATTATTCATAAATATATTCGCTAATTATAACTCCCCCTATATATATATATATATATATATATATATATATTTTTTTTTAGTATCTCATCTCTCTCTCTTTTTTAACATAAAATTTTTATATATCCTTATACAAAAATAAATAAGTATATCTATTATACTTCTCGTTTAAATCTTATATAGATATAAGAAAAAAATAAAAAAAATAATTCATCATATATATCATATTTCGAAGTTTATATCATTACATCATTGTATGGAATGTAATAACGTAGGTATCTTGTAGAGCTAAAAAATACCGTACTAGATTTGATATATTGTGGCAACTGGCTATCAAGGTCATCTTATGCGAAATCACGCTTGATTTTATTCGGAAATTTCGTTTTCCCAGCGAACATCACCTTGAACGTATACGAGAAACTCAATTCTAAGATCGCTCGCAAAGTCTCGTGCTTTGATGTTGACATAAATATTTTTTTAAACAATGTATAAGGAAACCAGACATAGTAAAAAGAATAATTCAAACGCAATGTGCCGACTTTCGACCTGGTTCATCTTTCAAACCGGTTTACCTCGGAAACAAGAAAAAAAGAGGTATCGTGCGGTCTTTCTTCCGTCTGCTTCGCAGTGTCGTGCTTGATGTGCTCTGTCGGAGAGCCAATTAATTTAACATCTACTACAGTGCGCACGTGTACTTTTACACTATCGTAGCATCTAAGATCTCATCAAAGTCGAACGATCTCATCTTCGGCTTCGATGTCTTGTCCGGTTTCGTTCCCTCTTCTACGGCGAACGAGACTTTTTCTTCGCGAACAGTCGATCGATAGCTCTCGCGGTAGCTACCACGATTTTCTTTCGTAGAGTCGGCATATAAAATTCAAACTGCTTAATTCCCGGTAAAAATTTATTGAATGTTAACTTAGTTTTTCATCACATTTAATTGGTCAATCTGCATCCACTTGTCAAGATCTCGTGATAGATGATGATACTAAAAAAGATGGCTGTTATTTTAATAGTCTTCATTTGGGCCCGTGATTCTTTGGCGGATTATCATCATCGCTCAAGACGCTCAAGTAAGTTTCGAAAGCAAGTAAATATTATAATTATTCGCTATTCGATTAGATATAAAATTATATTGCCGAATTTGTTTAAATTTTTTAAATTAATTTTAAATTAATAATACTAAATATTTTATTTATTTTTTATTTATATTATGATGTATGTACATATATCAGAACAATCTATATATTTTTTCCAAATAAAGTCTGAAAGATTTATCCAAAAAATATCATCAAAAGAGCAAAAATAATCGAAATAATTTCAAAATCTTTTTATGCATCTTCCGGATGTTGCTTAGCTAATATTTGTATGTACATATTTAACATCGATTTATTATCTCTATTGAATATAAGTTTCCATAAAATCATGTACATACATATTCAGCAAAGATGTCATTGAGAATGTTGAAATATAATTTATTGTTGTTACTTACATCATATCAGTTTCTGCATCTCTCAATGCACACGGTTGAATAATTGTAAAACGTGATCAAATGAACATATTGGATTGATTTATAGAACCGGTTCTATATATATATATATAATTATATATAAGAATTAGATAATTAAAAATTTATATGAGAATTTTGTTGCAGTTAACGAATATATACTACACAGATGTACAGCTACTGCGGAATTAATTAGGAAACACAGGAACGGAGAAGGTGTTAATTCGCGTAAAACCGAGGATGATTCGTCCTCTCGGTTGCAAATACAACAGAGAGATCCTGAGATTTTCGTAACAACGGCTCTAACCGACGCTTCTCGATTTGAAACTTCGAGCGGTGTTTATCGACGTATGACTCATATGAGGAAGCACGGTAGTGGACACGCACGTCGAATCACAGGCACATATTTGGAAGATACACCCCTCAGAACCCTCAATATAGACGTACCCCAAGGCAGATCATCGGCCTTCAAGAAAAAGAACCCGTTACCGGAACTTGCGCATGATGTATCGAGCGGAAAAATCGACTCGTCGCCGCGTATAGTAGTTATAAAACCTGTAACTCAACTCTTCCAATGACGCTTGACTTACGCAGTTTGAATTTATTATAAAGATTGGCATAACTCTCGTTACATTTATTTGTAATAATTTAAATAAAATCGTGCTGCACTTTAGATTGCAATCATTTATCCAAAAAATTCCCGCAATTTTTTATGCTATTTTTATCGATAATTTTTAGAGAAATTATTTTTGTCGCGACTAAATATTGAAACATTGTATTATATACATTTGAAGCATATTTTCTTTGTAATCTATATCAGGAAATTATCTACAATATAGGGATATAATATAAACAATTGTTCATAGTTATACTTTACACATTGCGGCTATACTTTCTGGCAACTGTTGTAGTTCAACCTGTAAATAGAAATTTTCAAATAAATAAAATGCAAAAATAAAACATAAGAAAAAATTGGAACATAAAGGAAAATATTGAATCTTTTTAAATTGTAAAATTTTAACCTTGGTCACTTTCATTGCCACTCCCTCTGGTAAATTCCTCTGAAGATATTCTATAAAAGTATCTGCTGTTGATCCGGTTAATTTCAAAAAATCCAAATAGCGATAATATGTTCTGATTTCGTATTGAACTCGATGCTTTTTATGAACATGAGCAGATTTCAGCACCGTCCACCGTTCATGAATAGCTTTACGTGGCGCTAGGCTATAATTATACAAAAGTATATTTTAATTTCATATTGTCTATGTAATTATTTAAATGTTAACCAAAGTCAAATGATCGACGAACTTACTTTCTACATATAGTGATATTTAAATGATTTGCAGCTATCATTGCAAATTTTCCATAGCTCTTTAATACCGCTGGATCATTTCCTCTGACTTCAATCTCGATCTTTTTGTATAACTTATCTGGTGTGCCCTAAAAGAAGAGTAACCCTGTTTTTGTACAAATAGTCAAACAAACCGATACAAAAATAAGATTTTTTTCACAAAATTTACCGTATTCGTCGAAAGTGAGGACGACTGTTCCCTTGTCGAATCTTGCTGCTGTTCATTCTGTTGTATTGATGTTGAATATTTCACAAAGGACGTGTCTCGTAGAAATTTATGCACGAGAACACTGGCATGTTTTGATTCACATTGAATGACATCAATGAGAGTATTCTTGAGCAAGAACGGTATCTAACGAAAAGATTAAATAATACAGGTTACGTTTGATCTACAATCGATTCGAATTAATATCATATCGGTTTTCATCAAAGTACCTTTGTCAGGAACATTTCTTGTCGTTACCGGTTCCTCCAACCTCCAAGGTACACAAACTCCATCTTGGAAAGATGAGGGTGAGTTTCAGCGCCGCTCGTCCTTGGACTTCGATATGAGCGAACTAAAATTGGTCACGTGACAAGAGGTGAAGAGTAGATGCTATATTGAAAACTATGAGGCTTACATATGTAAATTCTTATTCCAGTATTGTAATTAACGTCATAAGAATGAGCCAGATGTTATAGATTACAATTATATTTGATGTTGTATAGTAGCATATAAATATACAAACTGTACTTGTTTTTAAATAGAAATTCTATGTGAAAAGAAAAATATATATATACTCACATTTTACGCTAAAGTACTGTAAATGTATTGTGTGTGAGCATAAATTTCTCATTTCTTTTAATTTTAAAATATTTACAATAGGAAACGCACAAACATTAGCATTATATATATTTTTACATGCTTAATTTATAATACACAATATTTGATAGGAGCAAATTTAATTTTACTACACTGCTATATGTAATTTAGATTATTATATATTTATTAGATTATACATATAATAGAGGCACATACTATATTCTATATTTTAGAATTTTATGTATGACACATAAATTCCAATGCAATTTATTTTTAGAAATACTTCAGTGGGAGATACATTCGGCTGTTATTACATACATATAGATATATCAACTTTGTTTATGCAAAATGATGTATGTACAATGTTTATAAGCATACAGCCTATTTTGTGTCTTTAAAAGTAATACAATCGATTGTTACCCACAGAAAAAGAATGTGATAGAAAAAAAATGTTTAACGAAATAACTTGTTAAAAATAAATTGTATCAGTATAATGAATATCACTTAAAGCAAGAGTGGAAATACAGAAAAGCACTGTTGTCTTTTTCATAAAACCACAATGCAACTCACAATTAAACAGAGACAATTATTCTAACACATATATATAATTTGCATAATCCTATTTAACTCATCAACATGTATTTGTTACTGTAAGAATCCGTAAATTAAACTGTAAATCCAAAAAAAAAAAAATTTTGTTTCTAGATGTCATAATCTGAAATGTTCTCCAGCTAGCTAAAAGTGAAATCTAAATCATTATTAACTCGATGTAACATCAAAATATCTTATTTAACGTCGATCCTTAAACGAATTGGTCATAAAGGGCCGTTGTGATTGTGATGGAAAGTTATAGCTCGATGGCTGCCACGCTGCAACATTATTACCTCCTTGCCAATTGATCGATAATGGTACTTTCTTCGTCACATCGTTCAGAGGTAACCAGCGCGATTCGTTTATGTTGAGATTACCGCTGTTTTGACATGATTGTTTTGCCGGAAAAGCTTGCGATTTGTTTTGCCAACTGTCTTTAGACTTTGTCCACGGATCCCCTTTGTCGGCTTCTCTCGACCAACCGGATGACGAGGCGCCCTGATTATCGAGATTCATCCATCTTTCCTTCAACCCGAGATTACTCTCGTCACCCCAGGGATCTCGTGCGTCTTCCGGCAAATCATTCCAATCGTCTTTGTCTCCTTGATTCCAGGAGTCGTTAGATTGTTCCCATGACGATCGCGACTTGTCCGTATTCATCCAAGGCTCCTTGCCGCGACCACCCAAACTTTCCTTGCGATTCCAATTTTCGCCGCCAATTCCCGACCTGGAGGAACCGGACCATCTATTGTCCGAAGCCTGCCATTGTTCCTTCATACCAGGTTTCGCGAGTGATTGCTTAGAGCCCCACGAATTTCCGTGAAACGAGGAATTTCTGGCGTCCCAAGACTTTTCTTGGTTAGCCAATTTGCGATATCTATCATTGTCGGACAAAGCTTGCCAGTTTCCGCTCGTTGTCGGTTGCCTCTCGTTACGCCAAACATTCTCAGGTCTATCGTTAATGGATCGTTGCCAGGTGCTACTCTGTTCGATAGCGCCGCGGCTCGGTATGTCCCATTCGTCTCCGAACCTATTCGGTGGCGGACTTTGGCGCCTCGGCGGGGACTGCTGTCGCCTCGGAGACGATGACGCGACACCAGGCATTCGATGCGATGAGAAGCGTCTCATGTTGGGCGAATGATGCCTTGGTGGATGCATCATGTCTCTTGACGGCGACATCATTCTACCGACTGGCGACACGGGTCTTCTGTCTATAGACATTTGATGGTCCATAGGCGATATCGGCCGTCTTATGGGGGATATTGGTCTCCTCATGGGAGACATCTCTCTCGCAGATGAATCATATATTCCTATCGGCGACATTTGTCGTCTCGGTGGAGACAACTGTACTCTCGGCGGCGACATATGACGTCGTATGGGTGACATCGGTCGACTGGTCATAGATCTTGGCGGTCTTGGCGGTGTCATTGCCCGTCTCGGCGGAGACATAGCTCGGTTAAGCGGTGAGAACGGACGTCTCGGTGACGTTACTTGGAGTCTACCACCGGACGATGCCACGTGCCTTAACGGCGATGCTGGCCGTCTCGGAGGAGAGTATTCGCGGTGTGAAGGAGAATTGCGTGTTTCGTATGACCTATCCGGAGGAAGATGTCTCCTAGGCGGCGAACATGGGCGTCTCGGTGGCGATAATAATGGACGCTTCGGTGAAAATTTATTCGACGGTGATGTTCGATGTCTAAATGATAAATCCTGTCTCTTCATCGGGGAAGCTACCGGCTTCCTTATAGATCCCGCGTCGTTCCACCGATTTTTATCGAAATTTTTGTTCCTATTCCAAGAATTATCTTGATTTTGTTGCCTACCTCTATTGTCAGACGATTTTGTCGACATCGGCATCACTATATCCGGTTCCAGCGGTGCCAAATTGTGATATTTCTTGAATTTCGGTTTAGCATCCTCAGTTTCTAAATATTCCTTGTTCGCCGCCGTGATAACGATATCCTGAGCACGAGTTTCTTGTACAAATCGACCTTTCAATAGCGGATCATCATCAAGATCCTTTTTTATCTGAATCTGATCGGTTTCAGGTGGCGCGATGCGATCCCACACTGAACGT
This sequence comes from Polyergus mexicanus, assembly GCF_030449975.1. NCBI lineage: Eukaryota > Metazoa > Arthropoda > Insecta > Hymenoptera > Formicidae > Polyergus > Polyergus mexicanus. Next base: position 5,024,505 of record NW_027223324.1, read on the forward strand.
GGCAATTGATTCTGAAGCTTATTGGTCTGATCGAGAACCAAACTCAAGACATTTTTTATTTCTTTAGCTGTCGTTGGGTCAACTGTAGGAGATGGACCGCTTAATTTCTCTTTCGCTGCTTCGAGAATTTCTCGACTCTGATTCACCTTTTGTATTAAGTCTGCATCAATACGATTACTCGACAATTTTTTCCTTAAATCGATTTGTTCTTTATTCTCTTTGATCTTTTTCTCGAATAATGGATTAATGCGAAGTGCCGAGTTTTCACAGAGCCAATTCTTTTTCTTAGCAGTAACATCTGGTTAATAAAAAAAAAAAAATGTATATATTACAGAGGTATATTTAATAATCTCGTATAATGTTTAATTAGATTTATATTATTAAACTTACCCTGCTGCCATGATTTAAATCCAGGTTTTTCGAATTTCTTCGACACTTTTTTAGATATTTCTATTATCTCGGGTGAATGGTCTCGTTTCAATTTTATTTTACCCTTTACCGGTGAACTTGAACCGCTTTTCGTAAAAGCTGTCTTTTTTGCGAGTAAAAGTTTGGATTTTTTCGCAAGTTCGGCTTTCGCTAATGGATTCTTCCTTAATTGTACATCAGAACTTTCAGTTCCATCATTATTAATTATTCTCTCCAATTCCTTAGTATTATTCAATGATTTACTTTCCTCCTCCAACATTTTAAGGAACCACGGCTGTGTGAGTCTATGCATGTATCTACGTTCCATTAGTATAACTGCATCGAAATGGGGCCCGTTGGGCAATGTGTCGACAACGCATGCACGAATTGGCATAAACGGATGACCAAGATCACCTTCTATAGGCCGTGCAAGTTCTAATATTGCTCGGACTGATTGTTTTGTCAATGGGGTCACCATTACGATACGTCGTAGAGACGTGATTTTTCGTAAAGCTGTCATTACTTCAATGGCTAAAAGATATCACAACTTTAGAGTTTTATTATTGAAGAATACGTTGTAACCGGAACGCGTGCTAAATTTTAATCGTTATTGATTGATCGCCAATAATATTAAAATATTAAAAAGAAAAAAAATGGAAAAAAAAATCAAATCAAATCAAATCGAGTTTGCATACCTCTACCCATATTGGTGTTTGCGTTGATTATGCTGTAAGTCACGCGGTTTTTGTTGTGTAAGTCACGCGCAGCATTTATCTTATTCACAATTTCGAACGGAGATCCCATTATGAAAGATACATTATATATTTTGTTCAAATTGCAAGTCACTTCAGCTTCTTCTACCTCCGAAGGTGAATCAATTCCTATCACTTCTCGACATTTCTGTTATAATGATAATACATTAATTGTTCTATTAATTTAGTTTAATGTTGCGCGTTTATATAGATGTGTGATACTTTGACATTAGAATAATACATCATACTGTATCATTTGATTTGCTTAATAATGCGTTCGCGCTTACAAGCATATCTTGTCACAAGTTGCACATGTACTTACAGATGCTATTGTAAGTCCAATCACACCAATTCCACAACCGACTTCAAGTACAGTTGTTCTTGGCGTCGGTTTAAGCATATCAGCGACTGTTTTAGCTACATTCCACGCACCAGCAGCATTAGACCAAAAATTCGTCTTTGGCGTAAGCCGCAGTTTTAAATCACCCACGATTTCATCTAGAGCCTCTGCTCCCACTAAGAACGTAGTAACAGCTTTATCATCGTATCTGAAACGAATGCAGTGAGATATGCAGTTTTCTGCTGCTTTAGAAACTGAGCTTCTTCATTTCATCAGATTCTTACTTGTTTATCGATTTGCAATAAAGGGATTTGACATTACAATTCTTTCCCGAACCAGATTCATACATTTGCTTCAAACGATCCATGGTGTTGCGATTAATATTCTTTCCAGTTGCAAAGAGCATGAGCTCATCCTTGTTATTGCAACGTACTAATAACCACGACCACTGTTGTTTTTTATCCTGCACTGGATCTTTCTTTATATTAATATCCATAGATGTGTCATCTGATGGATTCTCATTAAAAGTTATTGCGTCTTGACTTGGTATAGTTGTTTGAAGAAAATCTTCAAATATCTGTATATCAATAATCATTGATATATCAATTACAATAATTTTATGTAGATTTAATTATATCTAACTGATATTGTTATTGCACACATTCAGGTTTATATATATATATATATATATATATATATATATATATATGTATATGTATATGTATATAAACCATATATTAGAATAATCATATAGCAAAAACATATCAATTATTATAATTATTATTATTATAAGCAATAAATTATTATATTACACTTTAATCACTTTGTTATTAGTCTATTTTACAAATTTATTTTATAAATTGATAAACTCTTATATATTTATGTGCCTATATATGAATTTAATTTTCGATTGAATATATGATCTGTAGATAGTCTAAAAATATATGAACTCATTCTATTTCCATTGCTTTATATAATTAAACTCATTTGTATGTGCATTCTGTTCACTGCTCATATCATTGTAGAGTCTCGCATTTAAACCATAATGAAGTTGCATGTACGGTCAATTATTTGTATCCGTAAAATTATTGAAAACAAACATTGTTCTTATTATAAAGTTTCCTTTCAATTCAAATTTTTATTCTGATAATTATATATGCAGAATATAAATGTTGTTGTACGCTGTTTTTTACTTGTTTTCTCACTCTGAGGTAGTCATATGTAAGCATTGTGATAAATATATGTAGTTACAGAGCAGCGCTTACTGGCATTTGATTCGTAAAACGAATAATAATACAATGCAAATTTCATCATGATACTAGGCTTTCTATTTTGCATATTCTTTGTAAATGGCTGTATACTCAATTGAATATTCAAGTATCAAACGTTACTTGCATCATAGTATAAATAATTCTGGGTATTAATATGTGCAATATGCACGTCAGTTTATTAGGTCAGTTATTATCATTTTTCTTTCTCTTTTCTTCCAAAAAATCGTTCATGCCTATAGCATGTAAAAGTGTATCGGAAGACATGCAATATCCAATATTATGCTTTGTAATGATGATAATGTACTGTTTATTATATTGCACACACGGCAATATAATACAGATGCACTTTTTTTATTAAGATATTTATAATTTTTGTATATAATTTTCTTCATGTGAAGAGAATGTTGTATTATATCTTCAGTGATGAAAATTTTTATCAAGTTTATTCATTACATTATATCACAATTTAAAAATTAATTCTTTATAATCTTGTTGGAATCTTGTATGTATGTATGTATCTTATGTATATATCTTATGTACATATGTATATAATTAATTACATACATATTTTTCACTTTTTTCTTTTTTCTATTCTTCTTTCTGTGTTATTAATCCTGTTGCGATATTAGCAACATCTGGATTTTGAATGCAATCAGTCTATTATATGCAATGGCAACTTCCAGGAGAGACTTTATTAATCTCTATAGGATTAATCTTGTAGTATATTATCTTAGAAATATATTTTATTATAAATTTGTTTTTGTCGTGTTTTTTTATTATAAATGTTTGATAACATTAAATACTTGTCTCCTTTTTCACAAGACAGTATTTTTTTTTTATTACAGTTGTATATACGTTAGATGTATGTTAAATATAGAAATATTTTTTATATTTTGCAAAAACTTGCATATATCTATGATTATTGTCATAATTAAATTCGAATCTTATTCAATCTTTACAAAATAAGAAATGTTCATAAATGCATATATACAATCTTGAGAATTAAAAATGTTATGTACTAAACTGCATTATCCATGCATCAAAAATATAAATTGATGAAAAAGTTCGTTTACTTTTTATCAATATAAAAGCTATATATATAAAGAAAAAAACGAACTGTTTCTAATAAATTTACCTTGACAGCATTTAATACAAATGATGGAAATTCCGCCAAATTATCAGTATTAACACCTCCTGCTCCCATTGGTTCAAGACGCCAGACTACTTTGAAACATTTTTTATTAGAAGAACCTGGATTGTCCTCTTCCTTTATAGGGATCGGTATATGTTTCTTACTACCTGAACATACCATCCATACATATGTACACATATATACATTATGCATTATTTATTATATTTGTTTGTAGATATATAACATCAAATATTGTATCTTTCACAATAATCTTCTTAATTAAAAGATTAGACATTAAAAGAGAAAACATAAGTTCTTTTCATTGTATTTTTAAAGATATTAATTATTTTTTTATTATCCTAAATAATGTTATAACTTTTAAATAAAATATGTGAAAACTCTTTCTATCTCTCTTAATTGTGCATCAAAGATATAATAAACATATATGAAACCGACACTAAATTGAAGCAAAATTTCTAAAAATGTACCAAACAATTTTAGAAAGAGATATTTGTTTCTTAAACCACACACACACACACACATAGTATATCAAATTTCTATTAAAATCCATGATTGTATTTGAGTTAATAGGTTATACACAAAAAAGAAAATGTTACCTCTCTTTCTACAGGTATAAATCATAATTAAAAAAATAATAAGGAGCAGACAGATATATTTTATTAGACAGTATAAAAATTATTATTATTATTATTATTATTGTCTCTAAAAAGTTTTATTATCATAATACTCCCTCAATAGAGATGTGAATATATATAATATATATAGTCAAAAAACTAATTAAATGACTATTGGTAAATATACAAGTAGTTTGATATTTATACTGTACATGTTTTTAAGAAATAAATGAAATAAAGTATAAAATATATCAAGCTTTTTAAAATATTAACTTTTTCTATACTCACATAGAAACTTCCAACGATTGGTGTGCGGATTAATTAATGAACAACGTCGAGGCGGAGCTATCTTACATATAGGAGATCTCTCTATCCTCTCTATCCTTTCCAGCCATTTCTCATAATGTGGATAAGAAACTGATAATACTCGCGCTAATTTCGACAATCTCTCTTTCAGAAGTGCACCTTTCTCCGCAATCTAAGAAATTTAATTTTGATATAACTTACAGCATCTTTTTATACAATTTTTAACTGATTCGGTTAAAAAAAAAAAAAAAAAAAAAAAAAAAAAAAAAAAAATTATACACAATATTACCTTTTCTTCATACCACTTTTGCTCCGTAGGTTCATCATCAATCACTGTTATTTCTTCTTTATCTTGCTCTTGCTCATCTCTTTCTATCGCAAGAGAAGATTGCGTAATTTCTTTCATTGACTGATCTATACCAAAGGTTTCAGGATCCAATTCAATATTTTCTATTACATCCAGATGATGCATCACATCTTCATCTGTCACTTCCTTCTGCGTATCCAGCTGATCTAAGCTGATATCAGCAGTAAAATCAATAGAATCATTGTGTAATGGATTAAGTAATCCCTGATCGCATTCCACGTCCATTGGAATTGGTTTATCCATGTCGTTATTGCAAGAATTTATACTATCTGCAATGGAATACAATAATAATTTTACAATATAAGCAAGAAATATATTAATTAATAATAATGTCACAAATATTGTTTGATTATTAATTTTCATTCGATAAAATGTGAGTGATCAATTATTATAGAACACTTCTCAAAATTTTACGCAAATTACAAATCCCAATAATACAATATATCCATATGCTTGGTGATATAAAATCAGCTATTAATTATCAGAAAAATTTTATATATAAGACTTTAATTGCGTATCATACCATTATTAATCTTAGGATCTTGTTGTTGCGTGGTACTGTCTGACTTTGGGCAGGCCTTCTCGACATCTTCTAACACCTGAGCATTATCAGCTGTTTCAGGCGTCTTCTTTCCTTTGCATTCGTCTATTATCTCGTGCTCCTCTTTGTTCATGACTATCCCAATAAGTCGTCTGTAAAGACAAACTACGTGTATATAACAGAGTACAAAGCGATTATATCATCGAAATAAATCTCAATCGATAAGCATTTCTCGAATAATCTTATCAGGTTAAAATCCGCGCAATATTATATTAAAGCCTCAATGAATGATGGTCGGATTTAACTTGCGCTGAGGTAAGGAACTCCAGAATAAAATGACATCCGCGAGTAAATTTTTATCGCCTTGCGATATCAACAACCATGTAAATGACGTAATACAATGACTCGCGATAGGATAATCGCCGTCGTAATGTATCAGTTATCAATAGCAATAGGTCAACGTACATTTGTGCGATTTCGGTTGTTTATGAGACCAACGTGCTTCGATTCTTACCGTACGTACGTTGCCTTTGTCTATGAAAACGAACGTCAAAACAAGATCGCTCTCACACTACGATCTGCGAGCTTGCCTCTCTCTGGCTGCTCGTTCTCGTGTTCTCGTATCCATAGACGCAGGATATATAATATATAGACACATAAACTGCCCGTGAGATAGAGACATAAGGCGCGTTCCACTTAACGACCGCAACGCTCGCGAGTATCATCTGTCTTTGTTTAACTTTCGGTGAACAACAAGGATAAAATTATACCGTGAGCGTTGCGATCGTTAAGTGGAACGCGCCCATAGTAAGGCAACAAAGGAGACAGCGATATTTAGCGAGCCAATCAGATATAGGAGTGTCTTCTTCTTCTTCTTCTTCTTTAGAAAAAGATAGCATATTGGCTAAATACTCCAATAATTCATATATAACTATTATTTGTATATCCTAGAAAACGAATAGTACGAGATACGAATGAATACGAATGATTCTAAATCACTCGATGCGTTTTTAGAAATGTCACTTGACGTTGAGATAACTTTAATTGAGAATTAATTTCAAGTCAAATTCAATTGAATTATGCGCGGATAAGAATGTCAAATGTTGCCAAAATAACTTCTAAATTGTAAGCCTGATATTACATCTATCATAAGAGTTTGTCAAACGTATCGATTGGCAACTGGATAGGGAATTTCTAGTGTTTTTTTTTTTTTTTTTTTTTGCAACTGCAACCATCGCCGTACGTACGATAAAACTCTTATATAGATATACAAACACCTAAATCATTATATTAAACATCTATCAATGTTAAGAGAATTTTGTATAAATTTTTATAAATCATATCAAAAAAATTCATATCATTTAATATCTCCCTCTTTTTATAGATTCGAAAAATTATGCATATTAATTATAGTATTTAATGCAAATTTGCATAAATAAAAAATAACTATTTATATCCAGATAATTTAGATTCTATTTAGATTATATTCTAAATCAATGTTGTATTATTTCTCAGGCAGTAGTGATAATACTAAAGTATTATAAAGCTTATGTTGTGTGTGTGTGTGTGTGTGAATTTCGTTTCAAATCTTCAAAATTTTATTTCTTCTTTTTTAAATCCTGACAAAAAAGAAAGGATTATTTTTTAGAGAAAAATGCTTTTAATAATTTTCAATCTTTTATATCATATACAATTGTATTGTATTATAATATTTTATAATAGCCGTTTTTATTATAATATTATTTCTCTCTCTCTCTCTCCTTTTCTCCCTTTCTCTCTCTCTCTTTCAAGTAATAATAATTTTGATAAAATATTCAAATTGACAGATAAAATTAACCGTGTAATAATAATATATACATATAGATACACGTACACACGAATCTGCTGTTTCTAAAATTCCTAACTAAGGATAATGCAGACGTATCAATCCGTATCTTCGTACTACCCTCTTTTGCGATATAATCAAAGTCCTATGCAAGGGATAGTTCGGTACATTTCGGTTGAAGGGCGCTTATATTCAGCGGCGCAAGAGAGTGAGCACGAGGGCGCAGACGCGCGTCTTATGGATTTTACCCCCCTCGCGTCGGGGATGTCATGTACAACGGGGAAAGGGTCCTGGTGGCGACCTGGTGGAATACCTGAGGGGGAATAGAGGGAGGGGAACGCGGCCGCGAAAGGGAGAAGGAGCGATGCGCGAATCGGCCCGCGGATGGAGGAAGAGGAAGAGGAGGAGGTGGCGGAGATGGAGGAGAAAGAGGGAGAGGGAGAAGGAGGAGGAAGAGGAAGAGGAGAGGACGAGGGGACCCACCACCGAAACGGCAGAAGCGACGGGTTGGGCCGGCCGTCTACAACAACGCGTGACCCGATATCACGGGGATGAACAAGTCCGCGCATCCCCTTGTATACGAATTGGCCGAAGGGCTTTGACATGTGACCGAAGACGAGCGTATCACCTGGGTGCATCCGTCCGTCGGCATCTGCGAGTTTCTGCGAGGACTTCGCGATCAACCACGTGGCGATTCGGTGAGTTTCTTTTTTTTTTTTTTTTTTTTTCCGAAGGGACCTATTTAAAGGGATCCCATGTATCAACAAGGATGGCTTTCTAATGGTGGTTTCTTCGTACTCCTCGGATGTTAAGATGAATGAGAGAGAGAGAAAGAGAGAGAGAGAGAGAGAGAGAGAGAAAGAAAGAGAGAGAGAGAGAGAGAGAGAGAGAGAGAGAGAGAGAGAGAGAGAGAGAGAGAGAGAGAGAGAGAGAGAGAGAGAGAGAGAGAGAGAGAGAGAGAGAGAGAGAGAGAGAGAGAGAGAGAGAGAGAGAGAGAGAGAGAGAGAGAGAGAGAGAGAGAGAGAGAGAGAGAGAGAGAGAGAGAGAGAGAGAGAGAGAGAGAGAGAGAGAGAGAGAGAGAGAGAGAGAGAGAGAGAGAGAGAGAGAGAGAGAGAGAGAGAGAGAGAGAGAGAGAGAGAGACGATTCTCTACGTATGGCCGATTGCGGCGTCTAATCTGATACATTTTTATTATCATCATATTTTACATTTTATAATTAGTAAAAATTTATTTATGAAGATTTTTTGAGGATACGTGACGTATTACATGTTTATGTCAAAATGCAAGTAGTAGTAAATATTGTTTTCAGGTCAATCTCTTTCTCAGGAAAAACAATTTGTAACAGTCGAATCATTACACATGTACGATTACATTACGTAAAAATTTTATTAAATTTAACTATGACGAATTATTAGATTGTTTAATTCAATTTTTATTAACAAAAATTGGGAATATACAAAATATTTTATTGCTCGGATAAATAATATTCCTCCATAAAAAAAAAAAAAAAAAAAAAAAAATCATCATTGCTGTTTATAAGCCTCTTCGTAATTAATTATTTGAGTTTATTAAAACGGATAAATTAAAATTTTATTTAATAATTCAATTTTCATTAACAAAAACAGGCAAATACAAAATATTTCATTGCTCGGATAAATAATATATTTCGATAAAAAAGATTTAAAAAAAACAACACAGATAGTAAACTTTGATCGACGCTATGTCTATAAAACCTCTTCATAATTAATTATTTCAGTTAATTAAAACGGGGAAATTAAAATTTCATCCAATTTTGTAACACGCTCTTACACAGAATTCATGTTTTTCCACTGGAAAAACGATTTTATATGAATTTCTCGCGACGCAGATGGCTTATTTCGCGGTAGTTTCAAGCGGTCGCGAGTTTGTCACTGATGCATAGTTAAGGAAATAATACCGCTTATTCGCAGTTCTCTTTATGTTGTCGTAAAGTCTTTCTCTCGATCGTGCTTATACCCTCCAACAGTATTTCTTTATTTCGCAACTCGACGCGTTGTCACGAAGCCGCGAAGACTATAACGTCGTCGTGAACTTTCTCAACGCGAATGCATCGAGTCGCGTTTCTAGAATCGCGAAATGTACCAATACTTTATTGGAGAGACTACTATATGTTTATTTTATATTGGGAATTAGCAGCGAGAAATAGATCAATGAAAACGCAAGTATATTGGAAACGCAAAGCGATATAAGCGAAAAGAGTTTCATTTATCGATTAATATCGTTAACTGAGAGATACATTTTACGTAAATTAAAAAAAAAAAAAAAAAAAAAAAAACTTATCAACACGTTATATTTATTGATATTGGAAAAAGGTAACGTGAAGTTATAAAGGGGGAAAAAAAAATATAATAAATAAATAAAAAAATGTTTTTTGGTACTTTTCTCCATTCTCAGCATGGGGTCAAAGGCAAACCTAGAATCAAAATTTGACTATAAATTTATGTGTTTCACGAAAATTAAAATAAACGTATTATATAGGAAAATGCAAGAGAGAAGAGATACGAGAGAATGAAAAAAATTCGTTAACGTAACGAATGCGATTACGTGGCCAGCTTAATCTGCATCTTTGCGCATCTGATCGAGGGGTGAAGTGAGACACGCAAACGCAATGAGACTACCAGAGAAACATTGACGTTTACGCTGCGAGAAGTTCAATGCTTACGATCGCGTGAGACCGTAGACCGAATACTTATATATCAGAGTATATATGTTGATCCGACTCGAATATACTTTGGCGCGTTTGACGTGGTGATCCGATACGGAAGGCCTGGCGTGTGGCTCCTACACCGTGGAAGTACAATACAGAGGGGAGAGAATTGGGGGTGTGTGGGCGTGATGGTTGATTCACGCTGGTGTAGTCCACTTTGTGACTGTACCTCGATAAAGGCGATGGTAGCACCGGTACAATTTATTCGCAAATTTTCAAGCGAGCTCGTCGTCGTTGCTACGAAAACAGCTATTTTCTCAGAAAGCCAAGGGGAAATATCAGATAAAGTCTCTTGCGGAGCATTATTGTAGACACGATGTTTTATCCGCAACCATATTTTTCGCATAAATTCAGAAAGAGAGAGAGAGAGAGAGAGAGTGTCACGTCCTTATAAAATATTTTTAAGAAACATAAGAAGGGGCGAGAGAAAAATCTCTTCGAAATCCTCCCGATTTCGTAATTCATAATTTAATTTTTTAAGATAGCTACGCAAATTTTTATCGATCTGTTATCGATAGAGAATTATTCATTTTACAGATATATACGTATATATCCTTGGGTTGTTCCGATATTTTGATCTGTTTTTCAATTTTGTCAATCAAATCTTTTCCTCTAATGATTAATTTGGGATACATTTGCAGGAAGACATATGCATATTCTTGTTCCTAAAATTATTTATTAAGTTTTGTATTAATTTATTAATAAAAACTCTAAATTATGAGAAACGTAAATAATATAAAATATCGCGCCATTCTCTTATACTCTTTTATTTCATTTCATTTTATTCTTTGTCTGCTTTTCAATTTTGTTAATCGAATCTTTCCCGCTAATGATGAATAGTTATTTCGGAATACATTTACAAGATGTTCGCATAATATTTTCGTTTCTAAAGTTATTTATTAAGTTTTTATTAATCTATTAATAAAGATTCTAAATTATGAAAAACGTAAGTAATATGAAATATCGCTGTATATTCTTTCATTTCATGAAGCTCGTGTCGAAGCAACGAATTTGGCAACGAACACCGTTGAATCGGCGAACAATTTGCAAACGCGAATGGCACACAAAAGTCATTTAAATCATCAGACAGATCAGTCAAAGGTTAATTCACCGAAGCACAAGGGGCGAAGAGATTAGGAAGCAAATTTCAGGACAACCAGAATATTCCCAAATTACTGCAATCGGGGATATATAATATCCGTTTCCAATTATTCCGAATATTTCCCACAAGTATAACCATTAAATTAATTTGCGCGTAATTTAATTTGTGCCGATTTTCGTTTAATGAATCGATTGGTTTATATCATTTGGCACAAGCGTGCGGCTATGCAAGATGGAATCGGCGCAATGAACGACGTATTCTTTCCATTCCTAAAACGGATACGAAATGTTTTATGCCCGTTAAGTGTTTAATATTTTATTTTTATACGCACATCTAATGTATATTTATATTTTTAGATATTAGATTAAAAAAAAAAACGTATACATATATTATCGTTTCTCGCAATTTGCTGTGTACTTATTTATTGTTTCCAACTTTCAATACGATAAAAAATTTATGAATAACATTGGTCGTATCATTTTTTTTTTTTTTTTTTTTTTTTAACAATTTATATCAAGCTAATTATATATATTTAACATGTCGTATTTATAGCATAACTTTAGATCGTACATTTATTTAATTGCAGATTTAATATCGTATTCAAATTTATTTAGAGTAATATTTAAAGACTACAGATGACTTGTGTGTTAAAAAAAAATTTACTCTCTATGATATATATCAAGATTATGGAGATCCGTCGTATGTAAGCTAATATCAACGTTATTATCGTAATCTTGTTGCGCATTCGTCGTTATCTCAAATTTACTAATTCAGTACACGTTTTCTCTTGATCATTTTTTAATCTTATATTATGTATAAATAAAAATGTAATTTTCCATGGCTCTCTCATTACTCAAACAATGTACATTTTATCCGTTTCAGCAATACACATGAATAAAATATCATTATTAGCGAGTTTAGCGTGCGTTGGCCACTAAAAATTATTTCGTTTAGAGGTCGTGTGTGACAAATGGCTTGGTATTTTAATTGGAGCCTGTTACGAGTCTCAATTGCATATAACAATTTAACCGATAGCAATTTCGCTCTTTATATAATTTCAAACTGAGACAAATTTCAAAAATATGTCTCTAGATATTATATAACGAAAAGAAAAAATATTTTGAAAATATTTAAAGTTTACAAAAATTAAATATATCTTAGAATCTGTTAGGCTTTTAGTGTCAGTTTTTAACACGTCACAAGTGTATTATTTAATTTTTTTTTTTTATTAAGCGAATAAATCTATTTTTGGTTTAGTAAATAGCAATATTGTTTGGCAAAAATGCAATCTATTCCTTATTTCATGAAAGAGTTCATACGTACAATCATAACACGCTGCTATGAATAATTAAAACTCTCTAGAGAGATAATGAGATTATCGCGAAATTATACAGATATTATTTTGATTGAAGGAAAGATCGCGTCATTATTATCGAAACTGTAGAGAATCGCGATTGAATCAAGAATTATTTGAAGAGAATCGACCAATGGCTTTCTCAATAGCTTGTAAAAATGTTGAACAGATCACTGAACTTCGTACACTAATCCGTTTTTCTTATACAGTTTTTGGCATAGTTTCTTTCGCTCTCTTCGTCGCCCTTAGTATCTCACTTTCTCTCTGTCTCTCTCTCTCTCTCTCTCTTTCTGTCTTTCGCTTCTTCAAGAGATAATCTAGGAATAGATTCTGGTTTCTAGAACGTCAATTGTATACTCAAAATAAGCTACATCACATTCAAACATATTCGTGATCATTGAGAATTATACTTCGAGCTACATAAGCAGAAAAGAAAGGAGCTTGACGAGAATATTTTCTTAAGCTTGAGCAATTTTTGACGATCCTATGTGATACATTATTAAATTCGAGAAATTTTCACGCAATAGCGTGAAAATTTCTCGAATTATACAACAAAGCTGGTGTATAATTCAGAAAGTGCAACATTTCGTGTTTAGCAATATGAGATTAAAATTATTTTCAAGAGAAATTATGCGTAAAATATGTAGAAACTATTTATATTTTTTTCAATAAAATGTGTGCTTTTTTTTTTTTTTTTTTTTTTAAGAAACAATTATAATTTTAATAACTCTTATCGAATTTGAAGACATATAACGTATAAGTCATTCGAGTTCGAAGAGTTATAAATAATAGCTGCATCAGAACTGGGATAATTCTCACTTGTGACGTCATAACTCACAATCAGTCGAATACACGTTCTCTTTGATGCTGGCAAGTTAGATTCAACTGAGTTTTTACGTGATTTTTACACACAATCGAGACCGTGTGCCTTAGCGAGTCTAATAGACTCACATTAAAAATGAGATTATGAACTTTCATCGTCATGCGATAGCTTTGTTACCAAAATAAGCAGGTGAATGACGTCATTATCTGTGTATAAAATATTCACATAACTAAGTGACACAATATCACTTGAGCGAAAATGGAAAACAACTCATGTTATATTAATCTTTTCTAATTCTTGAAGTAATTTTTCTCGAAGATAAAGCCTGTGAAAAAATATTATACTATCGATATATCATTGATTTATTTTTTCATGCAAAATCATTTATCGTAAATAATGAGTCATTCTACATAATATTTTATTAATCTATCGTCGCTTTATATCTTATATCATGAAAGAAATGTCGATTTCCAATTAAAAAAAGAGCGCTAGAAGGATACATGTATACCTTTAGCAATGAAAATCTCTAAAGAGTTGGAATTAAATTCGCGCCTGATTAATCAGGTCGAGTCACCGCGTAAAAAAAAAAAAGGGCAAAAAATGCCTTCCTTTATCTAAACGCCGAATCTCTTTGTAGCGGTCATCCGGGAATAATATAGTAACTGAATTCTCTACACGGTCGCTGATCTGGGTTATCTGACGATCGTAATAATTATAATAGTACGCCAACGACCTGACAATCGTGGTTGAGATAATAGTTGAATAATTCGAAATAGTTTCGAATTGTTCAACGTGAAATAAAAATTATATTATTTAAATTTAAAATAAACATCACATGAAAAAAAAAAGAAAGTATTAGAAAACGAGCATAGAGATAAATGCACAATTAAACGCAATGTAAAAAAAAAAAAAAAAAATTAGCTTAATATACAGAGATACGAGAATAACAGAGGAGGCGATTTTTAAATCGCCCAATTAAAATCGCGAGATTTACGATATTACGATCTGCCGTAAACTTGCACGTGTCATCGTTAACGTAATAAAACGGTTCCGAGACGATTTAAATAACTATATGTCAGTACTTATCTGCGTTGACAGCCGCTATATGTGCATGTGTGCGTGTGCGTATGTATTGCGACTATCGTAGATTTATTACCCGCATGCACATTATACGGGATAAGGATAATAATAAAGTCAACGGGAATTATTATTTCTAATTTGTATGAGCGTCAATTGATCGTTAAGATCGCGAGCGAAAATTCTTAGATTAGAGACAGAAAAAGAAAATGAGATTAGGCGAATAGAATGAATGTATCCCAATTCTTCGTCATCGTCGTTGTTTCGGGGGTAAGTCGCGTTTAATTCGCGACACAGTGTAGAAATATGTCAACGCGATTACGCGATGCCAAACCGTTAACGTTTATTATGCGTGAATTTTCATCGGATGTGGATGACAATGTTCGCGGCGTGGAGCGTGACGATCAGAACAATAAGTAACGGCCGGAACAAAGCGAAGAAACAATATTTATTATCTACGTTTACACACGGCAATCCCGTATATTTTTTATCTCCTTTTTTATTTTTATAAATTATACTTAACATAACTGTAAATTAGGATTTTATTTTTATAATTATTATAATATAATTATCTTATATACATATATAAATTATAATAAAAAAATAATTATATAGATTTATTTTCTTTTTCGCGAAATAAACAAGAGCGTTTTAATCAGTTATTTCTTTGTCTAAAAATATATTTTCTATTGTCCAATTTATTCGATTGTTAATTCTGTCACGTTTCAAATACTTAAAAATCATCTGCATGCATAATAATCTTTTAAAATATGTTACTTGTGTGTATATATATATATATGTGTGTGATAAGAGTTGCTTTGCCATATCATGTGATATAAATAGGCACATACTGATGACAGGTTACCGTTTGGTGAAACTAGAAAATAGTAAAATTTCTCATGCGAGTGCCATATCAAACGAACGATTTCGCGACCATTGTGTTATCGTTATCGGCCCGCATCCCGATTTAAGGCGCTCTCGACGACACTTAGGAGACGAGTGACATTTGCTGACGGCTTATACACAGCTGATTCATTCTTCTTCTTCGACCATGCACGTGCATAAGTGCGTGCATAAGTGTAATCGAAATCCATGTTGTTTCCGATGTTATCGGAATCGCGAAGAAAGCAGAGATAAAATAAAAGGAAGCGATGTAAGTACGGAATCGTCATTCAAATTTGTGAGATATATTCGCGAGTAAAAATCTTTGATAAAAACTCGTCTATATGTTCATGAGATGCGTTCGATCGCAGATCAATATGCCTCGATGAACAAATAATATTATACTTAACGAGTTTATCTTTTATTCATTTATGTATAGAGGAAGCATAAAAGTTGTATTGTGAGAAGAATGGAAAATTGCGAAAGGATAAGAGAGAAGGAAAATTCAATAAACAATCGATATGAAGGAAAATAATACGTAAAATAAACAATATATATCGGGTGCAAAAGTTCATCCCGTTTTTTGTTTTTAGTAAAAAAATAGGAGGAATTCTTGCATCAATTATCTATAAATATCATTCTATTAAATCTTCCTCATAAATGCATCGAATAATAAGTATGCAAACTGCTTATATTAAATAAAAATTACGCAGATAGTGTTTATATGTATAAGATACATCTTGTTTTACGTAGCTGTCGTCGTATATAGTTTTTAAATAACATATGGACAAAGTAGGAAGAAGATTATGGAATAATACTTTCATTACGTTAAAAAATCTCGTTTGTTTATTAGCACAATTTTAATAAATGGAAATTGTCACGTAGCATTTATCCGACAAGGATAAATTGCATCGTACAGTATGGATTAATCGTATCGGGTTAAAAAAATTTGTCGATTAAATTTTCTCGCAGAGATTTTCTCTCCGTAAAAGATCTTGATGAAATAACGCTCGATCGCTCTCCATCTCCATTACATTGGACCGATCCAAGCTGAATTAACGAGAAGCAAAAACACTCGCGTTTCATTGGATCTCAAAGACGAAAGATTTTTATTACCATCGTCAAAAATACGCCAGAGCTTTTATATTAGGCTAAACATGTGTTAAACGATGTAAAATTTTATTTTGCCAAGTTTTATTATTAGAATTCATTATCATGCTATTATTACGTGTAGAGAAAAAAGTTTAATCGCATAACAGTTGCATTTTGTGTATTTAAGTAATAGATACACAATTGCTATTATAATGTTACATCGAATGTACATGTCATATCGAACAATATCAACAACACCGCCCTTCCGGGCATTTAAATAAAGTAACTCAGTTAATCCCGCATAGAAGCAGATTGCAGGATAAATAATTTACCATGTACGTATATTCGATTTGAATCGATTGATTTTACATTACACGCGCCGATCAAAAATTCTGAGTTTTTTTTTTCCCCGCATAGAAATAACTCGATGAACGATGCTAAAAATAGACGGAGAATGAAAGAAAGCTTATCGCCAACCTTGATTTACGTCGATCCGCTACCAACTGTACACTTTAGCGTTGCATTAATATCCAACAATCCCCTTTCCCGGAAGCGGTCAGGTGCGAGATTATAAAGTGAAATGCTGTCAGTGTCGACGAGCGTGCACGCGACCCCCTGGTCTCGCGTATAAATTCATCACAATTATATAAAACGATATGAAAATCGAGAATTGCCGAACATATTCCTTTAATTAGCCGATTATCAATATCGTCGCCACGCCGAGGATCCGACTTCCACGTAATCGTCGAGATTAGATTCGCCGAGAACGCACCATCGCTCGTCTAATCGTCAAACTTGAGCGTATATGATAGCGATATATTGTATATTTCGAAGTGTCGATCTATCGTCAACGGATTCCATCGAATTCATCCCGCGTGATGCGTAGCTTGTCCGATCGATCCATTCGCGAACCACGACTCTATCGATTATCGTGCGAAACGGTATTAGAATATTCGCGATGAGAAAATCGAAAATTTCATATCGAGTTAATAGTAAAAATTTTGATTAATCAAATCGACAAATGTATGATGTTTAAGAAATTATTACACGCGGTTCGCGCGCAAATAATGCAAGTTTCGTCGCGATATTGGCCCCGTTTTGACTTTGAGGGCATTATAAAAAAAAAAAAAAAAAAACCCAGACAACGATATGCTATTATAATAGCAGATAATGCGCGATAAGATAGTCAAAACAAAATTGATACCGTTACTCAAGTAGTTCGTGGACTTTAGATTTACGCTTCGATCTCGAAAAGCGCGATGTAATCTTCAAAAGGGAGGAGATGTGCGATAGGATATTAAAGATAATCGAAACTTCTCTTAATTCTCTTCTTATATGGAATATGTATATTACCTGCTAGAGGCAAGTGATAAGATAGCGATATAACAAGAGCTCGGCAGCTCGCCGATGGACAGTAATACCCGACCCGTTCGCTTGCGCGCAGGTTTGCGACGATATTAGCGCGGAGCGAGCACAGGATTTAACACCAGTGTGCGAAAAGAACGTAACTGAAAAAATCCAGATAACTGTGAACACAGAGCAGAATCTCTTTGCGCGAAAAAAACACGGCATTTTACTTCAAACGACCAACGTATCGTTATACGCGAAGCTTGACGCGGGAAAATTGAAACGATCATATTTGAAGATTAAATTGCGAACGCAATTTAGCCGATGGAGAGCGAGTTTAATGTGATAAAATACATTTCCCAGTGGAAAGACAAGAGCGTAAAGATTCATCATGTACGTTTTCAATTCGGTGGAATGAAATTTAGAAATTTAGGAATTTAGGAAATCGGGAACATCCAGCCAATCTTACCCATCTCTTGTTATATACTAGCGTTTTATTAATATATTTATTTTAATTAATACAATATTAATATTTTAATTAATATTAATAATGTTTTTTTAATGTTTTACGAGGATCGTATGAATGTTAATTTATTACGAGAATAATACACATGTTATCTCAAACTATTTCTTCGCTATCGTGTTAAATTATTTCTACGTTAGATCATCTTGAAATAAATTCCTTATTAAGGGATTATAAAGAATTTAGGGAATCGATAAATTAGATTTTTTACTTTGCGAAAAAAAAAAAAAGATGTATGTGCACGTGTGTTGGCATCAAGAAAAATAGCGATAAAATTATTGGGAAGATAAAATATGAAAGGTTACCAATAAAATTTTTAACGCGCGTATAATGTACGAGATATACATGGTAATATATCGCCGAGTAGATAAACTAAAACTTTTCACTATAACTTATATATATATATAGCTAATGGCGTCTGATTCACAAATATAGTATCATAAATATTTTGATGTAATAAATATATACTATATATCCGAAGAATAATGTGCGCTTTTGATGACAGTGGGCGTTATAGGGAAAATCATGCTTCATTATGATAAGTGTTTTAAGATAAATGAGCTTGGGAAGAATTACATATAATAATTGTAACGTGTAAAAAAATTCTTTAATAATGTCTAATAATTGAATATTAGTAACTATTGATGTACGTAATTTTAATCAATCGATGCAAAATTGTTCAATGAAGATGTCAGATCATTCAAATATTTTGTTCAAACGTAGATACACGTGTTATTGATTCTAATGTAAACCCAATGCTCGCGTGTCACATCGATTATTTGTATTGACGTATGTAATCGAGGATGGCGAACGATATCTCGCGATGTAATTAGTTTAATGATATCGAGCTTCAAGCACAGAATTTTTTTGCTGTAACGTATGAATGTGACGAGAGGGAATTATATCGATAGATCGCAAGAACGTTTCCGCGTCGCGTGCAATTCACGGGATCGTGTCTCTTGCGATATCCTTTCAATTCCGAAACCGTTCAATTAGATGTAATGAAATCGCTATATTTTTTTTTATAACTCAAAATATCCGCTGATATTTAAACATTAATTCAAAACAAGAATTGTCGCGTTATAATGTTTTATTTCTTATTTCTGCTAATGAATATCCGAGCCGAAACGAACTTAAAAATTCGTTTACGAAGAATAATGAATTATCAAAGGATAATATAATAACGAATTATTTTTTTCAGTATAAAAGGCTTTTAAAAGTGATAATTATTACGTTGGCTTACGTAATGTTCGGAAGGCGGTGTTCCGGATATTAACAAGGTTAGGCAATCTTATCAAATTCTCTGCCAGTAATTTTGGATAACGTATCACGCGTACAAAAGTGTATTTCAATGTGCAGTGTTATATGTGCGCGTACACATTAATAATTGTATTATAGGTTCCGTTATATAAATGAGAAATATTAATTATTGACAATACAAAATTTATCTACCTTCTTTTGCTACTTTAACACGATCTTCTAAGACCTAATAATCTTTTTAAAATCTTACATATAATTACCGACGCACTCTCCTCAATCAGTAAATTTAGATAAAATATCGCATAATTATACTATATCATAATAAAATAATTATATTTAATTTTTCTCAATATGCACGGTCTGCTTAGATAAATTTCTTTTTTAGTTAGATAATACGTGCGATATTTGTTTTTGCAAAAAAGTAAGCGATATGAGATAATAGCATATTATTCGGAAGTACTTGTCAACGGTAACGATATTATTAAGGTGTGATTTTTACAAGGTACGAAGGTTAACGGTCGTGGTTTAGACAACACAAACATAATATCGCGAAAACTTGAAATTTTTTCCACCTTGTCTATTATTGATAAATAAATATCTTTTGTTTCATTAATCTGTATCGTTTTGAAAATTTAAGCTCCTCTCTTTTTGATACAAATCGCTTCAGATATCAATCATTCCCCTTAAATCGGTTCATCGTCCAAAATCCATATTTTTTTTTTTTTTAATTTTCTTATGTTCGCGCGAAGTACAATATTATTTACATCTTTCAATTTCTCTCGTCTTACTTGCTCTCATCGTATTTGTGTCATATCAGTCTCTCATTCATTCTTTATTAACTGTCGTTATAGCGTTGCCGTATGTCGTGAAGCGAAGTGGCGCATGGCTAGATAAAGGTCTCGTCGAGCTAGGGAAAACCGGGCGGCCATGGGTCTGCCGCGTTTCTCCCTAAAGAGATACTTTTTCTACGTGCTATGTCTGACGGGTACCCTGCTTGTCCTACTGAATTTACTTCAGGACGAGATATGGCACAGCGTACGACCGCATCCTCCTGGACAGCCGCAACAATCCGCCATTCGAACTACCGGCGACGGGCCAAAGGTACACGTATAGTATATAATATATAATTAATAAATGAAGTATAATTAATTAATTAATTAACGCGCGAGAAGAATCATTTCATTATCTGATCACATATTTCCGATGCGAAAGGGATATATATATTATTCTGCGCTACGTGCTCCTTTATTATCATGTTTATCTGCAACGATGATTATATATAATTGTATAGATTATATCTAGATATATAATATAATTGTGTCACAATTATATCAGATCGGTATTATTCCGAGAGAGAGAGAGAGAGAGAGAGAGAGAGAGAGAGAGAGAGAGAGAGAGAGAGAGAGAGAAAGACGATAAGCCAAAACTAAGTTATTAAATATTATTTAAACAGTTAAGGATCACTTGGATCAAACTTCGATTAATTTAATCGTTGATTAATTTACAAGGCGACCAACAGAAATATTTTTAACGACATAAGTCTCGTATATAGTATGATAGAGATTTTAAAATTTTGCTTTTGATCGCCCGATAAATTAATCAACGATTAAATTAACGGGGTTCGATTGAAGTGACCCTAATTGTTCGATATTGATTGGAAAGATTGCGTAATGATAACATACGTAAAATAAAAAATTTTTCATTTATCGCGAAAAAAACTCGCGATGTTATATTACAAAAGTGAACAAATTTTTCTTAAGATTAAATCTCTGTAATCTTGTTAGGCTAAGTTAGATTAGATCGTACGCGCGCGATAAAAAAAAAAAAAAAAAAAAAATGCGTATAAGCGTCGCCAGTGGCTATGTACACAAATTAAATCACAGGTAAAGAAATAAAAAAACGAATTTCGCTCGCAGATGAAACCCGATTGGCCTTTGAAATCGAAGAGGCCGACGATTCGAGTATTACGCATTCGAGAGCGAGTGAAGAAAAGACTTCCGTTCGAGGTACAATCATTAAGTTGTAGCGCGTTAATTAATCCCAAAACGACGAGCGCGCGGAAAAATATTCGAAAAAAATGATACGAATACAAATAATATATACGTATATCCAATATGAAAGAAATTTTCGGGAGATAAAAATACTTAAATAGAATGTACATGTATTTAGATTTACATAAAAATATTCTATTATAATGTCTTTGAAATGTCTTTGTTTAATATTATCGCTTCTTCCGTGTGTCATCTCGCTTGTTCTAGCGTCTTTTCAAACATAGCGCGTACACGTTTTTCTTTACAAACTTAGTGGCTTCCTCTTTTTCGTCTGGCCATTCATAACGCTAATATCATTATTCATTGTAATTTATTTCAGAACGTACATTAAGAAGAACCGTAATGTTCCGAATAAAATATAAATAATAATCTCTTTATAATATTCAGTGAATAAATTAAATGGAAAAATATGTTATTTCAGCATTAAAAAATTTGCATAGTTTAATTTATTTAAAATATATTAATATATATAATATTAATATATTTATTATCATATATTATTATATTATATTATTTATATAATATTAATATATTTAATTATATAATAATATTATTTGGAACGTCCCAATAAAAAATAAATAATACTCATAAAATAATGACAATCGAAACATCAAATGAAAATTCATGTATTGTAGTATTAGTATGCGTTAATACGGCTTAATAGTTTAGCTGCCTGCAGTCGTATATGAATCGTATATTTTTTTAATCATTCATACAATCGAGAGCGAAAAGGTTGCCTCAACATTTTTTTCTCATTTTCTGCGGCATTTTATAAAAATATACATATGTCAAAGTGAGAGAGATGCTTTCGTATTTACGCACACCTCGCATTATATCATATTTAGAGATAGTCGTCATGCCGTGTTTAATTAAACGCATGAATTTTTATGTTTGCTGATGGAAGTAACATGAGAAATGTATATTTAAAACTTATCCGAACGAATAAAATTCGACAGAAATATTCGACAGAGCGAGTATAAAAGAATTACATAAATATTCGTGAAATTAGTTTCAATTAAGCCATATACGATGATTTAAGTATTATAAATAGCAAGAAAGTGCAATGTATATAAATCATTAATATCGTATTCATTATAAAATTTTTGAATGCAAAATTACTGCCTAAAATCCTCCAGCTTACGAACAAAAGATGATAGCGCGTCGCTCGGTAGCAATTTCTTTAATAGCAGCAGAGAATAATATACACAATGCGATATAAAGATTATCATTTCTGATATTTATATGTATATATATTTTCATTCAAAGGCATTGAATATAAATGGAACCAGTTTGGGCGAAAACTCGATAGACCTGGATCCAACGCGAAGACCTTGGTACATGAAAGGAGGAACCAGAAGACCTTTTCCAGCGAGGAGAGCTCGCAATACTGGCCGAAGATTGGCTCAATTGTGGCCAGAGGAAAATGTTTACGATGATCGTGTGACGAATCAGGTAATCATTGTAATTACACAAATCGAGAATGTAAATATAAGGAGACATTTACAATACTTTTCTGAAATATCTCCGTTAAAAATCATAGGATATCTCAAAAGACATACTGTATATATGAAAGAAAATTTAAATGGTTCTCTAAAATAGTGATAAATATTTTTTTTTTTCACAATATCATTAATATTTTTTACATGCAACTATACGCTTTCATTCTTCGCATATTATACAATATAATCGATATCAAGATATCAATTTAATTATAACATGACATTGAAATCCTCATTTAAATCTTGTCGTATATTTTATATCGTCGAATTACTTAACAGAGATATATTCAAGTGTTCTATTTCCTCCGCGATATTCCTCCTGTATATAAAAAGATTTACTTCTCGATAAATATTTCAAGATTATTTCTAAACCTAAACATAAAAGTGTGTAATGGATATATCAAACGATCCTGTGCATATATTAACGTCGTAAGTATTTTTGCAGTTAATGTTCCTGCCGCCCGATTACAATAGAACAGGCGGCGAGCATCCGCTGAAGAAGATAATGATCCCTCACGGAATGGCCGAGGCCAAAGTCGGTCCTGACATTTTCTTCCAGCAACGCTGCCCAGTGAATACCTGCACGATCGTCCGCGACAATCCGGACAGCGCCGATCTCATTCTATTTAAGGATTACATCACGCACGTGGGACGAAGATCTAACAGTCAGGTAACCCCGATTGAGTATCGATATTCTTAACTACTCATGGAGAAATCACGTCCCTTTCGCTTTTCATCGTAATCGATCCGCCGTAAAGTCGCATCAACATAAATTCTGCGCGCATAAAGAATCTATTCTTTCTTTTTCCTTCAAATGAAAATTATGCATTTTTTTTTTTTTTTTTGGCAGGCGTGGATGCTGTATTTTTTAGAGTGCCCTTATCACACGCAAAGTGTCAAGAATGCCATTATCAATTGGACCGCCACATATCGGCGTGACAGCGATATAGTGGCACCTTACGAAAGGTGGCAATATTATGATTCCAGTATCACACAGATTCCACAAACGTTTAATTACGCGGCGAACAAAACAAAAAAGGTAAGACAATTAAAATTGAGAGAATCTCGATAAAGACAATGATAATCTGCGATTAAAAATGTTTCTTGAGTACATTTGTATTTTCGTAGAATAAACGTACACTGACGAACGACGAGAATCGCTACAAAAAGTTGTTGACTTGACTAAATTCGCCCAATTAATTATTATTTCTTTGTATTTTTTTAAATTGAAATATTTATGTATTTTAGACAAATATACATGTCATGTTAGATTTAATATATATGTCGTATTTGATTTAAATGTTTATATATTTATAACTCCTTTTTCTCAGTGTACAATCATATAAAAAATAATTTATGGGTATTTTAGGGCAGTTTTCATTTATTTAATTTTATTTAATTATGAATTGAAACGAGACCAATTTACCAAAGAAAAAGTATCAAAATTGACATATTATTTTATTTTTCGCCTCCAAAATTCCTTTGAGAATTCAAAATAAAAACTTATACTAATATTTATTAGAGAATGCCTTTCTATAAAAATTCTTTCTATTAAATCCAATTAAATTATATCTCAGTTTTAATAATATCATTGTACTTTCTTTTTTTTCGGATGGGGATGAAAATTCAGATTCGAAGTATCGTTTTCGAAAATCAATACGCTATATCAATTGTCCGCTGAAAAATAGAAACGTTTTCTCGATTTTAAATAGACATTAAATTCAAATTCTCTTGAGAAGTGAGAAAGAGGGGCACAGCAATGTCCGATAGAGAACATATCTTCACTATTTTCTGCACTCCACTTTCTCGACACGATAAATAATGTATGCGTTATTTCCGTTCTTGCTCTGGTAAACGCTATCGCACGTGATGTACAACACACTCGTCCTTTTCTGCATCGCTGTTTAATCAGGTCGCCTGGTTCGTTTCCAACTGCCATCCCCGAAATCAACGCATGAATTATGCCAGGGAGCTCTCGAAATACATCCAGGTGGACATTTACGGTGCGTGCGGCAGTCTACGCTGTCCGCGATCGCAGTCGCAAACTTGCTTCGATATGCTCGACGAGGATTACAAATTCTATCTCGCGTTCGAGAACTCCAACTGCAAGGACTACATCACCGAAAAGTTCTTCGTCAACGGACTCGGGTATGTTCGATGACGTTTATTACTTTCACTCTGTCTCTTTCCTCTCCCTGTTTCTCGATAAATAAATAGAGGCACGTGATACTTCAACGAGAACCGTAAATGCAACTCGGTCGCACCAAATGCACGATCATTTCACCGAGACGTCGGCAACCTTTGCCAACTTTCGCGGCGTCGCGTGTTTCTCGAATAAGGCGGTTGCGTGCCAAGTCGCGTTACCTAGTCTCCCCTACTCGCATAATAGACAGAAACGCGTGCGAAACTCTCATACGATTTTAATTAACATCCCCTGGGAGGCTGGGCTTACCCGATGACACAAAAAAAAAAAAAAAAAAAAAACGATGCTCCCTGAAATTATCATTTTTATCGCGAGTCTATCTTTTCTTCCTTCGCAGACACAACGTGCTGCCCATCGTAATGGGTGCCCATCCGACTGATTACGCTCGCAGCGCGCCGTATCGTTCTTACATCCACGTGGATGAGTTCGAGTCGCCCAAGGAGCTCGCCGAGTACCTTCACCGATTGGACCGCGACGACGATCTGTACAACTCGTACTTTCGCTGGAAGGGCACCGGCGAGTTCATCAACACGTACTTCTGGTGCCGGGTATGCGCCATGCTGCACGACGACCGTCCGCCCAAGTATTACGAGGACGTTAACGAGTGGTGGCGTGGCGAGGGTGTTTGCACGACCAGCTCGTGGCGCGAGCACGACCTCACGCGTTCTCAGAGCCAGCGAAACACCTGAGGAGGAAGTCGAGCGAGGATACGATCGAGAGGCTCTTCCAACGGGGCTGGCTGCGACGAATTCCCGTGCGCGTTGTCCCGCCCGACAACAACCCGTTGCTCAATATTCTACAAACAATTCTGATTCTTCCAAAATAGAACGATGCCGAGAAGAAAGTTGAGCGATATCCAAGAGCGCGTCTCGCGTCTAACGAGCAAACTCGAGAGCGAATTGATTACGATATCGTATACGACAAGTGTCGGACAGAGTTACGCAGCCATCCTACCTGAAGAAGGTATTAATAAGATCCTTCGTTAGCGGAGATATATTACGCAATCTTTTTCAACTCGGCTATTTTTCGGGGGCGTTTGAAAGTTTGTGCGTTTGCGCGATAAAGAAGAGAAATTCCTTTTGTAAATGAGTATCGTTATATTATAGGTAAACTTTCCGTTTCAAAGATGGCAGTTTACGTGCCTAATCGTCGAATCTTCCAAAATAATGTTTCTAGATGGTTTCCCCCTCTTCCCCCCCCCCCTCCGAACAATAAACTGAAGCAGAAATCACGAGAGGTAATTTCGCGAAAATGGCTATAAGAGGCTGCTAAGGTCGTTTTATATCATGACAACGTTTGTACGGGGAGAAGAATTTGTAACGATCGTATAAAGATTTGTGGAGCCCGTTAAAGCGTAACGGAGACACATTGTGTGACACATATTGTAAGAATAAAGCGCGATAATATTTGTTCTCTAAAAGGGCTCGATTCCCGCTGCAGGTTTAATATTGAACGCAACTGTCCGATAAGTAATGAAACTTCTCAGAATTAGAACCACGTTTGCTATTAAATATACGATGATAATATACGAATTAATACATACATATATATATATACGGAATTACATAGAATCATCCGCGGATAATCTCCCAACTATACGTACATTAAAGGACCAAGTAATAAGAAACAGAATGGTTATTGAAATCGCGAGATATCGATAATATTGGTTAATTAATCGCTATCAAAGAAGATTTCAAAACAATATTTCTAAAGAATTCTAAAAATAAAGCCTCATATAAAACAAAATTTAATCTCGATTGGATTTTATGTTGATAAAAGTTTTAATTCAGATTTAATTGTATGAATATTTTGACGCCGAAGAATTTAAACCCTCTTGTGAATTTTTCACAAAATTTTTACTAAATGGAAATTAATCGTAAATTCATCATAAAAGCTACAGTTGGGAGAATAGTCGATTGATCTAAAACGTGTTGTACGAAGAATCGTAATTCGATAATTGAGAGAGAATAAGCAGCTGCGTGATTAGTGTGCGACTTAAAAAAAAACCAGCGGCGATTACATTCGTATGTGATGTTACCACGTGTTCTGATGAGTTTTGTAAAGTATTAAAAAGCTATTCGCGCGAGCTTTTAACGCGCGAAGAGGGAAAGCTCGTAGTCGCTTTTCGTAGATAGCGACTATTACTGTTCAGTATTTAATATTATTGTTCCCTCTTGCATGATTCTTGCGAGAGAACTTTATCGTTGTACGTTGTGTAGGTGGCAGAAAAAATTCACGTGCATTCAAGTTGCATCGCGTTTCCAGCGAGAACCTTACTTTCTCGACAATAATCATATATATTTTCTGCATACATCTGCTCACATCTGTGTAGACGACTGCGAATTGTAAGGGAGAAAAATTCACCAAGATCGAATGGATATAATTTTTGAATACAACTAGAACGTTAATTAGCATACAATTGATAATTGCATTTATACTTTTATCTCGAGAGAGTGCACGTTATTTATTTCGCGAAACAGAATGCATTTGTTTCTAAACTTTATAGCATTTGTCGACATACCAATATAACATTGCTCGTATATAATTTTTTTTTTTTCCAGCAAATTCTCGAGTGTACACGAATTTTATTATTTAACAAGTCATATATTTCATCGAAGGTTTCTCGAAGTTCACGGAGAATCTAGTCAGGAAGAAGCTCACCCGAGGAGTATTTCCGAATAATTTATGATAATAGTATTATACGCAGAGCGAGAGTACCTGTTTGAATAATTCCTATACTATAATTTTCTTTAAATTGAATTAATCTTGTGAATTTAATTAATTACATTGTACGAGGCATCGTCGCATAAAGCAATGGTATTCACTCCGTGGCTAGTGTCAATTCGAAAAACAACGATTGCCGCTTTGAACACTAGTCTAGCTCAAATGTAGCTCAAACTTGAAGGGACCTTGGTCTAGAAAAAAGACAGAGGCACTGAAAAGACAAGACGCGGAGCAAAATATACATATATATATATATATTAAAAAAAAAAAAAAAAAAAAAAACGCACGTAAAATACACGTAAAAATCACAATTGAGTCGCCACAAGGCAGGTTTAACCATCGCACTCGAACGGTTCCTACATTATAAATTATTCATAGTGCGCACAAGCAGCAACTAGATATTTAGATAATTAACTTTAATTAAATAATTAGTCGAATGACCGTACAATTTAACACCGAGAAGATCGCGTATATCTTTGAATAATATCTCGCGAATAATCTTGAAATTTCTTCTTTACTACGTCTTAGTAATATTGTATTTACGTAGATCCATATTTTTCATTTTTGATTATTATTTTAGGCGAGGATCATTAATTTTCACACCAATCGATATTTTATGTAATACAAGTTACTTGGTAAATCAATTAAAATTCTAATTTTAATCGCTTTATATAAATTTCGCAGCATATGTACTGATATCATAATATTAGAGATCGACAATTTATTTATATTATTTAAATGTCACGTGATGACTTGAATTTTTTTTTTTATAAGTTCGAGATTGACATTAATTTAACGATGTTAATTTATATAATAATGGAGGATTTCAACGATACTTTTATTCGCAATTGTTAAGTTTATTAACGACTGGTGCTGCTTGTAACGATTGGTGCTGCTGTACGACGTATATGATACGAATAATTATACGGCGACAACGACGAACTCTTGATTTTCGAACGGCCAGGATAGTAACGAATAAGTACCGAAATATAGATACGTTAGGCAAGTAAAAAAGGGCGCGAAAGAATAACGCTCGATGTCGATATATTGTATATCTATATATATCCGTGGCGAAATATGTGATAATTAAATGTCTTTGAACATACCGTAATATTAGAATCCCTCGATGTGTGCGCGTGTATTTAATTACGTACGACGTCTATTTTTAAGCGACCTCGATCGATATTTTTTTGTCCGCCCTAAATTCAGTAATAAATATGAGATGCGTTATTGCTTATCCTCTCGATAATTGCCCGTTGTCAATCTAGATAGCACGATGATTTGTAAATAATAGCATGTACGAGAATATTATGATACTCCTGTATGTGAAGAGGAAAAATGTCACCGCATGTAACGTTGAATTTGTCGATCGTGATAGATAATAACAAGGCTACGCGACACAGTATTTGCCTCGATACGTAAATTCGGTTCAAGTAATCGTTATATCGGGACAATAATCGAATTTGGCAGAAAGAGGAACATAACATGATTAAGCAAGAAAGAA
This sequence comes from Polyergus mexicanus, assembly GCF_030449975.1. Lineage (NCBI taxonomy): Eukaryota > Metazoa > Arthropoda > Insecta > Hymenoptera > Formicidae > Polyergus > Polyergus mexicanus. The sequence goes on from NW_027223324.1 coordinate 5,054,269, forward strand.
CAATCATTTTTTTTTATTTATTTATTTATTTATGATACGCTTATTTGAAAAATCACGCATCACAGTTTTGAGAAATTTGAAGTTAAATGGTAAAAAAGTATAGTTTTTTAATATATATTTTATTTTGCTTTAAATATATACATATATATAAATTTATGTTCCGCGCAAAATTAAATATAGATATTGTTGGAATTTTCTAAAAAAAAAAAATAAAAAAAAAACTCTAAAGATTAAGATTAATAAAATTTTTGTGATCAACTATGTGTCTCTATATATGGTATATGTATTATGTCGCGTGAAAATTATAATTAATTCTACGGTCGTAGAATTATTTTATAATGGATTAGCTATTACCGTAAAATTGGCATCACGTTATATTAATTTTTAAATTTATCATTTTGGATTTGTTACTTTTGACATTAGATTTATATAAGCGATACGAAGAAAAATAATATTTATATTCGAATAAATGTAAAATATTAAAAAAAAAAAAAGAAAAAAAGTTGATAGACTATCTGTGATCTTTAATGATTTAATTTACAACTTTCTTATAATAGACGCGCAATATGTTTAATTGCAAAAAAAAAAAATTATAATCCTAAAAATGAAATCTTAATTAATAAAAGTTTATTAATTTTAATGTTTACGTGTTCCTTTTGTGAAAGTCAAGCATTCTGTGATGCAATAGATTTAATTTTAGAGTATACATTCAGTGCACATGTTTAATGCATATATTGACTCGGCTTTATACGTATACCGATTTCGAAATCATAGTTTTAGCGAACTGAATTCACGTACTAATTTCGAAATCAGTTGTTTCGACGTAACAATTGTGTTGATCGATTTCACGCATTGATTTCGGAATCAAATATCACTTGGCGCACTCTTAGTAGACAATGCATTCAAATCAATAATAACAATTTGTCGATAAACGCGACGGAGAAAAAACGCGGCTCGTTCGGGCGGAAGCGCGCTTATTATTTTTTTTTTTATCGAGCGAAGCCTGCCATAATGTCCTAAGAATCGTGAAGATTAATCAAAAATTGTGTCAAGTCGTCATAACCGTTACGAGTCAACTCGTGCATCATTTTTCCGCAATTTAAGAACGCGACGGACACCACACACAGAAATTATTCTAATAATATTAGACATGCATTCGCGTATAAAAGTTAATCGTGGTACAAAATTATTCAAGTACTCGTAACTTCGTTGTTCAAAGAAAAAAATGTGTTTTCGTCTGAATATTTTTTTTTTATGTACATTCTTAATTTGTGCAATAAATAAATCGCGACGACTGAGATTGTAGCTCGTTTTTTTTTCTTTTAATGGCTTAAAATGTTTCAGGATTCCGTGATTTTCATGCGTTTTGAATCTTGAATGATATTCTATTGAGCGCAGCAATTAAGTTCTATGTATTCGTATCATACAATTGTATCAATGTTTATGCGCGTTCCTCACCTAAGGAATAATAAAAACGAACGCTATTCTTAACTCTGCTCTCTTTTTTTATTTATCCAATCTTTCCCCTTTCAGATGCGAAGATTATCACAGAGAAGAGAAATGATTAATTTCTTTTCTCATTTTAAGATTGCGTTGTATAAAATATATCTACAATATTATGTAGATTTTTTAAAAAGATACGTGAAAAATCTATCAAAATTTTTATTCGTAATAAAAAATAGCTAAATATAAAATTGAAAAAATATGAAAAATATAGAAATTATATTAATATTGTATCATAATAATATGAAAAATTTGTCAGAGAAAATTGTGGTTTATTAATTGATGTAATAAAATATTGATCATTAAGTCTAAATATTATAGAAAAATAAATAAACAGAAAAAATAAATACGTAAAAATAAATATGGTAGATTTGCCTTCTCTTTGTCAAAGATTTAAATACAAAAATATTCCAACTGTAAATCGAGAAATAATTTTAATTATGATGAGAAATTCAGTGAGATTCGTAAGTAGATACCTTCGTGTATAGAATATCAAAGTATCTTTGCGAATTAATACTAATAGTAGTATAAAAGGCAAATAAAAAGCTATATCTATGTATACTAATTTCATGTGTCCACTATCTTACGTGCAAGCATAAGTGTATAAACTTCAACAGCCTCCTCACACATACATGCATTTCGCGTATGTATATAGAGCACGTCGAAGGAAGATAAATATATCTTAAATCTCACTTTCGAAATAATTCACGTCGCCTTTTTCAAAATTCATTCGCTCAGATATTTAACAGCGAGATATCTATCGAAGCATTTGGTGAATTTTGTGCAGATTTGTAGGAACAAATGTCCTGATTGACAAAATAAATATGGACTCTATAAACATCCTGTAAATTAATAGAATTAGCAGCGAGTAAAATTTGCAAAATTTTTCCTTCATATTCTTATCGCTAATTTAATTATTCAAATATTCAACGATGGTAATATTTCTTCAACTTCATTTAATTGCCAAAATTAAGTGTATTTAGCGTAAAGTTAGTTTGCTCGTGAGTAGATTTATCGGAACGCAAATGTAGAAAAGATAAGTGTGCGAGTTAACGTACGTAAAATACGCGAATATATTACAGACCATTTATGTCTGAAAGAGAGAAGGAAGATAGAGCGATGCTGTGCGTTATTCTAGCAACCGAAAAAAGTGTTCGGCCACGCGTTTATAGCTGCATTTGTACGTATGCAGAAAAGCCACATATCCCGCTACTAATGGGTAATCAATTAAACTTCCTCGACGTTTGTTTTAATTTTTTACCGTACCGTTTTTTTCTTATAAAACTGCCCAGCCCTCCGGTCAAACTTACAAAGAAAAATTGTAACGCGGTAAAGCGTCATTTTATGGAATAATATTGAACGTAAAAAAAAAGAAAAGATTACAAACAATAAAATCGCTCATTTTCTCGAATTTGAAAAAAATTTTTTGTTTCATCGCATATAAAGTTGCATCTTACACTGTATATTATTTCTATTACTATGTAACGATGTAAATTATGTTAAATTTCGACACTCATTATTTTTTATCCCTATTTTATGTATTTAATATATAAGTATAATTTATATATTTGATTTTATATAAATATATATATATGATTATATACATATATATGATTATATAATAAAGAAAAATTTTCGATTAAGCAAATTATATATTTTTCTGTTAATATAATTGTACGCTAAAAATAAAATTTATTATTATTAGCAATAAAACTTAATCTGATATAATTTAATTACATTTAGCGCAAATGTAATTAGCAAAATAAAAGAGCAAATAATTGTCAGTTTGCGCGATAGTCGATATCTATATCGAAGCAATTACATCTGTTCATACACGATCATTTACATAACCGATTTCATTAGAGGAGCAATAATTTAATGAATGACAAAATTAATATGCGAATAAAGCGATAAATTACATGTAATTAAAACGATATCGGACTTTACCTGTTACGGATTTATTGAAACTCAACTGTTCAAGTTTTAATGTTAAGATTGATAGCATTATCAGTAGAAATTTTTTAAAGATATTTTGATCGACTATATTTCTCTCTTCCTCTCGTTCTCTATTCATTTCAAATTACGGTAAGGCATTAGACTAAAAGTTGAAATTGAAATTGCTAGCCGCAAAGTATAGCATGCAACAAAACCAAAAAAGCGTCAAAGTTTCGGGGGGAAAAAAAAAAAAAATCGACCAGCCTTTTGGGAACTTTTAATGGAACATCGGGGAATCGAATCGAAAACTTCAGCAGTTCTGCGATGTCGTAGAGGAAAGTGGAGGACAATTACGATGCCTTCACGGGAATAGAGTTCAATTTCTACCAATTGGTAACGATAGATGAGAGATTTACAATGTTCGTAGGATCATAGGATCGATTTTTGCCCGCATTATAAGACAGCGAGTTATTCCCACCATTTCTCGCGCGAGCCAATCTCGAGTCTTGTTCGATGGCGAAATAATCGATTTCATAAAAAAGATCGCTCGCTTTTTCATTCCCGTATCTGTCTCGCTCTCGGCGAAACGCGAGGGGAAGTTAAATAAGTATTTAAAGTTAGTAAGTACTTAAAGGAAGTTAAAAATAGGGCTTCCTTCTAAAATCTTGAAACTCTATATGTTTTCCAGATCTTTTCGCGAAAAAAAAAAATATATATATATATATATATACACATTTTATAATATTTGTTATATATCTAACTTCCAACAAACCGTAAAAAAACCCTAAAGTTTCGCGCTTGGGGGCGAGAATATAAGGAAACAAAAAGTTCGGACGACTCATTAAGAAGCCAGAGAGGAGGAGTTGGCAGGCGCGTGACTCGCATATCGTAAGGATTAATGCTAATTTAATATGTATCTTCTCGGTAACAACGAAAGCGTGACCGGGCTATTCTTTTTTTTTTTTTTTTTTCTTCATTCGATTTATCGCGGCCGAGTTGCTCCTCTTTGTCGTCGTCCTTGTTGTTGTTGTTGTTGCGGTCTCGATGGACGCATACGGTGGTATGCGCACGCGGAGCAAGGGGGTTGCTCTATCTAATAATAAATAAATAATGCGCCACGCGCTACCCAGGACGCGGCAACAAATCGGATCAACGAACGGCCGGATGACTCCCTTTTCGTAGCGAAACCGATAATAAAAGGCTACGATGGACAAATAGAGGCAAAAGAGGGCAGATGATCACACTTCTTTTTCCTCTCTCCTTCTCTTCCCTCTTTTTTCATTAGAGGGAAAAACATTTTATGTATATATATAAAATGTTGCCAGAGAGGAGGAAGCGCACGGTCCAGGATCCTCTAAAGAGGCCTCTTCATAGAAGCGTTTCACGCCCGACGAGTTTACCCTCCGGGGCTTCCATCCTACGGATCGATCCGCGATGTAACGCTCGATCGCGTTATACGGCAAATCGAGCGACGAGTGGCGCTTCTCCAAGCCTCCCTTGTTTACACCCTACCTCCCTTTCGACTCCCACGAACGTGCGAAAAAAAGGTATGACGGTATACCATGAACCCGCGCGATGCGCTTTAAAGATAAAATTATGTCTCCCGTATTGCGCCGCAGCTCGATTCCGACCTAGCGAAATAAATATGTTCAAGATATTTTTTATCGCGGAGGATAGGATGGAAAAAGCATCTTTATAAAAAAAAAAAAAAAAAAAAAAAAAAAAAAAAACCTGCGCGTTTCAAAATTTCAATTGTAAAAGGAGAAACGTAATTTCTAATGTAATATAATATATATCTAAAGTCGCGAATTTATTTGCGATTATATTTCGCGATTATTTTTTTTATGCGTAAATTTCAAATATATTACGGTAAAATGATAATAAGTCGGTCCCCATGAAATTTTTGTGCGACAAACGTACGTATAAAAGACAGCTTGCTGTGCAAAAAGATTATACATAGAAAAATATTGTAGGAATTAATTATCTCGTTGTTTTCCATCCATCCATCCATCCATCCATCTATCCATCGGCGCTCTAGAAACGCATCGCAACTTTTCTTTCCGTCTTTGTCCAACCCGTTTTCTTTAGGTTCTCTCTCTCTCTCTCTCTCTCTCGCCTCTCTCTGTTATTCCGTTAAAACTTTCCTTCTTCTACACCCTCAACAACCCTCGATCAGATCGAGCTAAAAAGTTCAGGTACTCGACGCTCGCGCTGCATTTCACGTACCCCGTTTTCCTCTCCTCCCCTTCGTCCGCTTTTACCCTCTCGTACTTGCCTTTTCACGTACCGGACTCGAAATTAGCAGTCGTAAGAATTACATGCAATGTACCATAAACTGCATCGCGACTTTCAATAAATCCGGTAAAGTAATCGTCGCCGCTGATTAAACGACTTTATTGGGGCACCGAAAAATACGGCTCTGCCAATGCCTTGGGTTTCCTTATTCTCGCCCTCGACTTCTTCCATTTACTTTTCACTTTACTTTTGTTCGTTCGCTGACACGAAAAAAGTTCCTCGACTTTCTTCTCTTATCCGGGCTTTCGCAAGCTTCCCAAAACGCCCGTCACGAATCATCCCCCCCCCCCCCCATTTCGATATCAGTGCTTTCGCCTGTCCTTTCCTTCTCTTTTTACACACGCGTTCATATCGTATCATCTTTTCCCCTTGATTTTTTCCTCTACTTTTGTCCCATCGTGGTTTATTCATCCGTACCATCTAACTCTTCTTTTTCCATCTTTCATTAGCGTCTCAGAGCGAGAAAGAATTTTTCTTCTTCTCGAAACACATACATTTTTTCCTGGCCTTCTGCGCCCATGGTGACCTAAATTAATGTCCCATAAGGCGTGTTAAATTCATTTCTGGCAGCCCCTGATTTGGCCTTGGTATCAATCCGCGCTGACATTAAAGTGCTCTTCATATTTTATAGATTTATTTATATTTCATGCTAAAATCTCCTGTATATGACACGCTTTGTTGTCGCCAAACATAATAAAGGATATCGAAAAGTGTGAATATTTTAATGAAAAAATATTTCGCGTCGTATTTCATCGCGAGTTATTTTTCTTTGTTATAAATTCATAAGAAATGTTTTCTAATGGAAGAAAAAGAGTCTCCTGTGCCTTTCGAAATAAAAAGAAAGAATGCGATTCCGTGCATTTTTTCCCACTTCATCATACATTTATATACAATACAATCCATAAAGATGAAATTGTTTATCTTTTTTAACAAAGGCAAGGAGAAAAAAATAACTTTATCAAATAAACAGATACACGCTGAAAAATTTATTTTAGTTACTTAATTGCAAAAATTAATTTATTTCAATTGCTGATTTTGAAAATTGAAAACTAATTTTACTATAAATAGTTATCAATTAAATGAATAATTATCAATTTTCAAATAATTTAACTTTTTCTGTTGACTTTTTTCTTTTGACTGTCTTATATTGTTTACATACGTTAACTTATCGTTCATATCGCATACATTTGCGCGATTCCGACGAAATTGTAAAGGCAGATAACGGCTTCCATTAGTCGATTTATCGGTGCATTATCCGCGCGCTGAACCGTAAGAGTATCGAACATTATAAGGATTATTCAAGGATCCGATGAAGGGAGATCGAAGGGTTCACACGCTGCGTATCGAAAGGCGCAGTAACAGAGGTATTTACTTTCGAGACGCGCTGCGTCTCTAAACCTCCTTTCATCGGTTTTCGTAGGAAGCCCCGAGATTCCAATCAATCAACAAGAACAAGAGGATCAAAACGCGGGACGCGTTTTCTTTCCGAGAGAAAGCGAACCAACAGACAAGCAGAGACTTCTTCTGCGTGTTCTGACAACTCTACACTTTGCGCAAGCCGTTGTAACTAAAGATTCCAGTTGCATTTTGTGCGGCTGTCAAGATAATAAATTATTTTGGTAATTGAAAAATTTTTAGGAATGTCCGCAGAAAATAATGCTACAATGTAATATTTTTTTTTCAACAATTAATTAATTCAATAATTAACGCTATAATTTGAAAAGTTACAAGAAAATATACTTTAATTAAGCTTTATGGATGGGGAAAAACATTTTCAAATATTTTTCCCATGTAAAATCCTTCGCTTATTACAAATGTGTAATGTGACGATGTTTTAATGATCGGGTATTCCCTCAATCGCGATCGTTACGTATAACTCGCATACACGCGGGAGGTTCATAACATAAATCTAATTGTCAGCTGCCTAATTGATTATTAATTTGTATATTTCAACGACCGAAGTGACTTATTGACATTATACGAGCATTAGTAATTAACGTGGTTTAATCGATAGATACCGTGAAGAGAAGCACACGATTAATCGGTCAGGAGAGTTGCAGTTCTCTCATGGCATTGCATTAATAAGGACAGCGCACTTAGCCACGACAGAGTCTTCACTCGACCTACATAAATGCAGTGATAATACGATAATTATTGTCGCGCTCCTCGTGACATCGGAGAGAAAAAGCAAAGGAAGAGCCGGAAGAGTCGCAATTTATTGAAATTGAAAGTATTGGATGATTGCATAAGTTTGTGCCCGATTTTCATAGATGGCATTAAGTTGCTGCATGGCGGAGTTCTATTGTTTTCGTGTGGTAATTGTTGCTTACACCGAATAGATGACGTTGTCTTATGTCAATTTAGCGTCAGATATTGTTCAGCTAAATCCATTTGTGCATAAGAGAAATCATTAAAAATGGAGAACGAAAAGGTGTATTTGCGGCATGTAATGCTATATGAATTTCGGAAAGGCGTGAGTGTTGGGATTGCACAAAAAAATATTCAAAGCGTTTATTTGGACCGCGCTCCTGCTCTCCGAACAGTCAAAAAGTGGTTTGGCAGATTTCGAAATGGTGATTTCAACATGGAGGATCAACCCCGCTCTGGACGGCCTTCTGGCATTGATGATGACATTGTGCATGCCTTAGTGGAAAGAAACCCAAGGATTACAACTGAGGATATTGCTGAGAGGCTGAACATCGATAATTCAACCGCTTTTCGTCATTTAAAAAAGCTTGGATACATTTCCAAGCTTGATACGCGGGTGCCGCATCTCCTGACTGAAAGGAATAAGCTGCAAAAAACTGCAGGAGTTGCAATGGGAAATTCTGCAGCATCCGCCATATTCTCCAGATATTGCGCCTTCAGATTTTTATCTGTTCCGGTCTTTGCAGAATAGTTTAAATGGCAAGAATCTCAATTCCGAGGAAGCTGTCGAAAACCACCTTACAAACTTTTTTCAAGAAAAACCAAGTTCTTTCTTCAAAAATGGAATCGACAAGCTTATAGATCGTTGGAAAACCATTGTAGAAAAGAATGGAGACTATATAATTGATTAATAAAAGTGTTATCTCTAAAATATAATCTATGGAAGTTTATATTTAAATCGGGCACGAACTTATGCAATCACCCAATATTAATTCTTACGATTTCTACACTCTTCGCATTGCTTAATACACAGCAATCTCTACGCGTTTAATAATAATGTCCGTATAAAAATAATTACGCTCTTCGAGCGATTAATCAGGACGAGCTGGAAATGTGGCGTACAATCTATTAAAAGTAATAAAATGTTCTACTTACACTCTCAGGGCACACGCAAACGACGGAGAAGCGAATAACCGTAAAATATTAATAAATTAATAAGGTAGTCCTCTCTTTCCCCTTATAGGGGCAAACAAAGGGAAGAGGCTTTTTTTTACATGCGACTCGTAACCACGCAAAGACAAAAAAAGGCTCGGCTAAACCTCGTAGACTATTCTCGCAGCCAGCCGTTTGATAATTCATGCGAGGATACTACGTCGCAACTCTTATTTGCTCCGCTCAGTAAATTGCTAAGCGAATTATTAACGCCGTTAGATAAAAGAGAGGCGAACGCGACGGCGCGTTCGATCAGTGCTTAGCCGACCTTATCTAAGTTCCTCTCTTGTTTTCAGGTGTCTTTACACCTCGCACCCTATTTTCTCGGGTCAGTCACGGACACACATGGCCTTCTCACTCTATATCCTCTCTCGTCTGTCCTCCCCTTTCCCTCCACATTCCTCCTTTCCTTCCTCTTGCTTAACGAGATTCCATAATCGCACGCTCTCGCGAGCCCTTTGCCATCTCGCGCGTTTCTTATAGCTACAATATTTATCTCGCGCGAAAATTATTCGCGTTAATGCGCGCGAGAGGGTGTTCGTTGCGCGGGGAGGAAAATGGAAAAGCGTATCCGTGAAATAAAATGTAAATTAAGCGTACACAATGCAAGGCGCGCGCGCGCGCGCCCGGGCCCCAGTTTCTTTACATACGTATACTCCTTGAAGCTCCACTTTAACTTACTCCATTATGCTCCAAGTAAAATCGACCTCATTTTTTTATTCCATCGTCCCATTCAGCCGACTTGGTGGCCGATGCCTCGTGTCTTTCAGGCTAAATAGCACGCGAACCATCTGAATCGTCGGCTTTCCGCAAGACGATTTATTCGCTCCCACCGAACGACGCGGCGCTTTCCGATAACCGAGGAGAGCGATATCGATGGAAATTCAAACGGCTAATTAAGTAACGTCGGGGGCGCTTCGCCTCTTCCCATTTTAACCCGCGTAACCGATCGTTCCGAGGCCGGAGGTAATGTTCCAAGCGATCATCTTGACCGAGCACACAATTCGTTCGGTTATCTCCGCTCCCCCTCTCCCCCCCTCCCTGCCGGCGCACCTCCTCAACCCTCTCTTTCAATTTGCAATTAATTAGAAACGGAGGTTTGCGTTGTTGTAACCCTTCAAGTTCTCTCGGGCATCGAACTTTTTAATCCCACGAGAAAACCGGAGGAACCAAGCTTGCTGAGATGAGAGCAGCATCCGAGAGCCGGCTATCGTTCTCGTCACGTATGAACGTGACATTCCGTTCGTGTCACGCTCGTTCGTTCGAGTCTCTCTCTCTCTCTCTCTCTTTCTCTCTTTATACAATATATATACAATTTTCAAGGGAAAAAGTTCGATTCCCGATGCTCAAATATATTCCGCGTTTGTACGTTCGACCTGATACCGGCTGCTGCGCGTCCAATTTCCTATCAAGTACGAGATATTACGCGGTATTTAATAATAATAATCGTCATGATTATTTTTCAAAATTGTTGAAACGTGAAATCATAATTAGACATGATTATTCGTGAAATAAAAGAGAGCTAATGAATATATATGTTCCCTTTTATGTAATAATTATTTCCTCTCTTCAATAGAAAATTATATACTATATTCGTACAATCGTAAACATATAATAGCTTCGGCTGTGTCGAGCTTTCGATCGTGATTCAAAAGACTCGTTTAGTAAAAGAATTAATTATTTCAATCATTTCAGAGCACTTGAGGCAATATGAATTATTAATCTCTGATGAATGAATTATTAATGCCATTCACTTTTATGAAGAATAAACACTCGTATCCAATTTTATGTTATTGGCTCTTTATAACTATTTATATGGAATTTCAGAAGGAAATTTTAATTATAATTATAAACATAAACCTTTTCTTTTTTTGGGAAAAAAAAAATTTAATAAATACTTTAATATGATCGCGTTGTGTCGGCTCAACAATAATTGTGCGACCCAAGTGTTACGTAATTATACTTATATCACGTTCGAATAAAATAAAAATAAATCTTTTATCACAAACTTGACACTGAATATGAAAAAGATAGTCAAGTAGAATAGTAGTAGTAGTAGTAGTAATAATATCTATTTATTTTCTAAAAAAAAACACCTTTCCATTTTTCTCACATTTAATGTCTCTCCAAATAAAATTACGCAATTTACCCGAATTTTGTTAACCGACTTCCCAATTTGATCCTAACTTAATTCTACGCTTTACTCCCTAATTTTCTTCGCCGCGTTTCGTCTTCTCGCCCACTCACGCAACTAATAATGCATTTATTACAACATCTCGAAGGAGATATAATGCTTCGTGCGTCCAAAGAAAAAAATAACAAATCCCTTTTTCAGATATCTCTCCCTTTGTCACGTTATATTATTATCTTGACGAGAGCACAAGTTTATATAAGAGAAGTTTAATACTACATTCAACTACTTTGAAAAGCAAATTGATTTACATCATCGCATCTGACGCATTCGAAAGATTTATAAAGATCAATTTGGCCATTAAAATTTCGCCGAAAACCGCAATCTCTGGCAGAATAAAATAATAATATAATTTATCGAGAATCGCGAGTGTTACGCGCATGTAAGATATACCGGGATATAGGATGAACGCCGAGGAAATGAGGCGGAAAGAAAAAATGAGCGCGACGCGAGAACTCAATGGACAGAGAAGCGACGAGAGAGTAGGATAAAAACAATGCGAAAAACACCTATGGAGGGAAGAAGGGAGTGGAAGAGGGACACACATGAGAGGGCATGGAAGGATGCGAGCACCGAGGCGCGAGAGTGTTAACTGTCCTTTGAGCCTCGTCGACTGAAACATCTCACCCGTGCTACGTCTCACTCTCGGTCCATGGGGTGATCGGGCTAGTGTGTGTGTGTGTGTGTGTGTGTTGTGTGTGTGTGTGTGTGTATGCGAGTACGATCGAGCTGCGATGGCGAGGCAGATACATGGTCGGTTGCCTCGTAAAAAGGCATTTTCGCAGCTCCACTTGCGCCCAAAATAACATCGGCTCCGGGTGCCGTGTAAGCATCGTGTAACGACATACCTGATTACCCATAGTGATCAGTGAGCCGAGGGTGTACCTCTTCACCCTCCTCCCACCCTATAGCTTCGGTATGCTTCGGTAAATCGTTAAGAACGCATCTCGTTTTTTTTTTTTCCCCCAGCTCCAACCTTCGTATCGTGTCATGGAAGATTATCCAGTCTTCCATGACGTATAATCGCTCGTATTATTAGCGTTTTAGCCCTCGTGCGAGCCTTGCGCAAGTATATGTATGTAAATATCATCGTTAAGTAGATTGAAAATATACCGTTGACATTAATAAAAACATTACATTACGTTATCACTCTATAGGCACGCACAATAATTGCTACATAAATTTAAGATCTTTTCGAGATCGATTTTATCGACGCATGTTAAATCTTTTTTTCTCTTTCTATTCACATATCGTTTATGATTTATTGAAAACAGATCGAATCAATCGCGAGATTAATTAATATTATACAATATATATCATATATGTATCACATATATCATAAATTAATTTTAAATAAAAAAGATATATACACACACACGCACACACACATATAGTTTATTCATATTTAATATTAATTTTTAATTAATCTCAATTAATTAAGATTATTCTTTCTAAATCGTAGACATTATGAGAGAACAGAAAAATCAAAGACAATAATTATAACATTCTTGTCCCTTAATTGTATTATTATTACATAATTCAAGCAATTAAAATTATCGTTTGAAAAGATAACATTTTCATTTTGCATTGATCGATCCAAGGTTCCTATTTGAATGGGCTTTTAATAATTGCGTGAAAAAAATGGTGTTTCAACTCAGTTCTGATTTATTTTTATGCGGGCTTTTATATTAGTCGTATAATGCACAATAACGCAAAATGTTGCGACATTATTTTCGCTCTGTTTGGAATATTATTATTTTTGTAACGTACTTGCGCATTATCGATATATATGCTGTAATTATTGTAACGACGCATTTATACGCGACACATGTGTCAATATTGAGTGAGCGCACATACGCGCGCTTATACATGGTACGCAATTCTAATAAATTTTATAAATACAAAATGCAAACTTTCAATATATCGTTATAGAAATATACTTATGATATTATATAAGCAATATTTGTACGGGGCATCAATATTTCCAATGTGTATTTATATTTTGCATTATACAATAATTTAACGTCAAAATGACATTTTGGGGAACGTGCTTTCTATATTAAAATCATTGAACAAAACAGAGAAGCGCATGCGATCGATGAAAAGCGAGTTTCTTCGGCGAAACTTTCATCGATATCACATGATCACAGGTTGAATTTCATCCTGTTATACCGGAAACGCGCGTAAGACGAATCGCAGGTTCAGCCGTGAACGAGTGAAGCGTATTTCGAGATCGCGTATTCACGTCACTTTCGGCCGAAAATCGTATCGTAGCCGACACCGGTATCCGTATCGACGACACGCTTGGCGCACTTAATTGATGACGTTTGACGCCGACGTTCGAGTCGTCGATGTAATAACTCGCCCACGTGGTTTCCGGCCGACATTCGGGCCTGCCTCCCGGCCCGGCTCGGCTCGGCGCTGCGATGTGTCATAAAGTTCCTAGGCACGCAGAGCCGTCTGCATTGTCTCCTGTCTCGATTCATCTCCCGATTTCCATTACCGGCGACATTCGAGACATTCCTGGAAACGTTTCCAACGATTTATCGTCACCTCCTACCCGCCTCCCATCGGACAGTAGCCGTAGCCAAAGATAATTCTCGATGCAAACCCTCTACAAACACAATGTGTAGCCGCATTTCGAAACTACGCCGGAACCACCCGAGCCTCCATGTTAGCATGGTAAACTGAACGGTGCTGAAAACTGCCGCAACCGTGTTTGCCTACGTTCTGAAATTTCGATACGTCATTACGAAAAAAAGATCTACCTATGACGAATATCATCACGATAGATCTTTTCGACTCGTAAAATGGCAGAGTCGGTTAACGGCAAATTTTCAATCCTTCGAATATCGATAGACGGATCGATTTTCCATAATCAATTCTTCTTCAACAGCTTTATATCTTTGTTCAATTCGATCGAGTAAAGAGAGTGAGTGTTCATCGAAATCGGAAAAATGCCCCAGCAAAGAAATTGACTGGACATTGATAGGCAATTTATATGATGCCGAATGTTTAGCTTTGTGTCATGCGAGTAAATTGAGAAGATGCTGGCAACTCGAGTACAGATATGTAGAGTTAAGGGGAATGATTAATAACTACGCTAGATTATAGAGACAAGTCTCGGCAATTAAATACATATACGTGCCCATGTAAGTATTCGTACACATAAAGGAAATGATATACGATTAAATATTTCTATCATTAATTTAATTTCGATTTTATTTCTATATATCATTTTAAAACGATTCAATTTTTAATCGATAACGTAAGTTATGTAATTACGCAAATATGAAACTTTTTAGAGAATTTTCGGTTCTAATGACATATTTAAAAAATTGACATTTACATATATATATATATATATGTGTGTATGTGTGTGTGTGTATAAATTATATATTACTATTCAATCTTAATTTTTACTTAATAATATTTACTTTGATATTTTAAACCGGTCAAATAAATTTTATTTTAAAACTATTTAATCTATAATTTTGCTCTTTTTTTTAATCTCTAAGTAAGAAACAATATTTATTTACTGTCTATTTAAGATAAAAATTAAAATTCAATTCCTATATAAGCCTATAGAAATCTTATAGAATCTATGAAAAAATTGAAATAGAAAATAAATATACAATTTTCAACTCGGACAATTGTTTTGCCAATTATTATTGAGACATTTGGAAAATGAAAAAGAGCGCGAATAAAACATTGGACGAAAGGCATTGGAAAATATTATCAAGCAGATATTAAGATGTTTGTATCTCCTATCATTATGACAATATATTTTTTTCTCGATTTAAATTTTCCGAGAAATATATATTCTCGTGATCGTCCGAACGTAAATAATTTCTTTAATGCATAGGATACGTTGCTGGTGTCGGGACAATTTCATTTCAGAAATCTCCCGAGATCTCGTAATTTTATCCTAGCAATTGGGAGATAGCACGATTTTACAAAAAATCGTACGCTTCGAGGGTGAACGATTGTTGATAGATATCGCAAAGAGAGATTGCGTATCTTAGAGATTCCTTAATCTAGGAAAAATATCTGGCATTTCAATTCTCTCGTCAAATATCGACCGCAAAAGGACGCCATTTCATATTGCCAAGTTTCATCTCGCCGATGACACACAATTTGTGATTCTTCTCTTTCCAATCTCTTTACATTATTCGTTGGGAGCATTCACAATTTCACACGTGACGTCTTCTTATAAAAACGCAGAGCTTCCTGGAAACCTGAATGACTTACCAGTCCGCAATATTCCATTTCGCGTAACACGTGTTGTGCGAATATATTGGGGAATACAAATTGAATACAATGACGAACAATCTATATTCGCGCCACCCATCCTATTTCCATGCATCAATCCATTTAGTTTACGAATGTCGAATATGTGTACTGAATCATGAATTTGTAGTTAAAATAAAAAAAAAAAAAAATGAGATAGCGAGAGAAAAAATATGCTGCAAAGAAACATAACTCTAATTCCTTTGATAAAATTTTGTATTAATGTTTCCGTAAATTTTTTTATCATTACTAGAACAACACAGGCGCGCGCTGCCCTCGTGCTTTTATTTATAAACATTTTCCAATTTTTTTAACTTTTATTTCCTAACTTTAACTTTTTCTTTCACAAATTGTCGAACTGTCAAAATTCGCATGATTTGACAGTTGCAAATAACACGAATGAAGCAAGTCGCAGCGCAGAGACAGCCAATCAGCATCGCGGAAAAGAGGCTTCAACACACTTCGATATATTCGAGTTCGAGGTTTCATGCCTTTTTTAGAAAGGGAATATCCAGAATGACCCTTTTTATAATCGATACACTTGGATATCTTCGAAGGAATACTCGTTATTCGAAAAATGTTTTACGTTAAATTTCAAGAGGGACATTCTATGACCTGCACATTTTTTTCCAAGTGCTTCCAACACTTGAACGTTATTTTTGTTTTTCAAATAAAAGCACGCGGTCGGATGGACCGCGTTATCAGAATGGATCGTCAGTTGATAAGCATTAGCGTAACGGCAGATATTTTCGAAGCGGTATTATTACGCCATAATTCTCATTCCAGTAATAAAAGCGAAGCTTTTTCCGGTATTCTACGGCTGTTCGGAGGAGATCCGTGAGAGGAAGAAAGTTGGAAATAAATGGGAGTAAAAAGACTGGCAAGAGATTGGCGGGGCATGGATATAGGTCGCGCATGAAAATAAGTAGGATCCACGATTTCCGGTGAACATTAGCGCCTTTGCATTTTCATGGAAGCACGAGAAATGCGACTCCGCGATATTAAAGAAGAAACACACAAATGGATAAACTCTCTCTCTCTCTCTTTCGAGCTTCGTGAGATATTACGTTGCTCCGAGCTATGAATAATTTCCGCCAGCCGACGACAGTGTCTGTCGCTTACATTGCACAGGAAGAGTACATACTTTCTTCACTGCAATTTTACGATAACTCTCCGAAAAGTGCATCCGCGGTAGTCGCGGCACTCACATATTAATCAACGATAGCAAATATGTATATTGCCTCTCTCGTATGCGATCTTACCCTCGAGAAAGCGCGATAAATATATATGTGGCCTAAGTTTTATCTCGCATATAGAGTAGCGAGTTCCTTCTCATTGTGCTCTTTCAGTAAATGTCCGTGAATTAATAACAGCGATTTCTTAGTATGGTATAAAAATTTCCAAGATTTCTTCAGATATTTAAAAAATTTTGAATCATTTTAAATTCAATCTTAATTTAAATTCAAATTTACAATTTATAATTTTTATAATTAATTTAATAACTTGATTGTTTCATTTTTAATTTATCCCAACAATGGACAATTTATATTCGCGTAAATTAGTAAAATTTATAACGTTTATTTCTTTTTCTTTTTTTTTTAGTAATATTATATTTGCTAAAAAAAAAAACTGCATAATAATTTTATATAAAAAAGCTTACTTCATTTTTTTAAAACAAATGTAATAATATTAAAAATGAACGTTATATCTTTTTTATAAATTTTATTAATTTACGCGCGTACAAGTATATCGAGAAAAATATTTGACAGGGGGCATAGATATATATATATATATATAGAGATGTTTCGCAGCCCTCATCGACTCGGCGAGGAAAAGATCAAGTTTATAAGCTGTTCGTGATACGAACGCGAGTACGAACTTCTGCATTTTGAAATGGCACACCAAGAAACGAGGTCTTACCGATTGTCTTGTTTAAATAGCGTCCGATGACTCCCCTCCGCTTGCGAAACGATAAAACTTTCGGATCGTTCAACTTTTTCGCAAAAGTAAATATAATAGAAACGAAGTTTCTCACTTTCTTATGCATAATGGACCTTTTAATTTAACGGTTTGTAATTTTCTACGTTTACATCAAGATATTGTTCGCGATATATTCGTGATCAATTTCATCAAATTTTCTCAAAATAATATACGTGTAAAATTCTTGAAAAGAATAAAAAAGGTTTTCTTTATAAGAAATTTTTGAAAGATCCATCAAATATATCCTTTTATTTAATTAACATACGTTACTATTTGAATTTTATTTTTAAATCTCGTTAGAATAAATTATAAATAATATAACGAGTTTAATAACGAGAATTTGTGAAAGATCGAACACGTATAAACGTATTAAAGAAAATATTTAAGAAAACCTTTTAGCGCTTTGAACAAATACATTTTCTGTAATTTATATTCTCGTTCTGGAAATAATCTGCGAAAGGAAAGACATATTGTAGCTGTATCTGGCAAAGCATTCAGGATGCATGAATAGTTTGCTTAATAACTAGAGCAGAAAGCAAAGCCGCTGCATTATTTATCGTCACTTTGGTCTCCCCTTTCTCCCGTTTTGATATATATCAATTCCTTATTCGGCTCATCTTCAAAGAACAATCCAGCGAGCGACGTTTCAAACATTACCTTACATTTCGACGAGCCTTTCAATTTGCAATTGAAAAAATGCTCTATGGAAAACATACACGCGGCTAAATATTTTTTAAAAATATTTTATTGAAATTATTAATAAACAATAAACGTAATAATTTTATATATATATAAAAAAAAATAAAAAAAACTTGGTTGTATTTTTTTAAGCGCATGTTTTTGCCATTACAAGAATAATATTTGAAAGGGGTAGATATATACGGGGCTGTTCAAATGCGTCTCCTATAATCAAGATAGATTATTCGAATTTTCTTTTAGACAGCCAGAACTGAAAATTCAGATAGAAATGTGTCTGAATTTTTAGAAAATTTTTTTTTAATTGTACGTACGCTTATTACACAACGCGGAACAATTCTCGTCGGTGATCACGCAATTATTAACGCGACGTGCAATTCTGAGTATAGAGGCGAAAAACGTAGAGATTCGCTACGAAATTATATAGATCATGTGTCTTATAACATCGATAAGTTCAAGGCATATTGTTTAACTCTGACATTACGAGCTGCGTCGATCAACAATCACGATCGACAGTGCTTTATTGTTACAAATGACCTCCTCCGTATTATTATTGGCATTATGCCGATAGATATTGCTTTCACGTCATTCCCCCTTTCTCGATCGGAGAAAGGCATGATAAAGCAAGCTAATTTATCTCCTGCAATATTCCGATTATAAGATTACTTTAATAGAAGAGACTTTATTCATATAATGGTGTAAAAAAAATCTGCTATCGCTTATCGATTAGAGAGAGAGACTTTAAAATTCAGCGTCTTTGGCGCGAAACCGATTTTAACGGCGAGATTCCCAGACGAAATTATGATAGGGAAACGACAACAAATGATACCAATGAAAAAGGAGACCTTCCGAGTGCCACGTATATCGAGAAGGAATTTTCACGCGGTGAAAATTTATTTCTCTCGATATTCGAAAGGAAATTTGCCAATTCCCGCATCGTCCGACGCGAGCAGAAAATTATTAATTGACAGATATCGTTTATTAGAATCACATGGCGATTAACGACACGATATCTTAGTCCGCCGCGTCGCAAATTTGAAGAAAATTATTTTTGACAGTTACATATTCTTTACGTGTGTATATACGCATACATAAATATACACTAGAACTCGCATATTAAATATTAAGGCGATAACATTGATTTCGATAGAAATCAAATGTCACTTTGGCTATTATGAATAATAAAATATACTTCAACACAAAACTGTCAGAAATATTGTACGTAAAAAAATACAGAATACATAAATATTCTCTTCTATGTATGTGTTCGCGCGCTTTAAAAAAAAAAAAAAAAAAAAAATTTAAATGCCATTTTGTGTAAAAATTTAGATGAAATACACAACAATATTATATCTGCATGCACACATACTTACTTTATACACTTACATTTATTACACAATGGACTCTATTGTATAAATGTCATAAATATACTATTAAATTTCATTTTGACAATTTAATTTGTATTAATAAAACAGAAACATAATAATTTTCCTCAGTAAAGATTAAGATCTCATTTAGTTAATACGTTGAAAATATTTTATGGAACAAAATAGGCGCGCATTTTTTTCGGTCTCTATGTAAAAAAGAGAAGGCTTCTCGTGAAAGTTCCAATTTTCCAATTTTGATACGTAAGAGGTACTCGATCCTATTTATATGTGTATGGGTACATGCGTGCGAAAAATAATAAATGTCCAAAACTACAGTGACGGACCGAAACAATCGCGATGACACGCGAAAAGCGTTTTTGGGTCAAGGTTCGTACAGTCAACTATATTGAAATACGAACAACGGATCGAGAGATTGCAAAGGCGAAAGTTTCGCGCGATACGTACAATCGTGCGACAGATGCCGCAACAACCCTCTATCGTGGACAGAATAACTGCGAATGTACACAATTTCCCTTTCTCTCGAGGGTACATCGATAAAGAACTTTTGATCGCTGCCAACACGATGATTGTTTAACGTGCATGAGAACTTATTAAAAGTCCCGATAAAATAATTCATTTATTTGGATCAATGACGTATTTATAATTTCTATTTTTGGAAAAAGTTTAACAGTGCAATAAGAAAAAAAGCTCTTATTAAATACAAAATATTTTATTTAAACGCCACTTTATTCAATTTATAAAATAGCAAAAATATTACGTAAAAAAGTCACAAAATTTCACAAAAATTTATTTAAAATCTGTTATATATATATATAAATAAATTTGTTAAAATTTTGAACAACGAAAAGAAAGAGAATATATAATATATAATACGAAAGATTTTATATAAAAAAATATTATGTATTATATATATATATTTTTAGATGTATCTCTAAATAGATGAAGAATGTTAGATTAATATTTTCAATAGATATTAAAATGGCTTACGATTCAAAGAAGACATTCTTTTTTCTTCCTATCTTCCGAAATTTCAAAAAAGTGATCTTTTTTCCGGAATTATTATATACTAAAACATAATTTTTTTTTTTTAAATATAATCAATAATTATTATAATAATACGTGTATAAATAAAATATACTAACTAAGGATAAAATTTTTAAAAATCTTTGTTAACGATATTTTTAGGCCGTTCTTATTAAATTCTTATGCTTTGTTTATATTTTTGACATATGTGTAATATCGGCTTTTTTTTTTTTTTTCAAAACAATCGCACTCCACCTGCACTGTACCCTGTCGTAAATCTTATCGGTCTAGACGCGGTATCGATCTACACGTGTTCCTTCGACGACGCGACGCGCGAAAATGGGAAATTCCAGAGATCGGTCACGCTTACTCCGTATGGAAACTCGACGCGATAGCGTCCCGTGTACGACGTGTTGTTACTGAGGAGAGAGGAAATGGAGTTTCAAGATTTATTCGTGATATCCCGGTGGGCCGAATAAGGTTTATTATTCGCCCTCGTAGCGATCAGCTGTGGAGTATGATAAACATTTTCGTCGCCGTGCTCAAAGCAGATTACTTCCGCGTTATTCCTTCGGATCGATTTGCAGCTCCGGGTACTTGTCATTTCACAAGCAGAAGCGTCTCTTTCGTCCAGAAAAATTGAACACGCGGATCGTGCGACGCGATAAAATAAATCTAACACGCTTTGATATCTGCTTTGAAAGATATCTCAAAATTATAAACGATCGTGTATTATGGTAACTTCCAATAATGACTTCTCAAGTCATTTTCCACGTGAGTCATTCTCAATTGCACGACAAACTGAACAACTTAAACAAAACAGGGTAATATCTCGTTTAAATTATTTATAATATATTTATATTATCTTTTATTTATTATATTTCATTTATATTATTATTACTATTATTATATTATATTATTTTATAATTTATTTATATTATGTTAATTTATAAACGCTATAAATAATATAGTATCCTTTTTCTGTAAAGCAAACCAGTTTATAAAATGCTTGATTGAAAGCGTTGCGGCACTATTTTACGATTGGAAAAAAAAAAAAAAAAAAAAGCCAAGATATACTGACATTAGACTAGAAAAAAAAAAGTCTTCTTTTAATTTATATTTGCTACGTAAAAGAAGCTCTCTTTCTTTAATTATTGTATATGTAATAACATACATATTAATATGATAATAATTATAATAATTAAATAAATTGATTTCTATCTTTCAAAGGACTAAAATTATCTTGTATTAAAACTTCAACGATATATTGTAACCGATCGATAATAGATCGACACGTGTACTGAAAAGAGCCAAATGTTACACGTCGGTTTTATTATGCTCAACAGTATGCCCTTAGTATGCCCTTTTTATACGTCATTCTTTATTAATATTTTTCGTTTTCTCTTTTCATTCTATTGGCGCGATGTGTTGAATAATGTTGAGGCTAGAATAAGCAAAACCCCGAGATTTTTTGCAAAGTAAGCCCTTTTAAAGTGGCCGCACATTTTAATGGTCTTGCGAACCCGCCTCGATTGACTTTACTATGTAAAAATTCCGAATAAATGGAATCTTTCATTACATTAATCTCTTTATAATACGTAACAAGATAGATTTAAGTGTTGGTTAAATTAATATATGACTATATTAAAAGATATATATATCCTGTATTAACAGATGGATCTATAAATATTTCGAGCATATCCATCTTATGCGCAATTATTATTTCATCGAAATTAGCAGAGCATATTTTAAAGCGCAAAAACACACAATCGCCGGCCTCCTATATTTAATAAAAATTATAAATCAATATACACTTCAATATGCCACGGTATTAACAAAACTTTTTCATATCGCTCTGTATAAAAATAAATAAGCGGAAAATCAAATAATACGCGTGAATGCGCGTAAAATATTACAAAGTAACTGGGATGTGAATTGCGCGAGAAGCTCGCAGTCGCTCGTGTGTCGAGAATACCTTAAAATATACCCTTGTTGCTCGGCGAGGATACCTTAAAATATATACCCTCGTCGTCCCCGGAATGAACATCCTTAAAATATGCTAGGAATTTTGCAGGACATCCTTCCCCTAACACGAGTCGCGCGAAACCGAAAGAATTCGCGCGCGCGTTGGTTATTCTTAAGCGCTCCTCTAATAAGCCAATCATGCGATTAAAATCCCTTCATCCGGCAAAAATGCAATCCTCGACGGGGAGGAAGAAAGGGTCAACGGGGCGCGCGTTTGTCTCGGGCGGTGTGCTCGCGAGCGTAACTTCAACTGCGCGCGATTATCTCCGCGGCGAGCACAAGAAGGGTGTGAAAGGAGGGGCGGGATGAGGATGAAAGGAGGGAGGCGAGGGAGAAGGGCAAGGCGCTCTCGCGAGAGAAACGAGCCTTCCGCGTCGCGTCCCGAGCCCTTTGAGCGTGAACGGAAGTAGCCATCGATGTGCACCGGAAGCGCGCCGTTGCACCCGTGTCGCGCGTTGTAGAAAACGTCGGGGAGCCATCTCGGATACCCGAAGGGTCGCGCGTGGTCACCACGACCGGGAGAGAAAGGAGGACGAGGATGGTCGGGCAAGGGGGGATGAGTAGCGGGAGGGGAGGAGGCGGCCAAAGAGAGACGGGACGTCCACGAGAACGCAGGGGGAGTTAAAGGGTGATCGTCGCGGCGGACAGACGAGGGCGGGTGGAGGACGAAGGATAAAAGGATAGAAAGAAGAGACGATCAGCAGCACCGTCAAGGGGGGAGGACGTGTACACCCTCTCGGATCTCGGGGTAGTGGCGCGGCACCGACGCCGACGTCGACGCCGACGTCGAGGTTGGGGTGGACGCGCCGCAGGAGAGGGGCGCCATTATATTTGCGCAGGGCCGTCCAATAGGGCGCAGTATCGTCCCGACCGTCGTCGCGTGCACATGTCGTCGTTTGTTGCGACCGGATTTGCAAAACGCGCGTAAAATCACCACCCAGTCGCCGTCGCCGTCTTCCCCACCCCGAATATACACCCACATCCCGGTACCTTCTCGCGAGGGTGAGATCCACGCGTTCCCGCGTCCTCTTCTCCTTCTATCTCCCGTGTTCTCTATCTTCTCTATCTCAATCTCTCTTCTTCTCTCCCTCTCCCTTTCCGTCTCTTTAAACCCCGTATTCTTCAACCCCCTCCGCGCGCGTCACCGTACTCTATATAGTCGCACGCAGAGATATATAAACAACAGAGACAGAGAGCGCGAAGTCCGACCACGCACGAGGATCGTGGAAAGTGTTGCCCTGCGAGACCAAAGTGAGTAGACCAAAGTGATTGTTTGATGCGAAGGGAGAAGGGGGATCGGGGAGAAAATATGGCGGGAGAGGGAGAGATTTCGCAAGCTCTCAACCGCCTTTTCCTCTCTCCCTCTTTCTCTTATTTCCGTTTGCACTCGAGCGGGATGACGGGTCCTGCCCCGCGGAACCTTTTTCATCCCCTGTCATAAACGTGGCTGGTCAGTGTTTCACTTACACGCAACGCCGATACATCTCGGCACCGTTATCGGGGGGGCGTCGTGGAAATTTTCGCTCGATTAATTTCAATTCGCGTGTGAAAACACGCGAAAGAGTCAAGGCAATATGGAAGGCAGCTTCGGAGATTTAAACGCTACATAGTGCGTGTCTAGCAATTTCCGTTTAAGTTTAGAGAATAAACACCGATAAATTATAGTAAGATTTTAATACGATAGATACGAAAAATAATAATGATCTTTATTTTTCGATCTAGAGCATTAAACATTGCATTAATCTATTGCACTACCTCCACAAAATTCGTACTTTTTAAAACAACACATTCTATTATATATTTGACTATTAATCTGGCGCGATTGATCCGCTGTCCATTATCGGGAAAAAAAAAAAAAAAAAAAAAAAAAAAAAAAAAAAAAAAAAAAAAATCGCATTAATAATAGATTATTTATTACGAATTTAGTGCCTATTTTTCTTAAGCAAAAATGAAAGCAATCAATATTAATAATTCAATTTTTTGAGGATTAAAGCTCGAGTATCGAGCTGTTAGATAGAATTTGGATGAAATTGACTCTGAAACGAGGATGGTATTATAAGATCGTTCGCGGCTTACATTTTGGAAACTTAATTTGCCTAAGCACTTTAGAGTTATTATAAATATTGTATTTCTATAATTAAGCTTTTACATATATGTAAAACAATCAAATTTTCATTAGGATAAAATCGATTCCACGGTTAAAAAAAAAAAAAAAAAAAAAACGCGCGTGCTTATAATAGTTACTATAATCTATTCTATATATATATATATTACAAATAAAAAATTATTTTTAATAAAAATCAAATTTCTATCTTTTGGTATAAACCAGCTGATAAAGTACAAAGTTAATTTTTAATTTCTCCGTAATTTTCGTATATACATAAGAATATATATCGTAGAATATATTCTTTCTCTATAATTTACTATATTATTTTTGTTATCTATAATTCCTTAGCATCATCGAAATCGTATTTATTTTTTAAATGTCTTACTTTTGACACGTACATAATTTTCTTTAACAAATTTATGATCAAGTTTTTAAAATGTCACAGTCTGAAATGATCAAAGTAACATGAAATCTCGGACACCGAAATATGTTTAAGCTCATCCGCTGATCGTTGAAGATGGGAGAGAAAATGCGACGAGGATGTGCGAGTAAAATGTTAAGACCTTCGATAAGCGCGTCACGATAATCTGAGCCGACATTTTCGCGTTGCGTGAAAGTCGTCGGACTAGAGGATTTCTAAAGGATCTTTCGGGAGGAGACGCGATTGAGACGTGAGGTAGGGTAACGAATATGCGTTTCCACTCTCATCATGGCATAAATTCGAAAGATCTTCGTCCAGTATAATGAATCTTAAGTACCTTGGAGTCCCTTAGAGCGAAAAATAAAATAGAAACTTCATTACGCATGTTCATTATCGGAATCGTCTTGAAATTTCGCAAGGTGCTTTAGCAGTGATATATTTATTACACACTTTTACAATTACAATTTCTAATATCTATGCGTGTGAAGCATAGATTTATATTTTTATAATTAGACTTGTGTCTGTAATAAATTATCTTCTACGCCATTTTAATATTGATTCAATTAATTTTCGATAAAATATTTCGATAAAAAAATTTTTCCAAACATACTGGAGATAAACCACCTGTAATTCTTGTTATATTTTATCTTTGTAATAATTTATTATTATTTCATAACAAAGATATAACAAAGAAAATAGAGAAGGTAAATAAAGCAATAGAAACATTCCATCGAAGAATGTCGGATTCAATTGTATAATATTATCGAAATATCTTTTCATTCGATTAATATTCTTTTCGGTTAAAAATACATTTCTCTAATTAGACAAAATAAATTCCTATTTCACCTTCCACATGCATTTCGCTTATTTATACACGCATTTCTAAATAATTTAATTATATAAACGATATTAAAAAAATAAGGGCGGCTTTTTTGACGAGAATTTCTGCTGTATTTTAGTTTGCACGAATATTCATGATATTCTCGTGAAATTTACTGTTCGCGTTACGCCTACATTCTAATGAAATTATGCGTTCGTTACTTTGCGCATAATTGATAAAATAGACATCGTTACCATCAATAGCAGATTTATAACAACGTCTCTTTACAATAACATCTTTAAATATAATTCAGAAAATACAAAATACATTGACAATCAGTCATAATCGGAACGTAATTAATAAAGCGCTGCTTGATTATTCATATCAAATGAAGAAATCGCATGAAATAATATCTGTGAAAATTATAGATGTAACGGGAATATCCCTTGTATATATATATATATATATATATATATATATATATATATATATATATATGTATTTCAAAAATATGAGAATCAGATTTATTCGTATCTTACTTTCATTAAAAGTGTAGCTTCGTAACGAGAATGCCAGCACCAATTTACGGAAGCTTATTTAGGTCAACTTAATGCCGTCTTTTCAACTAATAACGATCAGTAACGTTAATAACGCGTTATGCTTTCGCATGTGCAGGTTGTAACGTTACCGCACATTATTATTACATAAGAGCTCCTGTGCCTGTAGAAACTTCTATTCTAGTTAATTAAAAATGAAGCTTTTCCTTCGAGCGCACGACCGCGTTATCTTCTGGCGCACGCATGCGATCTAGTTAGTGATTCTGATAACATCCATCGTCGTGGAAAAAGAATATATATGGCACAATGACACGCAGGGTGTTGCTTTTACGCCGATAGCGTAAAACATGTGCGTTCTCATCAAGTATGCCATGCAAAAATGAGAATACCTTTTTTTTTTTCTCCCCCCGATTGCAGAAAATTTCGCGAAAATTAAGAAAAAAATGCGACTAAATTTTGATATTACACGTAACTAGAACTTTGTTAAAATTTTTATTCAGCAAAGATTGATCGATAAAAAGTCTCGGGGGGGGGGGGAGGGGGGAGTTTATTTCTCGCATTGCACGAGCCGCCGCTTTGTAAGGACACGCGATAAAAGAATTTACGCCGATGCGCGAAATACATCGTAGTCGCAACGGTATAGCAAATTGAATATATTAATTTTTTATTGAAACTCTCTTGCACTGCGTGCGCCTTGCTCTAAGACACATTTATGGAAATTGATATTGCAGGGGGGAAAATGTATCCCAGGTTATGCTCGCTCACGAGCTCCTATTACGATGACGTTGCTTTACGTGTGTGCGTACGGGATGTTTTTTTTTTTTTTTTTATTAAACTTCTTTACACAAACTCGTTCTTCGAAATTCGAACTTTATACGAGGCCGCGACACTTTCGTTCGCAAACTTCGTTTCGCGGCCGCGATTGCACGAATATCCCAATTTAAATCATTCCAAATCATTTATCCATTTGTCGCGAGGGTAAAAGATCAATGTGTATGCATCGATAGATCGAAACTCCGCCTGCTCTGTGCAAGAGCAACGCACGTCCCGTAAAAAAAAAAAAAAAAAATAATAATAAAAATAAAAAAGAGAAAATGCGTGCAATCCTTCTCTCGAATCCGTTGTTGTAATTGCATTGGCCCCGGTCAAATTTAAACTCCTCTGTTTTTATTGGAATTCCTATGGAAAAATTTTATGTTCAGCTTTAGCGCATATATGCTACAATAAAATATAGGGCGGCTACGGTTTCTGTGTTTTAATGCCTCTCACTTTTCCTTTTTGTAATTAATTCGATGGCTAGCGCAATATGCGCGGTAATGTGAAACCAGTAGCATTGTAGAATTGTGTGTACGCAAATCTTGGTCGGGTTGTTGCATTTTTTTCCACTGCAGACTAGCTGCTGATAGTGTAATTAGAGATTCTGTCGTGCGGTTACAAATTCTTCCAAACTATTATTCAAATTAGGTATCCTTTTGAACTTTGATTTAAAGCTTTATTCAAAGTTGACTATTTCTTCCCTTTCCTCGATAAGCAAGCAATTTATCTGTATATCGATAAATATAATTAATAATTTATATACGCTTATTATCACAAATTAAACATGTGTGAACAACCATTTTAAAAATTCTTAAAATTATTATTAAACATTAGATATTGAGATGATATATATATATATATATATATATATATATATTGTAAACGTTTTATAAAAAGCCTAAGCTTCTCGGAAAAAAAAACAAAAAAACTAGAAACGTGTATATGTGTGTGAACGTTTTATCATAAAATATTTTTCAAAAAGTAAAATATAAGTGCGCGCAAAATTATTATGCAAAAGATAGAGGCCAGAGGAAGAATAATAATAAAATCTCTGACGTCAATATATTTAAATAAAAATTAAATACACATAAACCATCCTGATTTTACAAGACATTTTTTCAACTACAATAATTTATGCACTAGCGGCTTCATTCAATTCAATTGAGATTCAATTTGCGTTTTTAAATACAATAGAAGCAATGTAAAAATACTTTTAACATAATTTTATAAAAAGATTAAAGCATTTTATATTTTAAGGATTTAATAATCATTTGCATCTTTATATCTTAACAATTTATAAGAAATAAAAAAAAATAGAACAATGAAGTCAGTATATTCCATATATGTAGATTAATCGTTCCGATCAGTCAATTCGGCGAAAAATTCTCTTTTCCATTTGGCTCAAGCATCCAAGTAAAATATAATTTATTTATTGTTCGAGACGGCATATCGTAAATAGGAACGATATATATCGAATGTAAGTAAACACACGTTCAAGAGACATCGGAAGATACCCGATCCACGCGGAACGCGAAGGTAATCTTGTAATTGCTTACGCGGTAAGGGAAGGTAAATTGGTAATTGCGGTGCATCAAGAGAAGCTAAATTGCTAATTGCTGTGCGAAATATAAAGCAGTGAGCTAAGTTTACGCGGTAACAGGACAGAATGGAGCGACGAAATTTTTCAAATCTTGTTAATTTTGCCAACCAAAGGTAATAATAATATATAAAATATTTTTATCCTCATTTCAAGACACATACAATTTTTATATTATTTATAATATTCGGGACTGAAACGTCCGATTTATTATCCGTTAGTTTGAAAGGGGGAAAAAAAAAAGAAACTAACAGAATTGTATTCATCTACCTTTTAATAGATTTGTGGAAAAAAAAAAAAAAAAAAAAAAAAAATTTATTTTGTATTTTCAATACGCGATATCTGATTAAAAATTATTACTATTCTAAATTCATTCAATGGACGCAATATTTCCGACTGGCAAGTCCACTGGAATAATTTACATATCGTAGAAATGCATGCTTAAAAACAAAAGTCGAAGCGGCGTTCATCTCGGGCGCGCGTCTGCTTTTAAACAAATAATATGAACATTTGACATTTTCCGCATGTCATAGGTTTGGATTTTAATATGAGATCATATACGTACGAGGAGCGCGTAGACGCGAGGCGGGTTCGCGCGCAGTTACGTGTCCGCAATCACCAAATAGGCGGGTGTGCTCAATAAATCAATACAAATGACCCCAAAGACCAGATTGGAATCGAATAATGCAACGATTATTACGCGCACAAAGGGCGGCCCCGTAACCGATGCACCATGTACGCACCAGTATTTCGCATCCAAGAGCCTGCACGCGCCAGCAACGTTACGATGAGAGTAGGATGGCAGCCGTTCGCGGATATATCACGAAATTTAGGACACCGCTCAGGGATCCTTGGTGTATAGGTATCGCTCGGTGGAGGTAGATTGCTTTTCGCCAAAACGAATCGATAGACCGAACTTTGGATGCTGTAGGCGCTCAGTCAGCAATGCGAATTAAATACGATTACTTTTTTAAAGATTGAGGGGAAAAGACGGTTGCGTAAAAAAAAAAAAAAAATCTGATTGTTCTCAGAACTAAAATAATTTTCTCAATATCAATTTTACGCCTAATGTACTTTCTAAAGATTTGCAATTTGAGGAATAAAATTCATTCTCTGTATAACGTTAGGATGTGGTTCTGATTGCAAAAAAATACCGATGTCTTTGTCGATCATTAGTGCAGTTAAAATTTAAATTGATATAAACAATCTTTGTACTACGTGTGTGTAACTACTACGTTATTTGTATTATTTTGCTTCGTGTTAAAAACAATCGATTGCCGAATTAATTAGCTTCTAATACCTAAATACAAGGCTCAGCGCACAACTCGTAAATAATTCCTTTAACGAAACAAAAAAAAATGGACTTGCTTGATTTGTTTAAAGGGCGCCCTTCGATCCTTTCGATTTTCCGACGGTTTCCTTTAAGTATTTAAGCTCGCCACACATGAGAACTTCCGAATTTGCATGGATAATGGTATAATTTAATATTACATCCGACATGAATATACGCCGAGAGAGAGAGAGATAGAGAAGCAGATCTCATCCGAGATATCTCATATTCGTCTCTCGTTTGAAGTTGCGGCGAGACGCGAGATAAAATATTTATAGTTCGCCATTTCTCTCTTCTCCCAATGCGCGTTTTCGCTCACCGGAGGGACATGGTGTACCATGAATATTTAGAAAATTAAATTGGCCAACTTCGCCGGGCGCGTTGTGCGCGCGAGCGGCAAGGATGCATGTAAGCGCTGGGATACCTCAGAACTTTCCTCGATAGGATCCCGGGCGAAGAAACTGAAGCTATCAATATCGTTGGCTGCCACGGCGTGGACCGGAGCTCGTTCGCGGACGCGACTCGCATTCGTAATCGTATCGGTAATCGCGACCTGGATGTAATCGGAAAGGTATCTGCAAAAGAGACGCGCGTCCTCCCCTTAATGAAAGAATTCGGAGGGAATTATTTCTCGGTATTTTTCTGCGATGAAGCTACGATTCTTTTCGAGAAAAAAAATTTAAAAACGATTGTTATTATACAGATAATACGTCGCATACGGGTCTCAAACTATTTATCTCACTGTGTGAATTCTAAATATGGGAATATATGGTAATTTTGTCGATAGAATTTGGCCAGGGCAATTAATTAGTCAAGCTTTCAGCGATATTGTGCGAAAAATAATAATTACGTTTGCGACTTAATGCATCCGTTATTATTTGTCTTTGGTTGAAAATCGATTGGAATTTCTGTTAGCAATATGTTAGAGTGAAATTCTATATTTATGAGGGTGAAATAATTATAAATAATTATAAAATAATTATGCTCTCTTTATCTCTATTTTTCCAAAAGACAGATACGGATATCGTCAGAAATCGCGTTCGTAACTCTAACGGGTGCGTTAGAAAAAAAGAAAGAAAATGAAGAGAAAAAAAAAATAAAGAAAAGAAAGAAGAAGAAAGGATATATCGAATTTAATATATGAACACACGTGTATCCGCGTATTGAGTCACGTAAACTCTGACCTTTTTGTTATGAGTGTTGTTATACCCCCTTTAGGGTATCATATATTCCCTTTAGTATATTTATTCACCTTAGTATAATATCACGTACATTATTATTGTTATTAAACTTTCTGCGAAACTCAGAGAAGAGAAAATAATCGAGATCGCCATTGTGTAAAACAAAGGATGCCCGCGGCATTTTCTCTTCTAGGTTCATACGTGGCAGAAAGCTCAAGTAAGTGACTCACTTAAGGTATTAAGTTAAGCCGTTGATCGGTAACCGCGCTTATGTGTAATACATACAAATATCGTCCAAATAAGTGTATAAAAATATATGCACGAAACAAGTAAGCTTAATGGAATCGACGATGACTCAATGAAAATGACGACAATGAAACAATCGCTATTTTAGAGAAACAGTTGCCCTTGTTATGGGATCGAAGCGACACAATTCGGCGTCACCGTTTCGTATATAACGCAAATTAATATTTCCCCAAACAAACCATGCAAGTTGTACAAGTGTTTATTGCATCTATAAACGAAATTTGCAACTACTTGTTGCACCCACGCCAATAAAATCATAACTATTGATCATAACATTTCTCTCTCTCACGCTCTCTCTCTCTCTCTCTCTCTCTCTCTCTCCAATAGAGGCCGAAACTCGCCGTTAACTGCACCCGATGAATTATATTTTTCACCAATTATCCAATACATCTCTTCCCTTTATTAAGCTAATAAAGTTCATCCACTATAGAGAACTGTTTTATACGACAAACAAATCTTTTTATTCGAAGCAATTTAATATTTTTATTACTTAATGATTAAATTAATGATTAAATCAACATGTTAAATAGATACAATTGCATGTATGTGCGAATTATCACATTTTCATCGATCAATTAAATTTACTTTGTAATATCGTAATTAATAATTATTATATAATAATACATATAATTATTATATAGTAATTAATAATTATTTACAGAATAAGAGAGAATAATGTCTAATATACATACATTATATTTGTATATAATATTTATTTTCGTTAGAGAAAGAAAGAAAGAGATAAAGCGAGAAAAAGAGCGAGATATAGATCGAATAATCGAAAAAAGATAAAATATTATTAAAAATAGAATAAAAATTTATTTTCTTCTAGATCGTTTATTTTACGCGCATGCTATATCCGCTTCAATCGCTCAAGTTTATCAAAGGGAATTGCTAATTGTTTCAGGCAATCGAGTAAGCGCGCACACAGAGTGAAACAAGGCAGAATGCTTCTCGTGCTTGCAAATTCGACGAGCGATAAAAACGGGGTGTAGTTTTCGCGTAAAAAAAAAAAAAAAAAAAAAGCAAGAATATTTACTCGCGTGCCGCACGGCAGCTGATTTTGCTTTAAAAGTTTTCTCGGAGAACCGGACCTATCACCGGGCAACTTTCCTTAATTTTCCACAAAAGTTCCATATTGACGCGATGTTACACGCTACCCCCCCCCCCCACCCCCGCCCCCCGTCAGTCGTAAATAAAACACGCTCGCAACCCCCAGAACCGTCGACACTTACGGGGGGGACGCGCTAAAGCCTCGTCAACGATAAATGAGAAAAGCATCGTACAACGGTGACGTCAAGCCAAAAGTTTCCCGCGCTTTCCACGTATAATTCGACGAGGAATCTCTGCGTTGTCGCGTCATCAAACATTTAAGGGAACACTCGCGCTTGATAAAGCGAAAATAAGCATGTCTCCCGGACGAATTTACGAGCGGAATAAAAAAAAAAAAAAAAAAAAAAAAAAAAAAAAAAAAAAAAGAGGTCTTTATTCTTGCGTAGAAAATAAAATCGATTTAATTGGCCACTGTAAGACTTGTTTGTCATATCCGAGATGTGAATTTTTGTCCTCGCACTCTCTCCTTCTCCTTATAATTCCCTCGCGACGTAATTTATCGCTCCTATTCGAGCTCTCGAGGTGTCAAGGGCGACGCGAATGATCATCGTGGAGAGCGATGTGTGCAGAGGAGCGAACGCGATTTCGCAAATGTATGCGGAGGGCAAATTCGGATTTCACCAGTTGGGAGACGACCGATCGATCGATGCGAAGTGACTTGGAGCAGGTGAACCCTGACGTTTTCGAGGAAATATGTTTTGGGCGGAGATCGCGAGGAAAAACGGGGAGGTGAGAGCGATGAGGCCGGAGCGAGAATAACGGGCGGGAAAACAGAACGGAGACGAGACGACGAGAGAAGGTGAAACGAACCGTGTCGTGGGATGCGACGTGCCAGAAATAAGAAGAAAAGAAGGAGAAAGCTGGCGTGGATAAAGACTGGGTAGCGGAGCGCGAGAGGAAGAAATTCGCGAATCAAAAGCGGTAAACGACTTCGATAAATAAACAGATGAGAAAGCAGAAAGAGGAGAATGCGAGAGGGAAAGGAAGGACATAAACAGAGGCGATTCTACCAGCGTCCTCGTGATTTTTTTTTTTTTTTTTTTTTTATGAATACGTACATGAGATAATGAAGGATAATACTTTAGCATATATTCTCCCATTGTACTCTAATTAAAAAATATATATATTAATTAGAGCGCGTAATCAGATATTTAAATAGAGGAGACCACCTACACTGTCTCTAGTTCTTGTAAAATCATATACGCGATAGAAATACTCAGATACGTTGAAAATTATTTTCATACGAAAAACAGATCACATTTATTTATACAATACATGTGTAAGGTTAACCGAAATCTCACGATATTAAGCGTGATAAAATGCGATTAAAAAGATAGCGCATCGAGAAACGAAAAGACCATTTGAGCTGGGAGGGTCGGAAGATCCATTCTTTAGGATAAACGCTAACTGACATCAACGGATCGATATTCCAGGATGAGATTCGAATAGCGAAAATTGGAGCACACCGATGGGATATACACGTATACAGGATATACGAGATATACATATACGTGGATAACCGTATATATATATATCAAGAGATCTCCGCTGTCCTATCGGGTCGGGATCTTTTTACGACAGAGACTGCCGGCGATAGTACGATCGAATTGTATTAGCACCGATAACTCGTTTTCGTTTCGGATTGAGTTAGTCCGGCATTAAACGCCCGGGGCTATTTCGTGGCGGGAAAGTTGCGTCTCCTCGTCGTCTTCGTGCTCGTCCTTCCTCCCACTCTTGGCGAAATCGAGACGTCGGGGGGAAAAAAAAAAAAACTTGGGCGTGTGCAAAAAAAATATCGGTACAACGTGAAAAAGTTTCGCGCATACGTCCCCCCGATTCGAATTCTCGTATCAGGAGAGCCTAACCGATCGATCTGTCGCGTGACTCGTTAAACTTCACCTCGCTTTCCAATCGCAGGCAATTTTGCCTCGCAAACTCCGATGTAAACTTGCCATTCTCTCTCGTACATTCAAAGTGCCAAGAACGATTTTTCATGAAGGGCGAGCTACTTATCCACTGTCACCTTTAACTTTGTATTCTTCATTCGAGATAAATTGTATGAATGATATAATTATCAATTTCCATTAGATTGTCCTTTTTTTTCTTAATTTATGTATAAAACATAAAATATATCACGAATTAGAAAATAATTCGATAAAAAGTTATTTCTTTCAAATTAAAAAAGAAAGAATAATAATCTGCCGCCATTTTTATGCAAAATATAATTTTAGCTCTCTCAGAATACTATATTCTCACGTCATAATATTAAGAAATTTAAAATTTAAACGATAGAGAAAAGATTATTTTAACGCTACAGTGACGATATGCGACACGACGTATTAAAAAAGTTTTATTATATAAAAAATTAAATGCATTGTCAGACATTTTCAGTCTTTAAAAAGAATTTATTGCGAAGATAATAAGATTTTCATAATTAAATGTTAAATCTATTGCGGGAAAGTTATAAAGCGAAGATTACGGATAATCTATAAACCAAACATTTTTTTCAATTATTCGTTTAAACTTACGGATTGTTTAATTCGCTAAATAAAAATCTGATGTCAAAAAATAACGAGATTAATATATATATATATGGTTGATATCAAAATTAAAAAATTGTCAAATTTTTGAATAAATTTATAAAGAGATTATTAATTTCAATAAATTGATAAAAATAATACGACAAATCCAATATAAAATCCTAAAATACAATTTTCCTATGTTGTAATAAATTCAATATTTAATCAGAAACAATTAATTTTAAGCTTTACAAATTTCTTTTGAAAAAAATTGAAAAAATTGATTTTTAAAAAGCTTAAAATCATATTAAACGTAAAAAACTATAAGAAATAATTATTCTCTTTTATTTTTATTTTTGTTGAACTGTGTTATAAAAATATTTTGCTTTAATAACATAAAATATCTCAAATTACAAGTTTCTTGTGAATGAAACGTTATATAATATTCTTCGAATGTTTTTTTTTTCCCACATGACATAGCTTTCAGTAGAAAATAACATAATATAAAAAAAATTATTTCTGCTCCGTAGTTATTCAGAAACCAATTCTTTATATATGTGTGCGAAAGAGCTTCAATCTGCAAACATTTTTTTTTCTAAAAAAATAAATTGTATTTTACGCGAAAGAAATCAATGCATTTTAAGATATTTATACGCGAGGATGTTGTGGAGTTGTCGTACACAAAAATCAGAATATCTAAAGCCAACGGCGATATTAAAATGGTCCTTTATCTTTAACCACGTGCGCTATCGATATCGATTTATGGTGGTTTATGGTGTGTAGTCTGTAGTGGAGTTGGACGCGCGAGAGTAAGTTACATTCTTGGCAACGATATCAAATTAAGAGAGAGATCTCCTTCCCACGAGACGCTATATCGGACAGGGAACTTGTAGCGAGGAAACTCCATTAATCCATGTTTCACAGATTTCTGTGTTAAGATATAATATTATATTATATTCACTGAATTATATTACTTACGTAAATTTACACAGACGTGTAAATTTTTCTTGTTTTATGTAAAAGAGACATTCTCCCGTTACGTCTATATATTTTTTATATCTTCCGCGATTTCTAAATTTCAGATAAAGTTAAGAATTATGTTTCAAAAATGCATACAGTAAAATAATAATAATACTCATTTACTCATGTACCGTAAAAAGAATGGAACAATTATCTTTAAGATAGATAAAATACAAAGTATTAAAGTTGTACTAATATTTAAAAATTTCAGAACAAAAATAATCAGATAAAGAATATCGGAATAAAAATTGTATCCCTTCGATTTGAACAAAAACATTATAAGAATGTTATTCGATATTAAAAACATAAAGAATTACGATCGCGAACGCGATCTTGACATTTGCACAAATTTAGTTGTGATTGCTTTATATTTCGCACAACAATTAATAATTTAGCTTTTCTAGATACAATTATTAATTTATTCACCCATAACACGTGGATGTCTCTCGAAAAAGTATTTGAGACGTCATATATTCATCTTTAATATAAGGTCGCCTTTAATACGTACAGGCTAGTTTTCTTGATAGATTTTATAAAGAGAGTTACTTGAAGAAAGTTTCAAATGCAAGTTCTTAATACTCGACGGTAAACAAAAATATCATAGCAATTAAAAGTTTGTAAAAATGTTTGTAATATAAATACTTAAATTTTAATTAACAATAAATTTTCATTATTTCTTTACCGTATAGAGATTTTTTTTTCGCATTTTCGATCGCGTCCAATTGCGATAATTCGAGAAATTTCAATGGCACTTTGACATTTAAGCTGAAGAAAAATCGAGCCCGGATTGCTCAAAGATTCTGTTATTAAAGTTCCATTCCGGGACATCCTGTATAAAAACCGGAATGGGAAAGGTGCAAACTTAGTTAAGGACATTGTTAACTTTGATTGCAACTATTCCTGCCAACGGAAGATTAATCTGCACGTGGTATACTCTAAGCCATCCTGAAGGAATTTTCAAAAAATAATTCACCGTTTATAATTATAATAGATCGAACCTAATTAATTATTATTTTTACATTTGAAACACGACATGGGAAATATTTAATTTTATCGCAGAGCTTATCGTTTATAAATGAAAAAATGAACTTGCGGAAGGGATGGAAAAGGAAGAGAGAAACGAGTGCGAGGAAAGGAAGGAGAGCCACGTTTAAATCAGCAACATTGTAAACTTAGAAGCGGCAGAAACTGAGACTCCTTCCGGATTCTTTGAATTTAAAAACGAGCTAGAATCGCAAGAGGAATCGCGCGCCAGCGAGTCATAAAAATTGGGAAAAAAAGTTCGCTATCCCCGCGGAATTTTAATTACTAACAGTCTCCCGTTCGAGTCTACCTTCTACCTTTTTTTCGTAAGTCACTTGGTCGCGCGCGCCGTCTCGTTGCCAGTGTCAAAATTTACGAGCGACCGAGATTTCCATTCGCGGTATCGTAAATTCAATTCGCCCGAGTTCTCCCCCTAGTTAATGGCGCCCGCGGTGGATGTATAAAGAGATGGATGTCTATCCGTTGTCGTTCGCGAGACGCCGAGACACGCGTTACATCTACGAGGGAGAAGGGGGAAAAAAAAAAAAAGGTCGCTGCAATAAATTCCGTTTAACATACTTCAAAGCGAATGGCCAATCTGTTGCGCGATTGATCTCCATTCGAGTGAATACCGGTGGACTTTTCCTCTTCTTTTTTTTCTATACCTCTCTATCTAGCCGCTATTATCATTAACCGATGCATTGTGTGTACTGGTGGTTAAGTGGCCTGTACAAATCATCGCGTCATTATTGTTGCTAATTCGATAGAAACGAGACCAATTACATGCACGTGCCTGCTATTGATTTCTATATGAACGTATAGGAAGAGAGAGAGAGAGAGAGAGAGAGAGAGAGAGAGAAGGAGAGAGGGAGAGAAAGCATGGCTGCAGTTTGGATTGTGCAAGGGGATGCGAATGTAAAGTCATCCGGCCGAGATTATTAAGCTCTCGCTCCCGCGCTTTATTACCTACATTTCTTTCTCTTCCGTTTATTAGTCCGTCCAGTCTTCCCTTCCATCCGGGTTTCCAACCGATTTGACGCATAAGAATAAATCATTTGCGAAAGCAAATATTTTTTTATCGCAATTTGCATTAATTCACCATTATCCAATTCATCCTCTATCATCGATATACCTTTCTTCATTTATGTCCAATCTCAATCCGCGTGTCGATCTGATAGAAGCTATCATTCTCTTGGTCGAGAATACACGGTTTCAATGGCAAGCGCGCATATAATGTAATTGATTACGAAAATTAAATCATAACTGCACGAAAGACTGTCATCCTTTATTCAATGGCACGACAATGATTATCGCATCAAATACATACAATTATACTGTCGTCTTAAAAAATGACACTTCTTGTCTCTCTTTCTCTTTCATTGGATTTACTTATTATACACTTGTACCTAATCTATTTATTATTAAACATTAATCCTTTCGATGGATATATCAGTAGATATGAACTTTTAACTTTTATCTCTACGTAACTCATAACTTTTTGCGATTCATCTTAGTTTCCGAGTTTTCTCGGAAAGGTAAATGTATTATCGAAATATTCAGTCAATGCAATAATTATTTCTGACAAGATATATAACATTTGACGTATCTAATGTTATCGAAGAATTCGCTATCGATCTATTAAGATATCTTCAAATATAATAAGTACTTGAAAATTGTCAAACATTTCTTTACATATACGAATACTAGAGATCATATTAATAAAAAATTCCAATCTCTTCCATATAAAATTATCGATAATTATAAAAAGAATTATTAAATATAAATACATTCGTTAATAACTTTGTTGGTCAAGATACAAAGCTTTCCTCGAGGAAAGATTTTTTTAATAATACATTTACATTTTTCCTCCTTTTATATCAAATCATCGCGTAACCTTCATGATTTGATCTTCGAAATTAGATCGAGATTACGCAATTGGTCGTCCCTAAGATAAAATAAATAAATTTAAAAATAGTAATACATTTCAAATTTGCAAAATATATATATATATTGCTCCTAGATAAGTTTCTCGACACGGTTGCCGTGAAATCGTCCCTGAAGTGAAATAATCATCCATCGCCTCCCTCTCGTTAGTAAAAATAACGTTAGTAAAAATAACTTCTTGTCACCCTTTTCTCCATCTCTATCTCTGTCCTCTCTTTCCCAGTCCCGTAATAAAAAGAGATAGTAAAACAAGAGGATGAAATAAATCATGGCTTGTTTCGCCGCATAGCTCGTTCTAAGAGAAAGTCGCATTGTAGAAAGTGCAAGGGATATAAAGCGACATTACGTAGTATTATCCGTAATGTTTTTACTTTTTTAACGCTACACAGACGGAGCTTTAAGAGAGTCACGTTTGAAACTATCGTTAAGGAATAAAGAGGAAAGATACGTGTATGAAAAGAAATTGACAGATCCAAAATATGAAAAAAATAAAAGAGAACGATGAAAGAAACGTTGATGAGTGACAATCGACCGAAAAGGAACGCCAAGAGCGGAGAAGAAAATCAATGCAGAAACACTCCCGGTTTCACCGCATCACCGGTGGCGATATTACTTTTTCTCGAGCGACGAGAAAGGAAACGATAAAGGGCGTGGAAAAAAAGACGGAAGCGCAAAAGAGCGGCATTATAAGCCGTCGCGAATAATTCGCGAGGACTTTATCATTACGCGAGAAAATTTCCAGGCTCGATCGACCACGTGAAATGCACGTGACATAACGTTCAATCGATATTAAAATATTAAAAAAATATTAAAAGTCGTTACGATGCTTCCATCCATTCGAGAACGTATCTTGCGCCTCCCTCGAGCTCCCCCCCTCTCCTTCTTATTTATTAGCAGATTTTTTTCTCCCGCGCACTTGTCGTCCCTCGGGCTAAATTATTTCAATATTCATTTTAATTAATTTCGAAGCGCGATGGATGGATGGAGGGTACGATCTCGAGAGCAGGGTAAGATCTATAGAGGAGCAGCGCTATTTTACGTGGAGATATCGTATTATAGTTCTTCAAGGCATCATCGAAAATCCATCTCATCCTGGAGCGAATATCGTAGGAATAATAATTGACGGTAACATTCGACGAACTCGGTGTAAATGTGCGAATGAAGTCGTGACGCGTTACTAGGTCGGAAATCATGGTTATTATATAATAATTTGGCGAAATTTGTCACTAGACCGAGCGAAGTGACGGGGAGAATCCCTTACACGGGTGATAATTTCCGGATTTATCTATGTAGATATATGAGATATCGCTTCAGTTGAACGAGCGTTTTCGTAGCGACATGTACGTCAAGATTAATTCACATACATGCGAGAAAAGCGAGTGTTACTGTTATTAGTAAAAAAAAAAAAAAAAAAACATTTGAGTTCTGAAATAATAAATATGCATTCAGAAAATAATGTTTTCTTTAAAGGATGGGAGACGAGGACTCTACAGAATCTCTTGAGAGGCACATATATGTAATATTTCGAGTGTGCACAGCGTTAGCTTAAGTCAACATTCTCGAAATGGCGAATGTGAAGCGCGATACATATATATATATATGATCGATATTATAATATTTTCAATGGAATATAGGCGGGGACGGATAGGTATGGAGACTTTTGTGCGAATGCGGAAACTGCCTTCAAAGTAAGGAACAATTCAAACATTTCCAATCCCACATTGTCCTACATTATCGAAGGATCGCGTGAAATGTCGGTGCCTCAAATTACCCGTGCGTCGAATTCGATCGAAATTTCAATCTATTCGATAATTCGGTAACTTTGACAAATGACAAAATTGTAGAAATATCTATAGATATGTGAGTATTATTTTACAAAGCAATGAAACGAGATAACGCGGCTAATTTTCTTAAATTCGTCGCGTACTTAAAATGACATAATAATAAAAGTGTAATAAAAACATTTCGGAAAAATGTGTAATATTTAGTTCGCGAGAACAAGAATAATCATGACATTTTCTTCAATTTGTAGAAATGATCGAGTTTCTACGAAATTTGAATAGAATTAATAATAGGTGACTCAAGATGTAAAAATAATCTACATTTTGCGATAATGAATCGCGATGTGATCCCGTTTTATACGACAGACCTTTTCCTACGCTTACATACATACATTATCTTTCAATTTAAAAGATAAAAGTATTAGATTTTTAGAAAGAAAAAAAAAAAAAGAGTAAAATTCTTCGGTCGTCGTCTCGGCATTTTTACCTTCGTCGTCGTTTCATCGCATAAAAGATTTATGTATAATAATCGGTAATAGAATCAGTTAAAAAGATCGCATGGATCAATTTAATATGCCTCGGATTATATTCAACTAATTTGCATAAATTTAAAATACTGAAAGAATTATAAATGCTAATAAGACGAGTAAGAGTTCAAGTCGCTGAAAGATATAATTACACAGAGAAAGCTTGTATTGAAAGAAAATTACATTGAGTCTCAAGGTAATCGCCTTGCTCATTGATTATTTAAGCAAAATAATTTCCATGAGCGTAACTTGCGAGCGAAAAAACTGTCAGAAATCAGGAATTGAAGAAACAAGTTTTCAAATGGCTGACGGTTAAAATCGCGACGAGCTGCGATATTTCGACGATTTGAATATGACCTGAGATCGCGTTACACGAATGGTGCTATTCTTTCGAGAGATGAAGGATAACCGAAGAGTTTCTTTCGCGACGACAGATGATCCGCGTCAGTTTACGCGAAGCAGCGTATTTTTACATAATTAAATCGCCAATTTCTAAATCTACGGTGAAATTTATGCGCGACCGTATTTTAATAACGTAATCGAGCTTCGATTGCATTCCGTATCGGGCAGTATTCATCCGTGAAACGGATGCGCTTCTAACGTCGAAGTTGCGAGGCAAATCCGTGATATCGTCTACTGCGAATCGTTACGGAAGCAACGCAGATCCTTCCAAAACGTATACATTCATATCCCGAGTTAGAGAAAACTAATCGCAAGAAGGAATGAACTTTCGATCGGGATGGATACGTAACGGCATTACCCGGGTGCTTATCGCGATTGATTAAGATATGAATATTCGAGAAGATGGAAGAAAAAGACGCCGGCAAACTCACTATCGTGAAAACGATATTTGCGAGAAATTATCAAGGATTACCTAGTTTCTTTATTCAAACGCAAAATATAATAGCAGTCGCGATATAATTTCCCGCGTAATTCTCGGATGATCTGCAAGATCCCAGCAAGATTCAGCGCGATCATCTCCTGGCTTAGCGTCCAACCGATAATTTCCACGTCGTTAGTATCATCATACGCGCGAGAGAAGTCTCCGGTAAAATCGATTAATGCAAGTGTTCTCTGAAGAGACAGCCGTTCCAGGTGGCAGATATCGCGCCAAAGCATCGTGGTTCGGGTATTACCCTAGAGCGTTTAGTAAAAACATGGGTTTCTCTCTCTCTCTCTCTCTCTCTCTCTCTCTTTTTCCGATACAAGGTAATCGCGCGACCAAGTAGCAACGAGTATCGAGTATCGGGAGAACTCGCGAAGAAACTTTTCCAACACGATCGAGCAATTATTTCACCCGCGAGTATCGAAGTCTACCGTTGATCGACGCGCCGATTGCATATAGATTTCCCAATCGCGAGCGAAGCCAGCGAAATTGCACGCATCTTCTACTCGCGCGACGCTTCATTCGCATAGACTCTTAATTACAGCAGCAGGATTACGCCTGCAGGATCGCGCCGTTATGGCGAATTAATTTAATGCAACGAACGCCGCCGCTGCGCGCTCTCTTTGTAAATAAATGTACGGGGATGGTTATAATTAAAAACGTCCGCTCGTGTTATATCGCGCGAACGTAAATTATTCCCATTATTCGCAGAGAGCAAACTCACCAATGATCACTGACCGCAACGTAATACCACCCCCCCCCCCATTCCCCGCTTGCAACAATAGATTCGTAATAATAAGCGCGGAAATTGTTTCCTTTGAAATCACTCGTTATTCGTCGCGGAAAGAAGAAGGCGAGTAATCCCGATACACATAGATCCGCAAACTTGCTCGGGAGATAGACGTTGCTGGTGGTGAATTTATTATTCTTATGCAAATAACCGGGAGCAAGATTAAAGCTCGGCGTGTAGTTAACCGAAACTTGACGCAAGTCACTTGCGACAAGGTGCTCGTACAGCCAGACTATGTTAGCCTATCAAGTGGTTGTTGGCTTGGCAGGACCAAAAGTTACCTGCCGATGTATCTAGGATGGTAAGGGAAGCTATCCGTAACTCTCTCTATACAGCTGTGCAAACTTGGAAATTTCACGTTAATCGCGAAAATATTTCCTCGTTAA
The DNA here is from genome assembly GCF_030449975.1 of Polyergus mexicanus. Lineage (NCBI taxonomy): Eukaryota > Metazoa > Arthropoda > Insecta > Hymenoptera > Formicidae > Polyergus > Polyergus mexicanus. The sequence continues at coordinate 5,098,079 of NW_027223324.1, forward strand.
CACATTCGTAACTCCTCGTAACAAATATATCTTTGTTATTTTATGTGATTAAATACAAATAAAAATATTTATGCACAAGAAAGTATCGTATTTTCTCTCCTATTAATAAAAATTTATGCTCTTTATTCAAGAATAATCGAATTAATAATTTCGAAAAAATTAATATATTTAATAGTAAGGAAAAAAATCTATTTTTTATAAATTAAATGTAAATTCTGCAATTCAACAATAATAGGTCGGAAAAATGTTATTTGACAATATAATATTGAATAAATATATTTTTATATATGTTCGTTTATATTCGCGATAAATGCTTTTTCGAAATTAAAAGCTTTGACAGCTTATCTATTAAAAGCTTTATTAATTGCAGGAAAATTTCGCCGTAATCGCCTTAGATAGCGGGACATATTTATGCAACGTAATTTCGACCATGAAATGCGAAGAACTTCGGTATAGCATGTGAGCCGGGAATAATTTAATTAACAGTTCGTAAGATGATTAACTTCAACTGTCGCGCGTGTTTAAAATGAGATTATTATTACTTAATCGCGCTTTAATGACTATGCGATATACCGACATTCCGAGTTGAAAGTTTTCTCCTACTTTCGATTCTAATTTTTCATCTATTTTGAAACACTTTAATCAATCCCATCATTTTTTGAAGTTATTTCATCTTTAATTTTGCCAAAAGCTCTTCTTAGACCTCTGTTAATTTATAGCCTATAACTCGATTCTTATATAAATTAAACCTTTACATCAATTCCTATATAATTAAACCTCGAAATCTTTTTAGGCTATAAACATGAGAGAAAATTGAGAGTGAAAATAGAAGCCAAATCGAGATGACTTGGGTATCGGATAATAATACGTATGGTTAATAATTAATGGCTTGATCTTGATTTGACAACCCAATTGTAGCGCAAACTTTCACAATAATTTATAGTTATACGATCGCGCAATGGGCGCGTTTACATCTTGAAAAATCATTAAACATTCAAATCATCAGTCACTTATATATCGCGAATAACCGATACGGCCTGCGGTTACATTCGAAATTGTACGGGCGCGTTCGATGCATTCGTGTAACCACGTGTGGAATTGCGTTAGTTCGGAATGTCACTACGAACGAAGAGGAAGAAAGCGTGTTTGTTTATCTTATTTACCGGTTATTGAAAGGAGAATGTCTTGATTTTCCGTTTTAGAAAATCGCTTAGTTTTAGAACATCTACTTTAATATTCTAAACAATCAGATTACCACCATCACCACCACCCCCCCCTCCCACTCTCCTCTCTTTTTAAAATTATTGTGTTAAAATTTCGCTCCTCTAATATAATTTTTAATAATCATAATAATCTTAAAAATTTATATATAAATATTTATTTATCTGTAATAAATAATTTCTTCTTTCTATTGTATATAAATACTGCATTTGCGCATGAATATCGAAGATTCTCATATTAATTAATTGCAATGGAGTTAAAAAAAATAACAGAGTTCTGGATAAAACGGGATATTAAGGGAGGATTGAGAAAATCCTTGAAGAAATATTTAAGTAGGAGTAAAATTTTAACTCAAATACAATTTCGCCGTCACTGTGAGTACAAGTTATAAGTTAAATAGTTTCAAGAGGAGATAATTCGACTTGCTTAAAAATAAATGTTAAACAGAAAAACTGAGATCGAAAGTAGAGGAAAATATTCACCTCGGATTGAATTTTATTACGCACAGCGCAAAGATGAGACGAGTTATCCTAATACCGTCCTTATACATCATCCTCTCGCAAATTCCGACGAAGAGTTTCCAGACGTTTAGCTTCAAAAGCGATCGTGTATCATGAAATAATTATTCATACTCGCAGAGAGGTGGAAGATTCCCTCTCTCTCTCTCTCTCTCGTAGAGTTCTCAATATATAAGTCTCTCCTAAATCTTCTAAACGGCTTGACTTTACGATGAAGTTCGCGACTTGTTAAGCTGCAATTCGATACTTTCTCTTCTGTGCGCAACTACGTTGGTCTCGCGAGGGCGTACGAGGTTTAACCATGATTCGTCATAAAATCAACACGTTGCCCATAAAGATCTCTGTACGACGAGAACAATTCAGAAGAGAAGATTTAGAATAACAAATGTACGCAGCAACCGGGAACAGCGTGTCGCGCACAGAGATATTGTATTCTCTCGATAAATTTTTTTTTTTTTTTCGGTGGACGTTTCTTTATCCACACGATATATAAATGCGACATAAATATTGATTTATTATCGGTTTATTTTACAGACGAATGAGCCAGAGATCGATCGTCGGAGAAAACCATATCGCACTTTAAAGGAGACCGCATATCCTCGTGGTACGTAAAAACGTTTCAATGATTTATTGATACGAGTCAGTTGTTGTGAAAAAGAGCATAAAAAAAATAAGTAACGAATGACATAATTAAGTAAAAGGAAATTTTCGATCTATATAATAAAGATTTTGCACATTATCACGTGTATATAATATAATTTATCTAATTCTAAAAAAAAAAAAAATTTAAATTTAAATATTTAGGGAAAAATATAAATTCTTACGAAATTTTACATTTCAAGAATTTTTCTAGCTAACTGATTCATTTATATAATGTTACGCTGTATTTTTTTTTTTTTCAACTATATATAGTGCGAGCTAAAATAAAATGTACGTTTTAATTATCAAATAATTAAGAATTAAAGTTTATTTAACATTAATAATTTATGAATAATTTTAAATACATCTTGAAATTTCGAGAACGCGGACAAAAAGCGATCTTATTTTACGATCAATAAGATGTAGTTTAGCAAGAGAATGGTACTTTGCTATCATATTTTCATGTTTTATTTATGCTAAAGAAACATTTACTCCGATATTATTGAAAAATGTCGGTAATAAGTAAACAACTAACATAAGTGTACATAACTCCTTTAGCACCTCCTGCGTATTCAAATCGCGAACTCTAGATAATTATCACCGTTATAGCCGTGCTTGTAATATCTCAAGTAACCGCAGTTTACCCGCTTTGTTTGCGACAGCGGATTCCGCGCAAAAATACCGCGAAACGCGGAGAGTACGTTTGGGAAAACACCGGGACGATAGCAGTTATCACCGTTTCGCTCGTGACGTAACAAAAGAAGAATCCCCCCTTGGAAAATGAAATAGCCGCGTAAAAGGCCGCCTCTCGTTTTTATTCCCTTAGAATCCCGCGGTAATTACATCAAACGACGGTACAATCATTCGTCGTTCGTCATCAATGTCCCAGCCCGCGCCTATTCAAGAACGAATTGCTCCAACGAAATAACGAAGTTGGGCGCGCTCGGGCAACTACTTTATTAACTTTAATGCAAAACGAGTAAAGTTCGGGTGGCAAATGCCGCAAAGGACCTCGAAGAGTAGAACCCGGTGAAATCGAGAAAAGCGACCGACGAGAGGAGACGGATTGTCCCAAGCGGAAGGACCCGCGTAATTTTGCATAGGAAGTGGTTGTGCAAAAAAAAAAAAGAAAAAAAAATATATCGATCTCACGGAACTCGAACGAATCTCTCGCGAGCGCGTCCGTTGTCCCGCACAGGGTGCAATAAATTTTTCCCCGCTTTTTAATCCTCCCGCAGGACGTCTACGTATTTATCCGGCGTCCCGGGACCATTTCACGCCGTCTTGATTATTGCCATAATACGAGCGATCGGTTGCCGACGAAGCTATTTTTTTATTCCAACGAGATTAAAAAGGAAAAATCGCGAATTTTTACGAAAATTCCGAGGAAAGAATACTCGTCGAAGAATCGTGTATCTTGCGATTCGTCAAAAAAAAAAGCAAGGGTTTGCTTAGTCGACAGTGTATATATTCCTATTTTTGTATCATTATTTCAATAACTGAATGAACTTCCTTTAAAAATATTTTCTATTTTCTACTGTTTTTAATAATAATTATATAATTTCATTTTATATAAAATCAATTTCATGAAATAAAGTTTATTTATATCTTATTTTATGCGAAATCAAGAAAAATAATCGACAATGTTTAGCATACATTCAAATGCGTGCGAGTAGCTCAAATGTCTGCGAGCTAAGCGAAGCCCTTTCTAGTTTTGATTTTTGACAAATTAATATTAAAATAAAAAATGATTAATCGCTCACCGATACGACGCGCAGCGGCGGAATTGTAGCACGCAACGATTGATCTGTAAAATAAAAATATTTATATTCCAATTAAAATATAGTTCAAAATAATTAACGTTTCAAAAACATAGAGAAAATAAAGATATTTAATAAATTAAATTACATCATTTCCGGAAAAAAAAACACACACATTTTAATTTAGCTTTTAATAAGCTTCTATCAAAAAATTATAATAAATAAAAATCCAATTTTTATATAAATGATCTGGATAATTATAAATTTCAATCATTTATGTTTATTAAAATTAATAACATTACACTAGTAGAAATTAATTTAAAATATTTTAATTATATATATATATATATGTATATAAATTATTATATAATTATTATAATTAATTATTCTACAAATATATATTGTACATATTCAAATAATATTCTTTAAAATAAAAAAGAGAATATCTTATATCGCACAATCATGTAATAAAAATCGTTATCACTAGCGCGAAGATAAAAAACAATGAATTTTACAAATAATAAATTAATTAAGTTTTAAATAGTTTACCTCACGATTGTTCCGCCGTTGCCAGATGCCACCCTGGGCCTCCTCCTCCTCTCCTTTGTTCACTCTTTGCTGCCTGTTTTGTAGCGCTCACTGGCGAAAGCACAATTAATTACGATCGCGCGTGCATTATTTACCAACGAAAATACGACGGACACATTTGCACATTTGTAATCGCGACGATTTTAATCACACGTGGCACGCACTTTATTATATTGCGACACCCGTGAATAGAACGATAAAGAAACTCGCGATCGCACGAATCTGCGATTTAATCAAACGCGAACAGATGGATTGTCATTAATAGTAACTATGAAAAATAATCGTCTCTCGCGATACGAAGACATACGTATTATTAATAAACGATCAACGTATTGCGTCTTTTCGTTACTCGAATCGATTTGTCATCCATCGCCACCGCATTTGTCGCGCGCGCGCGTTTATTGTTTACAACGTAAATCAATTGCGTAAGCAATTATTCATCCGTGGAATAATTTTCGATTCAACAAAATAAGCGTCTCGGAGATTCAATATATATATATATATATATATACTGTGAAAAATAATTACGTACGAGAGATACATAATAGGAAAACGCACGAAGTGCGGGTCGCGATGTTACTCGTTCGAGTTTCACTACGCGAGTGATCGCGTATTACAATAATAATGTTACGATTGGTATCTCGCGAATTGTTTTTTTATCTACGTATAATAAAAAGAATCCGAGTCTCGTCATGCGAATAACAACCAGGTTGTCACGTGACATAAACATGAGCGCTGTACACGCGCAATACAAGCGCCGAATTGCGACGTCATTATCGCGATACGTGATCGATCTGTTTTATCATTCATTCACACAAATGAAAATCGAACGGGTAAAATCGCGCGCCGCTCTTCGCATACATTTTATAATATATATATCTCTCTCGCACGTAATTATTTTTCACCCTATATATACTTAATCTCTGAGACATAATCGATAGATATTATTATTAAAAGATACGATTATTATTTGCTGTAATTGTCGCGATTAACAATTATTAGCATATATTTTTCAGTCCAACAAATAATCCTTCGAAAACGTTATTTGCGAGATAGAAAAATATATGCAAATAATTGCTAATCGCCATAATTACGACAAATAATAATCATATTTTTTCACCTCGTAGCACTCGTCGATTACGTCTCGCGGATTAAATATATATACTGTGAAAAATAATTATGTTCGAGAGATATATATATATATATATAATACGAAAACGTAGACGCGAAAGCAGCGCGCGATGTTACTCGTTCGAGTTTCACTGTGCGATTGATGGCAAGGTGTGCGATCACGTGTTACGATAATAACATTACAATTCGGCGCTGGTATTTTGCGACGCGTAGCGCGCTAATGTTTATGTGCGGGTAACCTTGTTGTTATATACGCGGCGAGGCTCGTCGAGCAGGCAGGAAAATGTCGAGCTGCTCCCCGTATATATATCTTTGTATTATATATCTCTTGAAACGGGAAATTATTTTTCATTAAGTACATGTTTAATCTCCGAAACGCGCGATGAAGAAGTATTAGAAAAAGTATATATCGTTTTCTCTAATCGTTGCGATTAATGATTAAAGATACGAGCAGATATTTTTCTAATATTCTTTTTTAACGATTATTTGTCGAATTGAAAATTATGCAAATTACATACACGGGTAATTATTGTTTCGCAATGGATTGTATTACGAACGATGAGCGACGAGAGTATGGTGGCGATGATTAATTGATTCAATTAACGAAAAGGCATATGATACATCGTTTGTTTATTTAATATATATTTTCAGTATCGGAATAATGTCGATGTAATTTTCGATCGCCGACAAAACATCTCAGATACGAAATACATATTGAGTCTGTTGTTTGACCAATCTCGCTTACACTTGTCGCCTTGCGATATAATAAGATCGTACATCGCGTTAATTAATGACGAGAGCGGCGTAAAATATCGCGAAGTAATTGCTTGTCCTATTTTGTTAATTAGTTTATGCGCAATCGTAATTAATTGCGAGTGAATGCGAGTGAAAGAGAAGCAAAGAATAGACAAGAGAAAAAGGTAGAAAGGATCCGAGATGGTATCAAGCAACGGCGAAGCAATCGTGAGGTGAGTTATTTACCATAAATGTGCAATATAAGGATCTCGATCTCTCTCTCCTTTAGATTATTTTCTCTTATATATTTTATATATTTCGAGATGAGGAAATCGAATCTAGTAAAAAAATATTATCACTTTTTTTTCGCTCATTATTTAAAAATATATCTTATATCAAAAATCCTTATATATATATATATATATATATATTAAATTTATAATATAAGCTTTATTTACATAAATATGCAATATAAGAATCTCCCTCTCTTTCTCTCTCTCTTAAATTATTTTCTCTTACATATTTTATATATTTCGAGATGTGGAAATCGTATCTAGTGAAAAAATTATCATTTTTTTTCGCTCATTATTTAAGAATATCTTATATCAAAAACCCTTACATATATTAAATTTATAATAAGCTTTATTAATTTAGCTTTATTTACGTAAATATGCAATATAAGGATCTCTCTCTCTCTCTCTCTTTTTCTCTCTTTTTAAGATTATTTTCTCTTTATATATATATTATATATTTCGAGATGTGGAAATTGAATCTAGTAAAAAAATTATCACTCTTTTTCGTTCGTTACTAAAAAATATCTTATATAAAAAAATCCTTATATATAATAAATTCACGATAAGCTTTATTAATTTAGCATTCCTTTATTAATTTAAATAATTTTTGGATTACTTTGCTTAAATAAAAATTGTGAGACTAGATCCCTCTCCTCTCTCTCTCTCTCTCTCTCTCTCTCTACAGTTTTATAATTTTGAATATTAATAAATTTCTCAAGTATGTTAAAAAGATTAAATTTATATTAAATATATCGAGCGGAGTAAATTTTATAAACTCTAAAGTGTAATTATATACAAACATTAATTTCTGTAATAAATCTTTTTCATACGAGAAAAAAAAAAGTTTATTAAAAAATTTTAATTACTTTAGAAGTAACAAGTTATATCTTAAAAATTATTTGTAATCCCGATACTAAATCGCAATACAAATTTTAAATAGGCAAGTTTCTCAATATTTTAGTAGTCTGTCAAATTAATAAAAATCTTGCACGATTCGAATTTAGATCGATATAATCAGCCAAATCAAATATTCTATATATTCCATAATAATAATAATAATAATAATAATAATAATATAATAAAATATTTACTAATATAATTAATAATGTATGAGCGTGCGCGCGTATAAATACGCATGCGCGCGCTTTGAATTGCAATTACCCGAGATTCATGGGATACAAAAGAATCACATTTATTTCAGCATAATACGACAGCTTCCGATACTTCTTTTCGTATTCCTAATACCATACGATTGCTCGCAAAAGATATTTAATTAAACTTCTCGATAATTTCTTATCAACACTCACTTTAATAACGATGCTATTGAAGCTATGTTCACGCATGTTCATTCACTTTCGACGAAACATGTTTCCCTCATGCGACATAACTGTATCAGGGCTGTATAATACTCTGTATAACGGTCGTCCGATATTACTTTCAGCACTCCCCGATATTACACGCTTATTTGCAGACGGATATTTATTCGCGATTTTTTATATACAACGTGTAACTCAAATACGACGAGACAAACGATCGATTGTGAGTGGTATCGTAGAATATTACAACCGTAGTATCATAACGTGATATATAGTTATGGCAATAGCGTTCCGACAGCATTAATCGCAGCGATCGCTAATTCCGTGTTCCTTCGACGATTCTCGGCACACGAACACGATTATATCTCCGACGCAAACGATCAGGACGACAAATGATCGCGAAGCCGATACACCGTAAACGCGACACTCGGCGACATCTTGATTCCCTTGATTCGCGTTCGCGCTAGTCCGATTCCACGAGCGGTTCCGTCAATTACGTCATGACAGCCATATTGCATTCGCGCGCCACACACACTCGGAATATCGGAATTGGGCTACAATGCCCGATTTAGTAATGTATCGCGCGCGATTATTTCGGGCACAAAATTTGCGCGTGCCGTGTCATACAGATTAAATCTCGCTCAATCAAACGAGTATCGAAGCGGAATCAGCAGATTGCTGTAATTAATGCTATCATCGCAACACAATCATAAACATAATTATATATATACGGTAATACAAATCGGTATTGAAAATGGTGAAAATTATTTTTTCATTATATCCAAAAATATAAAAATTGTAAAATTGTTGATAATAAATATTATTCGCAAGTAAGTATGTAATATCGAAAGTATCGAGAAAGTGTCAGAAGATTGTCGTATTATGCAAATACAGCGTATCACGCTGGTAATAGAAACTAATTGACTGATTGACAAGTTAAGCGCTATTTTAAACGATAATAATTAATAAAAATTTATATAATCATAAATGAATATCCAAGTAAATTTGTTTTTTTTTTTTTCGGAAATTATATTTTTATTAAATATCTGTTTGAAAGTCTGATAAAAAAATTTTATTGCTCCGTAATAATTATTTCGTGAAATATTAATTATTTTAAATTTTGCTCTCTCTCTCTCTCTCTCGTTTAAATATATTTGTATTTTACAGATCCACGTTGTATACTAATACTCCGTCGTTGCACGTCGTATCGGTGACTGATGAATGATTTTTTATTTTGAGATAATGTGGATTGAGACGATAAAAAATATTTAATATAAATAAAAAATATTTAGTATAAATTTACTAAGAATCAAAGGGCATGGAGGAAGGAACTCGCTGCAATCCGAAATTCTCGTTTACGTGCATGCAATTACGGAAATTAAAAATTTTGAGCGGTCTTACACACACACACACACACACACATACACACGTGCATATTTTCCTCTCGTATTTTATCATAAATAATATTCGTATTCTAAATATGGCAATACAAATATTCTTTTATTTATATAATATTTTTCATAGAATAAATATGAAAATAAATAATAAATATTAAATATAAATAATTATTAAATTATAAGAATACAAAGAATATTATGACATAAGTGAAAAGATAAATAATTTTCCTGCCACGAAAGATATCATTCATGTTCCTTCCATTTATTATCTTACTTGAAAATCGTGGATACTAAAATAAATTAAATCACCATTTAGATTATATTTATCTATATTATATATGTATATATATCGATCTACAATATATTTTCATATTCTGAAAATAGAATAAAAAAGAAAATATATTTCTTCTCTAGACCCTAATATATGTTTAAAATATTGTTATATCGAAGAGAAAAAATTTACTTGCTTGAAACAAACTTTTGTATATAGATAGTCATTAATTTCATAATAATGGGATTAGAAATATAGCCACTGATACAATTATATATCGGGGACAAAGCTCCTCAAGCTATGTACGATGAATTAGAGACGATACAAAAAGAGAGAGAGAGAGAGAGAGAGAGAGAGAGAGCGCAAACGAAAAGGAAATAAAACGAGCACACTGCGCCAATTTATCGATAAAAGCAACCTCCACGAGCTGTCGATCTTTTTTTGCTAGTTTTCCAAATAATTTTAATGAAATATTGGAGAAACTGGTTGTGGTTCGGTCGAGACTGCTCTTTTCTCTTCTCTTCTATTCTCGCGCTCACATCAGGTAGTTTGTATCTCTTTTACACACTGCCGGGAATTTCATTAGTTCGAAGCAGCTTTGTTGTACGATCGATAATGTCGCAGATTTACAAAGTTGAGAGAAAATGGAAAAAAAAAAAAAAAGTTGTGCCCCTAATATCACCATCTTTGGTTTAAATTAATTAGAAACTGATAGTTCATTTAAGAAATGATATAAGCTGTCAAAGACTGATGAAACTGTCATATTATTCATGATAAACAATGTTTGATTGAAATTAACACGATTATTTCGCGTCGTACAGAACGTTTATTTATGAATAACTGTATCATTTGGCAATATTTAAAATGAATCATTAATTATTTATTTACATAAACATAATTATTCCCGTTCGCTTTTATGCAAAGGAATACTTTTGAATCATTTCCAATGATTAATAAAGCTTTATTCTCTCCACAAAATAATGGGAAAATTATGTAAGTTATTGAACTCTAATCGCGAAAGTATTTCTCAAGTTTACCGAAACACCGGAAAATCTTATTCCTCGTATGACGAAATTAATTGCGAAACAATTCGTGTTATTTATTCCTCGCAAATACCATAATTCCTCGTTACATTGTGCCGAGTCAAGCGGCTTTCAAAGAGAAATGTCAAAAATGTCAGATTGAAATATTATATTTTAATTAACGGTAAAAACACATGTATACGACACGAATGATAACAACGGAATAAATACGAAAATTTTTAGGATTCTAGTGAGAGAATTTGTTGCATATCAACAAATAGCAGAAAATTGAATATTATTATAATATAATTAACAAATGTACATTGTAATTCGTCGCGTGGAAACATCGGTTTCAAGCTTAATGTATCTGAAGCGCCTTTCAGTTTTAAATAAGATACGACACGCTTTTTTTCAATGAGATCCGTTTCGTTAATAAAATATACACGTGTAATTCATTAAATAGAATGTGCTAATTAATCTCGCTATTTCTCGAGAAAATTAATTTTAAAGATCAATATTAATATAATATTATAATACTCTAAACGTGTGTGAAATAAAAAGTCAACGGATAATGATGAATTTCATACGGCAATGAGCAGATTTCATAACGTTTACATTCTCCTCGATAAATTTGCGGCATTTATGTGCCGTTCATCCATCCGCATATTGTACGCTAGCGTTCCCCCATATAAATCTCGCCGTTCGTAACTTAATCACGTTGGATTTATCAGATACGATTTGTTTGTGAACGACAAATCGCCCGAATTGCCCTATCAATAGGCTATAAAAAAATGATGCTATTATTAAGCATTATAATTTGCGTCATTAAGGATCTAATTTTACCATTATCAAGTACAATTGAATTGCTCTTACTTAGAGAGACGCTTTGATGAATTTTATCATCTTTCTCTTTCATGGTTTTTTTAACACTTGACGATCCTAAATATCCTTTTACACGACTCTGTAATCGTCGAATTAAAATTCTGTTAAAGTCGGTTTAAAATTACACGATGGATAAGATCTTGCTCTCATTACGTGCGCGTACGAGAGAAAGTCTTTAATTTTCATTATTTACAAGTTGAAAGCTTTTAAAGAAAATATTAGCTTTTTTTCCAAATTCAGAAAAAAAAAAATTTTTATAAACATAGTCAAGAGAGACCTACTATGCGATTTAAAAAAGGCCCTATTCTCTCTCTCTCTCTTTCTCTCTCTCTCTTTTGCTTTGTAGCGTAAAATAATTTTATTAATCCGTCTGTAAACTTTTACTTGTTAAAATGCATTCGTTGGGAATGAAGGAGAGACGGTTTGATATTCTCCATTATGGACATCAGGAAAGATTAATGAAATGCTAAAGCTGTGCTAAAAGCGCTGGAGACACAGCCATGTAATCTGACAATGAGTGACAACCACGATGGCAATCATGTCGGACGTCGAGTAGAATAGGTCCCGTTGTGGCAGCCTTCTAGCTAGGTTAACGCCAACTACAAACGGGGCCGAAGATTATGTAACATCCGTAACAAGCTGACACAAGCGCACGATACGAACAGAAGGGCGATAAGTCGATTTAAAAGCTAGCGATTATCATAAACGATTTACGGAAATTCGCTGATTATTTTTTCTCATAAAAAAATCGCTTCGTGATTCACAAATATTGTATATATATCGTCGAGAAAAATTTACGTATTGGCGTTTACTAATATAAATATTCTCAACGCAGTATTAAAAAAAAATCGTCCTCTTTTTTTTTCAATTCTTAGCTAGCATCTGCTGTATCGTACATTTTTATCGGTCCTTCGGTGTGTTTATTCGAGTTCCCCGACTCGTCTGTTTATAAAGTTTTAGCGACAAGCTCTCCTCGCGATCGCCTTCCCCGTCGAGGTTACAGACACCAGCTTATTACTTTTCCGACTTTCATCGCATTTACCCGCACGTTTTATTCTCCCTTATTCGTGTCCAAGGAAGCGGGAGTTAGATTCTTTCGCGCGCGACATCGTCGAAAATATCATCATTCCAATCAAGAAACTCGGTCGAACGAGTTCGTTCTGTTGAATTTCTCGACGCGTGCATTTTAGTTGTACTAAAATAAAACACGATCTCCAACACGAAGGACAAGTAACATTGTCAAAGTTGCTGGAAAATAGGAATATATCGATTTACGTGATCTTAGGTCAATTTTTCTACTCTAATGTGAAATTTACGACGCGAATAGTTGTGCATAAATTTCAAGTATCTCGTTAGATATTTTATCTCGTCTGTCAAGCATCGCTTTCAAATGCAGGAACCGCGCGCGAAAATCGCCATCGCGAATCCCGCCCATCTTATCATCGTGCCACACGCCTTTGTACACAAAGCCTTTCTTTTCCTCCGAACGGGTAACACGTGTATCTACACGCGACAGAGAGTGAAATCTTACGGGGCTTGCCAAGAACGATGTAGATAAACGACGCGACGCGATGCAGGACGGGACGCCCTCGCGATATGACTTTACATACCGCCCACGCGAACAGATCGCAGTTTCCGCGTAGGTGATTGTTTACGCACATGCATGAGGATGTAGGACAGGAAAAACCACCCACACGACCTACAATTTTACCACAACCGCACACGACGAAATTATCGATTTATCCATCGATCGAGGGCGCCGACTTTTTGCTCATGATCGATGATAAAACCCGACACGTTAATTCTCTCGTGCACGTATTATGTATTTTTTTTTTTCCCTCCGGATGCAATTGTTATTTTACTCGATGCTTTGCTCGATGGCCTGAATATCGTACTCGTTATTTAACGTTGAGAGGAGAATTTATTTTCGATTACTTGTCATGCGCTCGCGTTTGAAAAAGATGCACGTAGCGAGAAAAGCCAAAGCCGCGTACTTTGTTCTCTCCTTCTCCTCGCTTTCCTTAGTTTTAAAATTTAAGATATTCCTTCTGTATTCTCTTTTGATTTGTAGCATTCTGAATGGCGCGCGATCCATATTTATCTCCATTGCGTTGAGAAATTCGAAACGCAAGATATTCGTTTTAATTCGCGTAGTTGACGGGTTTAGCGCGAGATTACTTTACCACGTAGATGTTTACTAAATTGAAAACAGTTCGCAATTGAAGCTCGCAATTAAAACTCGCTAGGGGAAGCGGTTAACCTTTCGTAAAGAAACTCGAGATGCACGGAAACGATCTCGAACACTCGGCACAAAGCTTCCACAATGGACGCCCGGATAAAATATGACTTCAAAGGCTATCGGTCTGCATATTTTAACATAGCAAATGGATACGCGTTTGTGCTGCGCATTTCGCGCGACGGGGCGCAGCTGTACGCGAAAACATCACCGTGTTTAATTTTACAAAATTTTGTCGACGAGATGGGAGAGAGAAAGAGAAGGACCTCGAAAGATCCGCGCATTCGATAACGATCGCTCATCCTTCATTACTCCGTATCACCGCCGTTGGATGAGACCTCGACGAGACGATTGTGAAATTAATGATGGCGCGAAAATATAATTTTGAAATTCGAGCCGAACAATTTATTTTTTACGACACACGCCCATTAATCGAAAACGTCGAATATTATTTACGATCGATATATATATATATCAAATATATATCATATATATTATATTTCATTTCTTAATGATGCAAAAATAGACGCGCAACAAGAGAGAGTCTATTAAAACGAAGTTTATCGAATTAATTGAAAAACAAAATCAATTAATCGAGCCGATACTCTCATTTAAAATTATATCGCTTTTAAATTATCTAAATAAAATATGAATGTCTGTAATAAATAATAAGAGTAAATCGCTCAGAGAGAGAAACTCATCTTTCTTAAATATTGTATATATCTCCTTCCTCAGCAACTCGCTAATTATGCGCTATTTGATTTCGAGGGTAAACGGAAAATGATACATATACACGATACATATGCATATATATAATTTTCTAATCAACTTGATAAAAATATTATTACATGATACTACTATAACAAGACAGTGATAACAATAATACTTATATATCCGTTAGGTCATTAAACAAGACAAGTAATGAAAAGTATTAATCTCTTTCTCATTTTGTTTCGTCGAGAGCGGAGAATCGAGGGGAGAAGCGCGCGATTGAGGAATCAAGAGCTTAAAATCCCCTCGGGAAGGATGCTCGGTCTTGCGTTAAGATCCCCGGAAGTTGGGGGGCAAGTACATCTTCCCGTTGCGATCCGCGCACGTTCCGTCTAACAAGTATATAAGTATCGGCTTTTCCACGAATTTCCCATAATATGCCGTTGAATCCCGGGTAAGGAACACGAGCGACGAGAAGACGTTCTTGCTAAGCAATCGCGGAGTCGTTGAGACGCGAACGTCGCCCGAGGGGAGCTTTGACAATTCGCGGGCTTGTTCGCCCCCGTTTCGCGGATTCCCGTAGGTTGCTTGCGTCGGGACGACGTTATATACGACCGTCCGTTGCATTCCCGTTGTTGGTAGTAAAAGCAACCGTAAAGCTCGTAGAACGCGGATCTCCTGTGGATCGGGCCGGTTAAAATACGTCGGCGAAACGCGCTTCTCGCGATCTTGAAATGCACCCTCACACACGCACAAAGAGATTTATCCAAAATAATATATGTACTTACTCGAGAAGGAGAAAGGAAAAGGGAGGACTAACACGATAAACCGCTCATGTTAATCGTGTATTTTTTACTTATCAGCTACCTATTTAGTATTAAAAAAAAAAATAATAAAAAAAAATAAAAAAAATCACAGAATTACAGGAACATTAAGTGTAATTCTAGATATTTTTTCACAGTGGAATAGCATTTAATAAAAAGAAAACTCGAACAATTATTTTTTACCTTAATTGAAAGAGATTTTCCATTTAGCAGAAAGCGCAGAGATTGCTTCAGAATTTTCTTCGCATTGTAGTAAAAAGGGATTTTAAAATATGTACTTTCGCAGAAATAAAACAAACACTGCGAATAGCTCTAAATATTGAAACTAAAGCTGAGGTTTAAAACATTTTTATAAATATTACTTATATGCAGAGTCTTTTTTTTTCCATTTTATTGCAGAATTGATCCTGCTCGTACAATTTTACGTAAAGTTTTAGAATTTCGGACGAGATTGAAATATAAATCAGTTTTGCACTTAATATTTTCAGAGACGCATATATCACGTAGTGCGCAAATACTATCTGTAAGAAAAATCTCGCTTTGAAACTCGTAGCAGCAGTAAATCAATAATAATAATAATAGTAATATAATTATATTTTTGATACGTTTATCGATATAAACTTTCTTATTACATTGCATTAAATGTAAAAATATATCATAATTTCGTTGAAGATAATTAAAATCTTTATATATATATATAAATATTATATATTATTATAATTTCTATAAACTATAATTATTTAAAAAATGCAAAAAACAGAGGATATTTCAAAAAAAATCTTGAAAAACCACGAATTAAAATCTTTATACGCATAAATATTTTATATTATTATAATTGCTATGAATTATAATTTTATTCAAAAAATTGTAGGAAGCAAAGGATATTTTTTAAAAAATCTTGAGAAACCATGAATTAAAATTTTTATAATATAAATATTTTATATTATTGTAGTTGCTATAAAGTGTAATTATTTTAAAAAATGCAAAAAGCAGAGAATATTTTAAAGTCGAGCACGTATTTGAAACTGTACTACGTGACAGAGTTTCGTCGAGCAGAGATGCTACATTGCGCGTAGCCGAACATAATACAAAGATCTATATAGGTCATAAATAAGAGAATCAACTGATATAAGAGATGCTTGCGAGCATTTCGCGTATCGACGATACACGGTGTCACAAAGACGCTCATGTATTCCAAAACGCGCTTCTGAGAAAGAAATTTTTTTCGCTAAACTTTCGGATAAAAGTATAACTTATATACGCATACGCGCGTTTGTAGTTGAAGTTTCAGACATGTCAGACCCTTTGAACTTTGTATCTGCCGGTACATAAGATTTACTTGAATCTTAATATGACACAAAAGTTTACAAAACAGATATGTATGTACCATAAGAGTTACGCGTTTTTTTCGTTTTTTTTTTCTCTTATTTCTCAGTATCTTTTGTAATATTAATATTTCATATCATTAAAAAAAAAAAAAAAAAAAAAGGAAATAATCCATTAGACGCGACTGCAAAATCGTATTAAATTAAGAAAAATATTGCATACTTGTGTTTCGGTTTTCATTTTTCAATACATATATCTCTCTTTAAGAACATATGCATTTATCTCTCTTTATAGATCTATTATTCGTCGCACGTCAGATCTACAAATCGGAGCACGTATCCCAGAACAAAATTTATAGCGCGATGTGTTCTTATAATAAATTTATAAAAATGATAACGCCCATTGTTTGACCAGCAAAGTTACCTGCAGAATATACTTATCTATATCGAGTTGAAAGAGAGAATGTTTGAATACATAAGAGCTCTCATTTGTCACGAAATTGCTACTTTATTGACAGCGACGAGCTTTAAGTAGAAAAGATTGTTCGTCCTTGCGATAGCTTATCGAGGAGAATCATTATCGATTATGTTGGATATAATGAGGATAAGGATAAAGCGTCGCGCGGTTACGTAATAGGTGCAACGTTCTCGTAATAATAGATAGAACGAGATCAATATTTCCAATAGAATACTCTTGACTCTACAATTCATCGAAATAGATACAATAAATCACCTATTTACATTTAACGTATGTATCTAATTTCCCCCGGGGTAGAAATTTATCAAAATATTTCTACACAAGATGGAACATATAATTCGATAATGTAATAATTATCGTAATTTATGTATGTATAACCACAAGAATAATTAATTATTAATTAATCGATGATTATGCAAGAGATTTAAGCAATTTAGCGATATAAATGTTATATCAAGTTGGGTGAATCGTGGATTAAAAGAATCGTTTTTAAAAAATGGAGAAAATACGATTGAACATTTTTATGCGCGCATTATGTATCGTATGACGTAAAAATGAGATTCTCTTGAATAATTCGGCTTCTTATGTATTCATTGACAAGCAAGCAGTTGTTTCGATATATCGTCGTCTTTCTTACGTAGCCTGTTGACGTCTTGGAATAATTGCATTCGATTGTAAAAAAACGACTGTGTAATAAAAGATGACAGCTCTAAATGCGACATTTCGATTTAATTTTTTACGGTATACTCAGCGCGACATTTAATTAATAATATTTAATTAATAATGCGCGATATATTTTATTAATAATGTGTCGAAAGCAGACTAGAATAGAATAGCGAATTAGTTAAGATAAAATATTCGCGTGTATTATTTTTTTTCCACGCGAAAATTATTTCAACGTGAAATTCAATATCAAGGGAATATAAAATTTCCGATTTTTTTTCCATCTTTACAAGAACCACGAAAATAGATAATAGAGCAATGTAACGGCCGAATATTGCATCGGATACATTCTCGCTGAAAATTCTTTTATTTCGCAAAATGGAAAGAATATGAGACTCGTGTCACTTATTCTGTTCAACGTTTCGTTCATGAGTAACGAATTAGATACTGCCGTAAAATTCTGTCCGCTAGAAAATTAACGCGAATCGCACGTATTGTAGCTTTATATCGTATATACGAAAGTTTTTCCTTTCCTTGGTATATGTGCCTCTTTTTCGATTCCGCGTTTCCGAGTGGAGAGAATGGCGCGTTATCGTGATGCGAACGAACACGTATTATAAAGGCAAATAATCTAAATGCCCGGCTAAATTTGACTCTTCGCTGAATAACGGAACGTGAAAAATGGATGGAGGGAGGGGGGGGGAGGGGTATAAAAAAAAGATTCGAATAGATTCAGGTCCGGCAATAAGGTCATTCCGCTTCGGTTCATACCGATTGCTCCTCTATTCACTCCGATATTAACTGCCGAACCCATTTCTGTTTTTTTTTTCCTCCGTCCCCCTCGTCCGTGCGCATCACTCTCTCTCTCTCTCTCTCTCTCTCTCTCTCTCTCTCTCTCTCTCTCTCTCTCTCTCTCTCTCTCTCTCTCTCTCTCTCTCTCTCTCTCTCTCTCACCTCCTTTTCCCCTCTTCCATCCTTTCTCGTAACCTTTCATTCTTTCCTTTTATTCTCGCCTCACCGCGTCTCCCCGCTCGACATACCGTCTATTCAGATTCGACTTCTACGCGGCACACGTTTCATTCGTTTCAACGTGAGAATGCGCGGCGCAATTTAAGGAATGAATTAAAGTCGTTGTTGCCTGGTGGCCTCGGGACAATATGCCCCGCCGCTCTTCATTCCTCCCCGCGAGACAAATGAACGTCTAATAACACAGAAGATATCTTTTTTTCGTAGCGTAATCTCGCGATCTTTACTTCAAAATCGTCGCCGTAAATGTGAAACGTCGCATACGCTTCGTATAATACGTAAGCTAAAATTGTATATATTTTCTATCGTGTACAAATAAATCGGCCGCGCGTGACTCGGCGCGAGACGCGAAATCGTGTATCTTGATAAGCGAGAAATATTATAGTCATGCGAGCGTACGTTTTGATTAATATTATTTATATTTTATCTCGATTATATAAACTTAGAATGTTAATAATTTAATAGACATTTAATTTCGATCGGATAAAATTATTTCAGATTATTCATATCGCGCGTTCGCTTCCTCGAGATTAGGATCAGGGAGAAAGGAGATAACGTAAAAATTCATTAACGAATCCAAAAGCGAAAAAGGCACACACGATCGATCCTTGTTGAGATAAATCGGCGCGATTCTATAGCGACATAGGCCTAAGGACTTGAAAGATTAAACAGGAAAGAGAGCCTTACACGGGATATTTCTAGTACGATCCATTTATACCGCCGAAAGATAACGAGGAGAGGATCCTGAGAGATTTCAAGGGTCGCACTTTCGCCGCGCGTAAAGTCAAAATGCGAAAAGAGCGAATTGCGAGCGTCTCTCGGTTCCCTGATCTCCCGTTCATCCGAAGTAGAGTTTTTCCCGCTCTCTACCCGATCCCATTTGCAACGTTCACTTGTAAGCCAAGCTCTTCGGCCAATTAACCAAAATCTACAGGCTTTCAGAAGCTAAGCTACTGTCCAAGCAAACCGCGTCAAATCGGATTTTTTTTTTTTTTTTAATTTTTTTAGATCTATTTAAAAATCTGTAGAGACTCTCTTCTCTTAAAAATATTCACGAAAACAGGAAACATTCATGCTTTAGAATGATTTTGCGAAAACAGCTTTGTTTCTCGATAAAAATGTAAGTTTTTACGCTTCTCAGCAATCTATACATTATGTAATATATAATATTTGAAAAAAATATATTTAAAAAATGCAACGAAAAAAGCCTTCTTTATACGATAACACAAGCAATCGCAAAGATAACAATTTAATAGGAAAGATGTGAATTGACTCCTATTACCAATTGAAGAGATTCAATCGTGACAGAAATCATTGTGAGACCAATTGATTAACGCGCGTATTTTATTTCAGACATTATTACACTTTTCGCAGAAGCTACCATGCTTGGAACGGTGGAAATGTCAATCTTGTTAGCCACTCTGATACAGTCCGTTCGTTCGAGATTGCTTTAATGAAGAGAACGATAGAATACAATATACTCTGCCTTGATAACAAATCTTTTCTAGAAGATAAAATATATATATACACATAAATATACAATAACACAAATACACGATCAAATTTAAGAATATATCATACAAATGATAATGGTGTGAAAAGGAGACAGAAAAGATTATATTAAAAATAGAAATTGATTTTATAAACGCTGCTCTCTCGAAATTATTTCATAATATTGAGATAGCAATTTCTACAAAAACACTTTAAATATGAATGAAAACATTCCGATACTTCATGTTTGCAGAAAAGATTTGCAGGCGATCGAAAATATCATAGGAGTATATAATTAACGATAAAGAAATGTTATCATTTTGATATGAAGAAATGATATTCACGATTGTGTTTGAAACGTCGACGATTTAATCATCACAAGATTAGACGAATAAAAAAATTTGTCTCCGATTTAAAGATTCGTAATCACGGATCGCAACAAAGATTTAACGATCATCTTTTAAAAAGACCGAATATATTGAAATTCGTTCTGCAAAAATGTGAGGAAAAATTCGTAAAAATACATTACAAGCGTTCTCGCTTCGCCATTTAAAAGTATCGTATATTACGTGCTCCAAATTGAAAGTAACACAATAAAAGATTAATGAATAATAGAGTCTAATATATGTAAATTGTCTCTTTTAGAAATCGAGTTTCTGTCCTTAGAAATTCAAGACTAACTTTTCTCATGTGTTGCAATTAGCTAAAAACGCAACGATAATAAGATAGCTATCATAAAATAGCGACAAATGTATTCTTGAATATTCTTTATGCATTAAAAGATAAAGCTCCTTATATATATCTTTCGAGATATGCAAGCCTCTTTCTTTCTCGCGATACATTTGCGAAAGTATGAGGTATTCCAATATTTGTACGGAGAGTTAAAAGAGGCAACCGTTAATATAATGAAGGTGTTAAAACGATACTTGCGAAATGGTATGGCACGGCGCCATGGATGCAATTATAAAATCGTTGATTAACGAAGATCGTTAATTATCGGAATTTAATTACGGTTTGTTCCCGCCATTATGAAGTTTCCCGCAGCTTTTAGTTAACACAAAATCGTTTCATTGTCTCGGCAAGTGCGTTGTAATGTATTAGGAGAAAATCGATCAATAATGCTTTAAATTTCAACAATTCAACGTTGCCCGTGATTGCTAAAACTTGTTCCTATTATTTTGCAGAAGAAAATTATACAAAAATCGTAAAAAATTCCTAATATAATATTCCTAAGAAAGAGATTATACGGAGAGAGTATAATCTTTTGCGTAAAGTTTTATATTCTCAACAAAGAGAACAAAAGAGAGAGATTACTTCAATACTGTTTATCGTTAATCGTGATTATATTAACATTGAGATTAAATTCTCTGCGTATATATAAGTTGCGGAATCCTTGTGAAAGATAAAAACATATATATATCGAAAATAAAAATAGAAACAAATATTATATCGAAGATGACCGGTAACGTTTCAAAAGTATATCAATTTCTGCAATATTACGACTGATATGATGGTCCCGAGATTTTTTCCATTTCTAAAAAAAAAATATATATTACCAATATTATCTCGCGCGCCTTCAAAATTATTTATCTTGTCCGGAAAAGGAGCGAGGCCGAGTTGCGTTGGGAAAGTCAACAAGAACTGGATTTTAGTAAGCATTAGGTACTCGGTAAGCGAGTCTAGATATCGGTCTAACATCGCTCCATGCAAACGTAACATAGAACAGTTTACGGCCCGACCGAGTGCCCTCGGCAGATCTCCAGTAGTACAGCTCGGGCATCGATCGGGCATCGATCTGTCCCAGCGCTCGTCTATCTACTATTTTCGATGCGATGATCGATGAATCGCGGGACCCCTGATGGAACCTCGTCGGTGATTTGAATATTTTATTATAAACGTAACGGTGACAACGACTCGGCAACGAATTTCGTTCGCCTAACAAATTTCTATGCGCTTCAGTCCGCTCTATCGTCGTTATTAAATTATTCTAATTCGCGATACAGTTGAAATATGGCACAACACGAGGCCGCACACTTCATCGAGCGATTAGATTAGATGTATTGGCTCAATCGATATCATCGTCCCCGTATAAGGTGCTCGATATATAATATTTTACGATGGTAACGTTTTATTTTAGGGGAAAAAAATTTTGATCAGTTTTAATAAAAATCACTTTGCGATATAAATAAGTGATAATTAAAAAACAATTTGTAAGAAAGCGCATCATTAATTATAAAGAATGTTATTTTAGAAATCTATATAATAAATACACGCTATATATTATAATGTACACTTAAAAATGTGGTCAAATTTAAGTAGATTTTGCATTAGAATTAAATGTAATAAATCAGCTCCTCTCAATATTGTTAAATTCTTTTCATTCGAGAAACATTTAATTTATAATAATAAAGTGTCTTTACACGCATAATAAAATGTCATTACGTGTCAAAAACTTGTTCGACTCATGTTCATGAAAATTATATATATTAAATAAAAACATAAAAAAGAAAGCTATATTCCATATGCATAGGTATATGTGCATAGGTTTACATTCGCGTCTGCGTGCGTTTGTAAAAGAGAATACTTATGCAAAGATCAAATTGATCGAATTAAATTAAGAAAATTAAACTACACAGATGCAGAGAAGAGTATCTGTCGGTTTGCACAGACCACATAATAATTTCACATCGAATCTGCGATTTACAATTGAATTTTACGGAATTCACATCGCGATCACAATACGTCAAAAATGTATCTTCAAAATATATTGGGATTTATATATCGAATATATGTGTATATGTATGAGCTAACAATTTTTATATCTTTTCTCATGAATATTATTCATACGATCGGAAAATATTATTTTTTATTATCAATTTTTATATTTTTTCCATTATATTATATAGAATATTTTTCAAAGTCAAATGAATGACAAATTTACTTGTCGAGCTAATCTCAAGTGTAAATATGTTTTAGAAAAATTTTAATTTTTAAAATTTTTAAATTTTTAATGATATGTTTGATATCTTTTAATATTGAAGATATTGAAAGATGGATGTAGAGAAATTTGGGCGTATATAAATCGCTACCGGATATAAAGTGATATCAATTTAAAAATGTCTGAAAATTAAAAGTTTACAAATCCCTTTCTAAAAAAGGCACGAAACCTCGAACTCGAATATATCGAGGCATCGAGGCTCCTTTTCCGCGATGCTGATTTGGCTGTCTCGCTTGTGCACCGCGACTTGTTCCGTTCGTGTTATTTGCAACTGTCAAATCATGCGAATTTTGACAGTTTGACAAATTTGTGAAAGATAAAGTTAAAGTTGGGAAAGAAAAGTTAAAAAAATTGAAAAATGAAAGAGAATGTATTTCGAAAGTGTGAAAAGAAGATCGAAATGAAACATCTCGATTGAAATATTGAAAGCCGATAGCGTAGATATAGATATTGATAAATATATCTTTTATATCTTCAGAGTTTCAATTTCTCTCCTTGGAAATCTCAACTTTGCTATATGTTTCTTCGAGTCTATATCGCTCTATAGCTTTCTATTTTCCGCGTTTTTCTCCATGGATTTTCCGCTTTCTAAAAATCATTTGTTGAACTTTCGATACTTTTCAATAGAAAATATAGAAAAAAAGATTTTTCAAAAATACAAAATCATCAAATAAAATTTTATCGATTAAATATTTTTTCATATATTTCTCGTTTTCCATTTTTTACACAGATTTTAATCGAAACTTACACACACATATATATATAGATATATAATAAACTATTTTTATGTTTATAATATGTGAAAATATAAATCACATCTTTTTAAGATTTTTCAATTTATATTATTTTTATTATATTATTTATGTTATTTTTATTTCAGTGAAAAGAGTTAAAATATGCGTATAATCTTTATATATACTTGAAATTTTTAATAATTTTTAAGAATTGTGGTAAAGAGAAAGGGAAAGAAAAAAAGCTTGGACATTTTATTTGTATGCGCTTTTTAACACAGTAGTTACATCTCCAACACTTATGTATGTACATCAAGCTAGTTTCCAAAGCTTCGAGCGTCAAAGAATTTTCCTAAGCGTTTGTCCGTTGCAATTTGTCGAGTAAAACGCACAACCGGTACACTTTATGAACGACAATGCGATAACACGTATATTTCAAAGAGTGTCTCTTTCAACGTAGAGACAAGAGAACCGTCCGCCCATCTACGTAGCATTTCGATTTCGAATAAAATGCGAGAGCGTGCGGTTGCTTCCTTTTGTGTCGCTCGCAGATGTGTTTATATAAGCGATTCGTTTGCACGCGAATTGCGCGACAATGTTGCAGCGACCGAGAGACATTTCGGATAATCCTTCTTAGAGATAGCGTCGACTAATTTAAAGAAAATTTTCGGTGTTGTATTATAATTTTCGTCCCATCTCCGATTAATTATTTCATTACATCGATTATATTTTTCCGTTCCGTCACTTTACAACGGATGTCGCCTTGTTTGGCGCCTCGTTATTTTTAATGATTTATGCTTCTCCCCGACATTTCAAAATTCGTATGGAAAGTACGAAGGAAAACAGGCGCTATGCCTTCTATACGCGTATGGATGTATCTAATTGGAGATACATAGCTGTAACTATAGCAGAAGATCGCGAAAATGGCACTTTGGGCGATACGTTCTACATTCGGATACAAGGGTAAACGTTAAAATTGCATATTTGGCGAGAATAATCGTCTCTCGTACTAACTTTTATTTTAGATTTATACCAACATTCATATATACGCGTATGATTCCCGTTACAGAGATGCGAAAATTTTCCGATATTTCTCTCAGACTGACGAATAATTTATGATAAATAAATATTTATTCATTATGATTAATTCATTGTTAAAATAGAAATTTTTTTTTTTTCTTTTAATTCGTTTGTGTCGCAAAACTCGTGGCGATATTTTTTTCTAATTCTGCCCGTGGAAATGAACGCTCAATCGAAGGCGCACTGATGAAACAGCAGTGATGCCGTAGACCGTAATAGCAGTTTCAATTTTATATCAATGCGCGCCGGGATCGGTCGGTCGGTCGGTCGGTCACGTACATTTGCGTCAGCTCCGAGTATCGACGATGTACGATACAATAGTATCGCGGAGACGAGGAATATCGGGCCGTCCGAGAGCCGGAAATTAATGATCTACACCGTAATTCCTTTAGTATTTCCGGAATAGCATAACGAATCCTTTTGTCGAATACGGCTCGCCCCGGGCCGATAGCGGATATTCGTCGAGAGTCCGAGTAAATGAGTAATCGTCCTTCCTATTTTAATCACCCTCTCGATCCCGCAGTCTCTATATCGGCGAAATAAATCGTATTAAAACGAGATCAGCGATAGCTCGGTTCTTGTAATACTTATGAAATCGCGAATCTTGAAAGAAACGGAAAAAAAAGAAAAAAAAAATCGCGCGATAGAAATATCGTTAATTTTATCATTAATATCATTAAAGTAATTAATATAATAATATTGTATATTAATTCGATTTTTTAAATATATAAAATGCTTGAATTTTGTATGTCAGACGATATCGTCTTTTTTATATATTATTTATCTGTCATACTCTGTCCCGATTTGTGTATCGGTGTATCAGGCTTTCCTCGACTCCGTTGTCATTCATCTCGAATCCTTAACGGTGTCGTCCCGTAGGAATCTCGCGACGAAAAGGGACGCGTTCGATGAAAAATTACTCACGGCGCCGTAAATTTCATAAGGTCGACGAGCGACTGGCAAAGAGATGCCCCCCCCCTCCCCCCCCCGTCAACGAATGAATTTATTCCGCTAATCTGACGAGGAGAGAAATAAACGATGCAACATTGAATGAATTGTCACGTAGGTTATTAATTTCTGACCGTCGTACTGAACAATTCCGATTAATATCCGGATTATTACCTGGGTTATGTTAGGAGGTAGATGTTTACGAGAAAATCTACCTGTCGCAGTGAAAAAGGCAGTACGACGCGCGTTTTGAAGTTATAATACCAGATTATCTGGTCAATATTTTTTCTCTCTCTCTCTCTCTCTCTCCTCCAAAGAGTTGTAGAAAAAGACGTAGATAAATATTAAAAACATAATCTGATTTCTCACGATTCTCCATTGTGTTAGGTACGAGCGCGAGTTTATAAAAGGCTTTACCCAACCACAGTGAGCCAATTAAATACGTTAAAGACAGTTTATATGCAAATTGCTATTCTCCTTTTAACGAGAAATGGTTGAATCAGATAATCTCTTTATTCTATGTTTCTCTCTCTCTCTCTCTCTTTATTTATATAAATGTAAAAAAAAAAAAAACTATCAAATTTCTTTGGCATCATTTCTGTCATCTCTTGGAAAGAGATTGAAATAAACAGTTCGTAAGGAATGCCAAAGAAATGATATATCGAGATGGAAAACGATTTCTTCTTTTAGACAAATCAGTGGATAAATTTTCGTACAATAATTTATTGCCACTACACACAATAGACTGAACAAAAAACACGTTGACTTTACGAACTTTGGAAATAAAATAAACGACTGGTCCTTTTGGTCCTGCGGTGACTGTCTTCCGGTAATCCATCTTCGATCGTATTCTCAAGCGCTCGAACAACTTTTTCCCCTCAAAACAGTTATCGGGTTTTAACGCCAGTGAGGAAAAAACGACACGGCGTGAAAAATTTCTACGAGGGCATTCTTCTTAGTTCGCGAGACGCGCGACTCGAAATTTTCATCCGATCTCGTTCAGAATATTCGACATTTATGCTCACACGATTATATAAATTTTCTCCGCGCGCGATATTGGATATTTTTCCCTCCAAAATTCACTGTATTAAAGAAACGATTTTTCTTTCCTTTTTTTTTTCGATAAAGATAATCCTCGATGGTACGATGTATCGTTCTTTCCAAATTACGTCGTTAAATCAGAATTATTTTCTATTTTCTATCGCGTACTTTTTCCACCGCGGGAGCGAAAAATTATGTAAAGGCGAACGATATTCATTGATAACTCCGCGAAACGCTTTTACGGTAGCGAATAGAATTATCGACCGGCATAAGCGGCACTGAGGTCGAAAGGCTATTATATTGTACGATGATACGTTCCGAGAAGGAGGTCAGCGAAGCAACAAATTAAGTCGTAACAAAGGCCCCCTTGTAATGGTAACGTCGTACATTTCGCGTTAAGGGAAATAACATAATTGCAAATAAGCGAAAAATAGCAGAAATACGCAACGGTATTCAGTTACTTGTATTTGTCAGTAAATTGATGACTTATCCGGCATGGTTGTAAACATGGAAACGATAACAAGATTGTCGTGTTTAAACCAATTTTCGATAAAAGAAATACAAAAACAAAATTTTTCTCTCCCACTGCTTATATGCAGCGATTGCAAAAATTAATTATTCAATCCGGTTCGCTCGTTTTATCACGTTTGTGCAAACTTTCCACGTAATAATTGTAATTTAATCCTCTTAACGTAAAAAACGACAAACGAGAAAACTTATGTCTCTATTTAAAAAAAAAAAAAAAAAAAAAAAAAGTTCAATTTTATTTTATATACATTATAAATAATTTTATTAATAACACGAATAATGCTGTTAGCACACTTAAAGCTGTCAGCTTTAGCACAAAGAGCGTTTCTCAATCCCAAAATAATTTAAAAACTGTGGCACTTGTGTAATTATATTTTTTTACGTCGAATCTTAAAATAAAGATAATCAAAATTTAATAGTTATTTAAATCTAAGCGGATATAAAAACGAGAACAGAAGGATCGCGATTTGTTTCAATCATTCTTCGATTTTGGCAAAATACTACAAATGTGATCGAAAGTTGATTCTTAAACGGTATTAATAATATTGAAACGTACATTGATATCGCCACACCGTCTTGCAAAAATCAATTTCGAAAGGTAAAGGATTTTTATGCGATTTTTATTTTTTTATCCGTAGAATATCTGCTATTAAAAAACTTATTAAACGGAAAAAGACATTATGCGTTTAGCGTACATTCTTCTACAAAATATGTATTATATCCCGACATATTGATCGATCGCTCAGATAACGCAAACTCACACGAGAGATGTCGAAATAATCGCCCGTGAACAAGAAATCATCCAAAAATATTCGAAACGAAATAACGATCGCGCTCTCCTCTCTCCCTTGCCCTTTTTCCCCGTTCTTCTCTCCACCATAGAAGATTATCGATGAGGACGCACGATCGATCGCGCCATCGTCCCTTCTAATATAACAGGCAAATTAAAAAAAAAAAAAAAAATTTAAATGTATACGAATATATCTATAGGTACGCCCGTTCCTCTCCGATCCGTAAAAAAAAGATATTCTCGATACCTTTGTAATCTCGGCATTTCTCGTTTTCTCTGTCAAACCTTTCCGATTTGCGGATAGATGAATCAATGAATTGAGAATGTTCTCTCTGCCGATTAAATTCTGCCGATCTGCGGGCGCGCAGTCAGTTTATCATGCAATCGAAATAAAATATTATTTCCGGCAATTATTGCGTACATACACACACACGCACACGAGATATATCGCATGTTAATGCGCGCTGATGAAAATCAAGCTTGATGCACAGACGATTGAAATCATTGACAAGCAAATCGAACATCCTGTAATGGAATCAGTGCCTAATCACGTGCATTCGATATATTCCCTGCCGATCATCCGCGAAATTCGTATTGTTTTCAATAGATTCGGTGAGATTCGATGAAACATTTCCTCTAGAAGCGATTTCACATCGCCCGGTCATATATCCCATATTATTTTGCGATCTAACCCGATTCTTTCTCTAGATCACTAATTCGCCAAGAATAAGGCTTCGATTTCGACCCTTTTCCAAAGCACGGATCGCATTTACCGAATGTCAATCACACAAGCTTCTTCCATTTAGTTCTTACGCGCGAGCCAAGAAAATCGCGAAAAACGACAGTAGATGTTTTTTTTTTTTTTCCAAAGATATCAAATAAATATCAAAATAAGTGTGAATTTGTTTTTTTAGAATTCTTTGTCTACCATATATGTTTTGGGATGGGCTAATCGCGTAACATAGATATACATGTAAAGTAAAATGTAAAAGGTTATAAGATTCTATTTTTTATTTATAATTAAACATATTTTGTTAAAAAAAAAAAAAAAAATATATAATTTTATTATAAAATGAATGAGCCTAAATATAAAGTCTACTTTACATATCTATGAAATTATATGTGTATCTTACAGATTTTTATGGAATTAAAGATTTGATTTTCACTCCAATTTTAAAACTTCACGTATAGCTTTAAAGAAGCGAACCCGCGTTAAAAAGTCATTATATATCGTTACTAAAAATTTATAAATATATATCTAAGTAATCGCTTACAACATAAATATTTTTATTTTATTTATCGCTTATGACTTCTCTAATACGCAGCCTTCGCGACGATAAAATAGCTGTATAATCGTAAAAGAGATTTAATTAAAGGTTTCTCTCTTCTGAAAGAAGTTCTGTTCATAAAACATAAAGATTAAGTTACTTCAAGTTAGATTTGCAGTAACGGTGAGATAGAAAGTGTCTTATTTCTGTAATGTTGTCACGTTAAGTTTGTGAAATCTTAGAACGTTGGATTTCTGAAATCTAGGAGCGTTGAATTTATCGTACGCGAGAAATTTTTTTAATAAAGCGTCCCAGCATACATTCGTATTCCTGTTGACAGACGCGGAAGCAATGTAGCGAATTAATTGTAACGACGTTACATTATCGGCTATTGAGATATTGTATATTTATTGTGGGATAATTGTATTGAAATATATTTGATGTATTTAATTTTGCGATTTTATCGACTCGCGTGAAAATTCCTCCGTAAGATCTCGAGGAGCGGTATCGGCACCCCCGCTCTCAAAGCTCTCAACGTCCCGGATATCAATTTTCGCGAAACGCGAAAGCGTGTTCTCGAAACGTTCGAAAGCGGATCCAAGGGAATACCGAGAAGGATGTATTCCAATACAGTAGAGTAGAAGAGGAAGAAGATGCGGCTATTGTATAAAGTTTAACGGAATATCGCGACTGTAGCCAGGTGTAGCGGCCGATGGTGTACCGGGAATGAAATAAATCTGTATTGTATCTTGGGGATAGCGCGACGTACTAACAAGAAGACTCGCGAAGCACACAGACAAAAAGTAATACCCATTGCATCCCCGAGATACGATATAGAGTGAATTATCCAGCAATATCTATCGAACAGCTTCCAAGGGTATCTCTTATCTCACTTACGAGTTCAATTTTTAGAAAGGTTTGTTAAGATAAAAGATTACCTCTCTGTGTATATCCAGTTACATATCAATACCAGAGGATATTCTAACTTCTACCTATTCTCTAACGTAAAGTTAGAGAAATATATCAGATACATTGTTTCGAAATTATTGCGTGTTTTTTTTTCAGCTTCGATTTATTGTAAAAATTTGATGGATTTTAATTTAAATCCATTTAATTAAATGGAATTTAATAAAATTTTGAAGAGACGACATATCACACATAAATGTTTTTAAATTGTTCTACAATATAACTCTGCATTATTCTATTTGAAACACGATTGATGAAAATTCATTTAAGCTTATTCGATCAAAGATTGAATAATATAAGACGTGAAATTAATAAATTAAATAATAAATAAGCTCTTTCTCTCGATTACTTTTTCCAAATAAGGTGAAAAAATACATATCATCTTTCGCGTACAAAGAAGAGAGAGAGATATATGTTATGGCTTGCGACACGCCGTATATCGCTGCTAAAGCAGAGCAGATGCTCTTAATCCGCGATCAAAACAGATTGATCCTCCATGTGCATGCACCTAGTTATTTTAAAAAGCTTTCTGTTCTTGTTAAACCGTCAGCACAATTGAATTTAACGATGCTGTAAAAATAACGGAATAACAAAGTCATATTAAAAGTGAGATAATGCAGGTGTCGTGTTTGTATTGTCGTTGTAATTTTTATTGATTCTTAACTTCTCTTTCTTTCTTTCTTTCTCTTTTAAAAAAATAATTATTTGAAAAAAATTAATGTTGAAAAAATGATATATAAGATTTGTATTGACATTAATAATTTATAATAATAATAATAATAAAAAAAAAAAAAAAAAATGAGAATACATAATTACATAATACGTGAATTACAGCATTATAATATATAAATTATAATATTAAGTTAAGAGAGAGAAAGAGAGGCATATAAATCATATTTTTATTTAAAAACCAAATCATATTTTGTGATATTAAAATTCATAGCTAACTATATATAATATTATGCTGGACCTCGATATCCATAATGTGTGAGTGTGTATGCATGTGCGAAGCGTATTATTACTCTTCGCATGTATTTCAACGTATTTCTATACATTCATTTTATCATATTCCCTTCGATAGAACCATACGTATTACATATTAAAATATTACGCAATAAAAATGAAAATTTTATGGATTTACATACATCGTTCATGAGATTGCACGTGTGCGTATCTTTCTCTCGTCGATTATTAATTAATTAATATTGTTCCTATTCCATTATAGCGAATCGATTACAGCGAGAATCAATTTGCTCTCTTAATACTGCTATAATAGAAGAGGAAAACTTGGGCGCACGTGAAAGCTAAACGAGAATCAATATTGATAAATAAATCTGTAAACTTTAATACCGCGCTATTAGAACACAAGTTGCTCTTATTTTAATTTATCCTCGAGTAATATTAGAAAAAAGATTATAAGTTTCATAAGCGTTTCATGACTTTGATACAAATATTTCCAGCAGTATCGAAACATTGAATATTCTCTCTTAGAATACGCGGTCTTCCAAAATCTCCGGTATATATTTCAAGATAAAAGAGATACGAAGAATATCATATCGCCCACGATAATATAACGTATTTTGAGAGAGGGCTCTCGATCGTGTTTTCGATGTGTCTTTCATGATGTACAGAAGAGAAAGAAAATTATTTTAAAACGAAGAGCGGGCTGACATTTGGCCTGAAATATTGTATTTGCGGGTATACAGCCCGAACGATTTCGCGCTCGGCGAATTCGTTCCCGTTGCGTATTTCATGCGAATCCATCATAAAACCGAGTGCTTTACGACGATATTCAAATTTCCCCGATACCCGAAAATCTATAGTTCCCGCGGTATTCGAGAGAAAACGCGAAAAATTCTAAATATGCGCGACGGCGTATCTAATCGCGTATTTCGGCGATTGCTTAACCGGCGTGGCGTCGTAAAGCAAATATTCCAACAACGCCGGGGGTAGCCTTAACTATTCGCAACGACGACATATCGGCGATCTCGGGGATGTTAACCCGAGTCTTATGTAATCGTCTTATGTCCGAAAACGTTAAGATAAATCACGGAGAATGCTATGCGAAACTCGCGCCGTACCAAAATTAATCCCTCGATCTCATTTTGATAAATTTATTACCCCCAATTATTACATCATATAATTATGCCGGAATAATATTTCTCTATCGAAAAAGTTCGTATATACTCATATCACGAGAAGCGAGTCACCCCTCGAAGTTTTTTTCCCAAATGTTCAATGCAATTATTAAGGACACATAAAAAAAAAAAAAAAAAAAAAAATACGCATTTCACGCACCAACTTATCTCGTCAAAAAAATTGATTTCGAATATAATACGCTTTTTAAATTTTTCATATCGATCTCAATTATAAAGTTTCACGAATAGAACGGGATCAACTTGTGTCACCTATAACATTTCGATCGCCGATTTCCACCGCGCGCTTATATCTGCGATATTTGGATGATAACGGGAAGAAAGAAAAAAAAAAAAAAGCGTCGTGTGTCGCAATATTTCGCGGCATGATAACGTCGATGAATAAATTTTCGCATCCATCGGCGAGAATAGAATCGTGACGGACGAGTACGCTTTATCCAAATACATTAACCGCGTGTTCGCGCGTGCAAGCCGTAAATAATACTACAAAAGAGAACGATGGCAAGAGGTGAAAAGAGAATGGGGGGAGAGGGAGGGGGGAGGGGGGAGGGGGGGAAGAAACCTTAAGCACGGTATTACGTGCGGTAAATACACGGTACGCGCGCCCGGCGCGTGGACACGGTATGTCATCTGCTACAGAACGTGACACACGCGCGTTCACACGTGTGTAGGTGCACGCGAGGCGGCTACAGGATACAAGGCAACGCGGTAAACACACTTTCTAGGTCACCGTCTCCATTATCAAAGAATCCCGGACCCGGCGTGATATGAACGCAAAATGAACGTAAACTAGCGCCTAAAGGGACTAAAGAATTTTAGCTCTCAACGAGAGACCGCCGGGTTTATAACTTCGTAAATAATTAAAAATGCACGCGCGTGTCATTTTTAACGAGGAAGAAAAGCCAATCCGGGACGGTTGCGCGAAGCTGAAAGAGAAAGCTATTGGAAACGAGCCGGACCCGAGGGAAATGGTAAATAAATATTATGAAAATCTCGCTGAAATCTCGAATGATATTTTGCTCTTAGAAATTAACACGATGTCTCAATTATTAGTTTTATCAAGCGACGCGGTAGCGTCGCGACGTCAAGTATGTAAAAAAAAAAAAATGTTTCGGGGGGGGGCTTGTTTAATAATTATCGTGAGTCGAATGTGAAAATAGCTACGTAATAGCTGCTAAATAATTTTTCTCCTAAATAATAATCGTCAAATGGAATTATTTCCCGATCGTAAAACGCATTTTCCGAGTGCTTTATTGAATTAAATTTCGAATAATTGTTGACCCACCCCCTTTCTCTCTCTCTCTCTCTCTCTGGCGTCGTTTCTCTCCCGGGATTATTTGCGAAAATTGATCGCGCTAACCGAAATATTAAACAAAGAAAAAAAAAAAAACCGGAAGTCGATCTCCCCTGGCTCCCGTCTATCTCGTTAATGAATTATGGGGATATGGAATGTCGTACCACGAAGCGATTTCATTCCGGTATACTTTTAAAGCTCTCCGCGCTCTAAAGGGTACACTCTATTTTTCTACATATATAGAAGATTGCCGGGGCGAGAGAAACGGGCTCGAAAAGAAGGGTCGAGATTGTCGATACGACTTAATCTTTCTCAAGCTGATGGCGAAGGGGGCGCATCCTCGTGCGGGAAGACGGCCCCGCGAAGGAAACGAAATGCGGAGGACGGGGGTGGAGGCTGCCCTTTATATTTCTCGCATTCATCTTCGCGCGAGGGAAAGCGAAATAAGCTGCATTGGCTGCATTTATCTCGCGAAAGAATTCCGTATACGCGAATAATTTATACCGTTGACATAAACGTCGACGATGAAAGAAAAGAGGGGGGGGGTTACGTATAATACGTAAGTAATTTTCTTTCTCGATCGTAATTTTTTTTTTTTTTTTCACGAGTATAGAATCGAGTTACGGCAAAAATTAGATTAAAAATATATTAAATATCTAACGTATCAAATTTCTCTATCAAGACAATGCCTACAATGCGTACAATGGAATTTTTCAATAATATTTTACAAACTCAATTCATCAAAATTTCAAATTCAATTTTCAATCTCATATTTTTTTCTTTTACAATCAGTAATAACTGGAATAGGGTAAAAATATTATTACGAGTCTCAAGATGCTTTTACTCCAATTGCGTTTTAATCCGCTAATTTGATTACCAAATAAAAAACGTCGCTAATTATTGAGGCTCGTCAAAAGTAATAAAGAGAGAGGAGTGAATTAAAGTTACGTCACATTCTCAGAATTATCTCGTGACTAATATGACAATCGATAAATACATGGATGCCACTACTTAATTTCGCTCCGCGAATTATCTTCATATCTGTCTTCATTAATCGATCAATGTCCAACAGAATAAGTCATTAACAATAAAAAAGGCGAATTTTTCCTTGTGCCATAGGTATTGCGTTGACGTATCGTGCTGTTGATAAGCTAGAATTTTTCACTTTCTTAAAGCTAGCAAATATTAATATATGAAATAATAACGTGAAATATTAATTAATAAATATCATGGACAAACAGATGCTTTGTCATCTCGAAAATATCTGCACAATTTATTTCGATAAAAAAATATTTACGTAACATAATGAAAGTTATATTGTCTATATATTCTACACACACACACACACACACATTATTTACTTATTTATAGATATAATTCCGGTGCCATTAATGGAACTCGTGAGTAAATAAAAATAAATAATATGAGAAATATTAATTAAATTTTGGCTTATCTCATAGTAATATTACATATATATATATAATATATATATATATATATATATATTTTTTTTTTTACACACACATATATATGTGATATATACATTAATGCACTTGTGGAAAAATTAGGAAAATTGATATTTTGCATACTTTGTAGTCCCATGATCTCCTGTCCGATCTGGGACGGATACACATTCGATGCTGCATAAATACATACGTTACAAAGGCAACATTCATGCGCGCGTCCCTATTATCGATTTCTCCAATATTAACCACCATCTTTTTCAAGGCACCGTCATCAACAGCGCCTCGCAGGCTCCTTCTATATGTGTACCACGATCCTTCGTGCAACGTAATTACATCAACGTGAAAGTAATAGCGGCATTTCTAAAGATACATACGCGTTTTTTAAAAGTATCAGCAGAGATATGTAGTATTTCTTCGTCTTTAAGAAAGAGATAAAAAGTTATATACGTGTGGGTGTGTATGAATATATACATATATATAAAAATACACGTAAATAATACAGCTGTAAACAGTATTATTGGAAATATTGTGTAACGTCGTTACATTGCGTCCCTCTCGAGCTTTTGTCTCCTTTCTTGCAGTTCGATATACGATGGCTTTAGACGCGGATTCGCGTTATCGATTTTCCCCCGAAGCCTCCGGCTTCTTTCGGAGAAGCAACGGAAAGCGAACGCGCACATTCGGGTGTTTGGTCTCATAAGTAATTTAACCCGTCCGACATTCTGCGAGTCTCGATATCGGCGTACTCTTTGAGAGATAACGCTAGGGTAGACTAGAGCATACTCGTACATGACGCCCAAGTATAAGAGGGGCTTATTAATTAAAGTCGGATCATGTTGCACGAATTTCGTATCGGTGGATTAAGCACGAACGCGCATGCTTTCGTAACATTTCGGCGCAACTTTCTATTCGGAAAAAGCACGTGCTATGTACCAGGTATATAAATATGAAAACGTAATTTGCCCATAGATTGCCCTAGCTGTCAATGTAGTTATCGTCATTGGCGCCATCTGATAAAGATTTTCAACTCACAACAATACAAGTTTTATACAACAGCATAGTTTTTAATAGCGTTGAACATGTCGAATTTTGTGCCTGGAAACTACGATTTGCGGACAGCGTTGATTTTCTGTTACCATTTGAAGAAAACTGCTGCGGAATCGCATCGAATTCTTGTCGAAGCTTACGGTGAGCATGCTCTTGGTAAATCACAGCGCTTTGAGTGGTTTAAAAAACTCAAAAGTGGCGATTTTGACGTGAGAAACGACGAACGTGGAAGAAGGGTGTGATCTATTATGAGCTGCTAAAACCTGGCGAAACCGTTAATACTGAACGCTACCGACAACAAATGATCGATTTGAATCAAGCTTTGCGTGAAAAACGACCAGAATATCAAAAGAGGCAACGCAAAGTGATTTTGCTTCATGATAATGCACCATCGAACACAGCAAAACCGGTGAAGGAAACGATCGAGGCGTTTAGTTGGGAAATACTTTCGCATGCGACTTACTCACCAGACTTGGCTCCGTTCGATTACTACTTATTTGCATCGATGGGACACGCACTTGCTGAGCAGCGCTTCACTTCTTACGAAAATGTACGAAAATGGCTCGATGACTGGTTTGCCTCAAAGGAGCAACAGTTTTTTTTGGCGTGGCATCCACAAATTGTCAGAGAGATGGGAAAAATGTATAGCTAGCAATGGGCAATACCTCGAATAAAATATTTTTTATCATTTTCATACAATAAACGTGTATTTTCTATACAAAAATTTCGGTTTCATATTTATATACCTGGTATGTCGTCATATTGTGGAAGTACGGGGATTCTCTCTCTCTCTCTCTCTCTCTCTTCCATCTTACATTATTGTATCTTGTTTCCATCAACAAGGCAGACCATTTCCGTAAATATAATCATATCGCACATATACATTAAAACGTAATTTTTATGTTAATCATGTAGAGTTCACGTGTAAAGTTCAATAAAATTTAAATTCAAGATTACGTTATATAAAGTCATGCCCTGACTGAAGAAAGCTTGAAAAACTGCGAGTATCTTATCTGTATTAAGATTGACTTTAAATTATCAGAAACTTACTTGTCGTTAAAAGTAGTTCTGGGATATCTTGCGCATACACCGACGGCAAGATTGGCGTGGTGTATGAGAAGAATATATTGTACAAAAGCAAACGATTGTATCGCGTGACGCGGAGTTAAATTGTGGAAAAATTGTGGATTGTGTATTTTGCGGTATATGATTTTCGATTGCTCCCTCCGACGTGCGTGTCCATTTCCGATATAAAGAGGCGCTTTAACGAAGCGCGTCGCGCGACTCTCCGCGACCCTAATGTATCTCGAAATTATTGTGGACGATTATTCACAGCGCTGACATATTACAAGCATTCAAGTAAATTACGCGACATACATATTTCACACCCATTCCATATATCTGGATACGAATTTATACGACCTGTATATATTATATACTTCTCCTGCCGTATATACTATACGTGGCTAAAAAAATTTAGTACCGAACATATCCGTTATAAATTTTCAAAAATTCTCGCAATGATCCGCGCGACTTATTGCTTCTCGCTAGATTTTATTTACTAGTATTTTTTTACATTTACGACGCGTAATCTTTATAACTCGCTCGTCCATCTAGCGCGAAATCTTTCTAACTTTATTCTCATTCGAAACTTTCGCCCCCGTCGTATTATTTTTTTTTTTAATTGAGTAAGCAGCTCGTTTCTCAGCGTCAAAAACATTACTTGTTTTTGTTAGAAAATAAGACCAAAAGAGAGTATAAACGATCTGTATGCTGGAAAACTAAGAAAAGAAAGACGAAGATAAAGTCCAAACGGAAAGAATGCAAGAAAAGTGCAAGAAGAAACTTTCGTATTATATTTTACTAACGTAAATGCACGCGTAAACGTAACTGTATTGTTAACTACTCTCTCTCTCTCTTTCTATCATTTTTATTCTGAAAATATTATCGTAGTGCATCGCAAGCTATTAATCAATTCAGATTCGATAATACTCGTATATGCATACTCGATTGTATACATATGAGAATACAATTCCATGAGAATGCAATTCCCATTGCGTTTTGTAATTACTAACATATTAAATTAATAATCAATCAATAATTAATAATAGAAGCATTAATGGTATTATAAATGAACTTTAATAAAACTTAGAAAATTAATATAAATATTTTTAATTTATGAAAATGAGAATTTCGCGACTAAATGAAATAATTAAATTAATTATATATACATATAATAATAACATAGAATGATAATTATAACTATTTATATCATTATCTTTTGTTCTTCGATTAATTATTATCATCTAAAAATCTGTTAAAGCACCAGTCTGCAATAATTTGATGCTTTATAGCATGTTGATAATATTCTAACTAGTCACAACAAGAAATATGAATAGTAGGTAATCGATAACGACTTGGCTTACTGCCAATTGGACCTTGTTCACAGTACAATATCTTATTTATGTCGGATATGAGCGCATGACATATGTGTATTCTCGTATATCAGTAAATCCATGTTTGTAAAATTCGTGAAATTTTTATTCGATTTATTTTTCGCGATAATTAAATAGGCTGCAACCGATCAATATATTGTATAATACGTACACAAGAGAATCTGTTAAATTGATTTGTGTTTGATACGACGTCACACATACACGTGACAAGTTAAATATATAATTTCTTCTTACGTTCGAAGGACAAAATTTTGTATTTAATACGAAATTCTGCTGCCCTATTGTAGCAACTTCTTACGATACGGAGAAAACTTGAAAGTGCGATGTCATATATGAAAATAGACATGCATGGAAATTGTATTATGCTTGAATTCTATTTTTACCGACTTGTGCCTCTCTGACCGAGTATACGTTGCAAATATAAGTTTAGAAAACTTCTTTGCGAGTAAATAATACAGACTTTAATATTTTAAAATATCGCGGATCTTTTACTATAGTCGAGATACATCTTCCTCATTCAATATGCAGTAAATATTCTAATATTGTGATAAATACAATTATTTTACAATTTAATCGTAATAATAATGGTGTCGCGTGCACTACAACATATCTGTCTGCTGCTTGTCGTAAGCGACAAAACTGCAACCGCGAAGGGATATTGCATAATATCATTACTGCAAGATTAAATCGTACAATACATGTTTTTCACATACATGTTATCATCTTTTTTTCCACTCTTAAATAGATTACAAATAAATTTGACGTAGCGTTTAGAGTAACGTATTCTCTGCGAGAAGAATATTTACGGAAAAAAATTTAAAAAAAAAGAAAAAATGATCCCTGAGCTGGGTTTACTCATTCAAATCTCGATCTACCTGTAAATGCAGAAAACTGAAAACAGCCTCACGTCGCCATTTTATCGGAGATGTATTTTTCTCAATTTTTTTCGTCCACCAATCTTGTTTCATATTGTGATGTTGTAGAAAAAATTATAATTTATTCCGAGTAAATATTTTATGTACGCTCGCGGGAATTTGTAATTAAATATTGATACGTTTAAAAATACGATGTTTCCATTTGACATTATCATGTGCTTAAAGAACATCCTATATCCCTCTACGATTGATTTACTAAATATAACGCGGATGCATTCGGGTCGCTCGGTCGACTATAGGGAAGAACGCTTTTCAGTGGTAAATTCGGATTTCGAAGGTAACGCGATATTTCGCGGCGGATAAAAGGAGCCCGAGTCCGTCGTCGTTTGAGAAAAGATGAGATTCCGCAATAAAAGAGAAAACTCGCGAGTATAGCGCAATAAATTCCGTGTCTTAGCGCGAAATTGTCCAGTCTCTCGAGGGAAACGGAATGAGAACATGTAGAGGCGTAAAGAGAGAGAAAGAGAGAGAGAGAGTGTGTGAGTGTGTGTGTGTGTGTGTGTTTGAGGTTTCTCTTCCTTTTCTTTTTTTCCTTTAAAACGTTCCAGTTTCCGTGTAATATTTATAGCGATATATAAAGCAGCGCCGCGTACAAGTTTCGGAGCCAGATCGAGCACGAACTCGATTCTCAAAACTGCTTCTTATCCAACCGTAACTTTTGCTCCCGAACCGACTGTCCCCTTCTATCGAGTAACCCTCTTTCCTATTTTTCTTATTCTCATCTTTATCCATCCATGCTTCTTCTTTCTCTCGTCCCTTCAACAAATCTTAAGATAGAGAAAAAAGACTGACAGATGCTTGAAGAATCTGTTAAATGCCATGTAGAAAAGCGTTTTGATACAATCCGTCTCCTA
The DNA here is from genome assembly GCF_030449975.1 of Polyergus mexicanus. Taxonomy (NCBI): domain Eukaryota; kingdom Metazoa; phylum Arthropoda; class Insecta; order Hymenoptera; family Formicidae; genus Polyergus; species Polyergus mexicanus. The sequence goes on from NW_027223324.1 coordinate 5,139,164, forward strand.
CTAAAAACTATTTTTAGCTACTTGTTTAATTTATATGCGATTTTTCACGACGAACGTGTTTTTTTTTTTTTCCGGCGAAAAGGTGTCGACTTTAAAACACAGCTCGTATACGGAGCGGTAAACTATAGTTGGAGCAAGGAGGGGAAAATGTTATTTCTTCGCAAGCACTTGGATTTATCCGAGCAGGCTGGATAAAAAATAAATGTCACATTACTTCCCGCGGGAACGGACCGTGAGAATAATTTCACCCCTGGCCGATTTTCTCGTTTTCGGCAACCGCCCCTTTCTTCTCATTCGCATCGGCGAAAATACAGTAGGCGGCATCATATCAAATAGACGTTAAGCAAGGGAAACTTTAGAGCAAATTTTTCGTGCCGTGAAAATTCGCGTACGCGTGTTCTCTGCATTAGAAAAATTGTATCTATATTTAAAGCTAAATTTTTTTTTTTTTTTTTTTTTTTTTACTGCGTCGGAAAGATATTAAAACATTTCGGGTAAAACGCGTTAAACAGACACGAGTAACTAGAATCTAAATCTACGTGGCGGAATTTAAAAATCGCCCGATCAATCGACAAACGTCATCCGCGTCGCGTCGGATTGTCAAATAGCGTTCCGCGTTATTTTTCACGACTCAAAGCGACGGACGCATCAATAGAAATCGTTTTCGGCACGTTTTATCCGTATCTCCCCTAGTGCCCGCGCGCTTTCGAGCAGTCGTCTCTCGTATGACGTGAAAAGAGAAAACGTAGCCCGGTAGTGGCCTACTGTCAGCCGCGTCGATAAACTCGTGAAATACGGTCGCCAATTGGAACCCACCGGATCCGTCAAAAGGATCTTTTACGGAAAGGATAGTCCCGTTGACTCATATTTTTTTACTCGAACCATCCTTACGCATTGATCTTTTAGCAAATGTCAGAAAACGCCATTTTAGTTTGATGTCATTCAAATAACGAGGACCATAAATATATCCTTGGAGCTAAATTTGTTTTTCCAAAGAATTATAGCTTATTCGATATGCTTTACCTTATTAATAATTAAGTTGAGCTATAAATAATCAAGTGAGTTAATCATTCAAATTTTTTTCTTACAGTATAATGCCTGTCTGGGTGAAATTTATCGGTGTCAAGCAACGCGAGCATCTTCAATGGGCTCAATCGTAAAACTTACGTGAGTAATGTATCTTACTTTTTTACTTCAGGCATACTAATTGTCGACTATCCTGTAGAAAATATCGTAAAATTAATTTGGGAAGAATTTTTAAAAATTCTGTAATGACAACACATGATATTTCATCGAGTAAAGAATATGTTTTATAATATTAATCGTCTACTTGTGTTATAAAAATGAATCGATGATTTCGAGAGAGCACAACGAGATATTTATTGTTCTACTGTTTATAAATAAAACAGATTTATCATCATATTTCTGCAATTATCATCTACGACCTTTAATTCATTGACAGATCTTTTGTTTCTTCTTGATTCTTTGAATTTATCGAAACACCAGTAAGGTGTTTCGATAAGTGAGTAATGTATCTTACTTTTTTACTTCAGGCATACTAATTGTCGACTATCCTGTAGAAAATATCGTAAAATTAATTTGGGAAGAATTTTTAAAAATTCTGTAATGACAACACATGATATTTCATCGAGTAAAGAATATGCTTTATAATATTAATCGTCTACTTGTGTTATAAAAATGAATCGATGATTTCGAGAGAGCACAACGAGATATTTATTGTTCTACTGTTTATAAATAAAACAGATTTATCATCATATTTCTGCAATTATCATCTACGACCTTTAATTCATTGACAGATCTTTTGTTTCTTCTTGATTCTTTGAATTTATCGAAACACCAATAATTCGGATTTGATTGTTGGCTCGTTAAAAGTTTACAGCACAGTATAAAAATTTTAATATTCTAAGAATGTAAGAAAGTATATTACAACATTGATAAATAAAAGAGTCATTTTAGATCAAAATGTTTTTTTTTTATTATTATAAATTAAAAATAAAATAATTTGCGTGTAAATTAATTTTCTACGACATAAGTAAATTCAATTTAATTTCTTAAAATGTAAAAAGAATATTTAATATTAAATATCAAAAATATATTAACAACAAATAATAACGTTCATAAAAATGATGCCTGATGTAAAAATCGATTCCACAAAAAGATAAAATCTATCATTAAACACTGGATCTTTTTGAAAACAGTTTCTCTTCATAAATTCATATAAAATTAACGTATATCTATCCGTGCAAGATTGTCGTATTAAGGCAGTGAGAAATATCAAAAATCCAGCTTTAACTTAGTCATGCGCTGTTTGCGGATTCATTGCCATCTCCTTTTCGCGATATCTGTGCCAGCGGCGTACGCTATCAATTCGCTCGGCAAAGCAAACGAAAATGTGATTTTGATATTCGACCGGCGACGGTAAATCACGTATCGTGATTGTCGACGCGCTACCACATACCCCTGATTAATCTAATCTATCGTGTTTGCTCGATATTCTCACACGCACCCGGATTACCGTCATCATTTCGTCTCGTGTTTTTCGTCGCGGGAAAACTACGCGAAGAGTCATTGAAGCTGACTTTCGTCGGCCTATATACATACCGTATACGTATACGTGTTTATTGTTACTTTACGGACAGACTGCGCTCTACATTTTTCGTCTTTCGTAGAAGGAAGTATTCGTAAAAGGAAATCTTTGTAGTTTCTCACTACCGTGTTTTCGCACGAGAAAACGGCAGCGCGAAGAACGCACTCGACATCATTTCTCGACACCAGACTCTTTTTATTTCTTCGCTGACATTTCACCGTTGTTTGTGCGACAAGCGTCGCGTGTTATCGGCTCGTGTAACAGCCTCTAAAAAAAAAAAAAGAAAAAAAAACCGAGGAGAAATTTTCAGAGATACTTTCGCCACCCTCGTACCTCGACACGTGTCGGACGACAGTAATTTTTACGAATCCCTCCGGCAAAGAGAAACTTAACTTTAACAAGTTTAATTAGCGATTTGTGTATAACACCGCCGCGATACAGAACGGAACCACAATAGATCTTTCGAAAAGCGAACGCGAGGGCCGGTTTAAATGCCTCGCAACGGACCTAAATTCGATTATTGTTGCTCCCTCTTTCTCGTCTTTCTCGCCGCGAAAGGACGGGCGAGACTGCTTTTCGCCCTCTTATAAATTTTTCAAACGACACGGTAAAATACACAAGAGAGAGAGAGAGAGAGAGAGAGAGAGAGAGAGAGCACAAGATAAAATTTATATTGCGACGCAAGCAGAGATGTAAAATACAAGTTTACGCGCTAGGCTCGCTAACGCTCGCTACTTCGTTATCGTTAGCAGAGAGAAGAAAAGAGTTACATGCGAAATAAATATTGCCGAATGATAAAAAGCTTCCGTCGCATGAGTTGGGACGGTGAAAGAAATAACTAATAAAGAGAGATAAATAACTGGAGACAAACGCAATCGTAAATATAATTTAGTGAGAGAAACTAATTACAATGTGTAAGTACGAACGTGCGTAAGATTCAACCGCTCGGAGCATAAACGAACTTTGTTCGAGCTACGTGATCCATTAGAATAATATGCATTTAATTAGCATAATTTGAATTAATGCACCACGTATATGTCATAATCCATAAACGAGATAGTCATTATTACCCTGTGCCAGACAGAAAAATACAAGCATTCTTTTATATAAATGAAATAGAATAAATGCGAATGACAAATTATTTTTTTTTCTGCAGAGAAGAGCGCGTGTTGACTCTTTCAATTTTTATTTAGTAAGAAAAATAAATTTTCCAAATTATTCTCCGTTCTCTTCATAAAGATGTGATGTTCGTATATAAAAGAATTTTTTTATACACAAATATTTCACTGTCGATTATTCAATATTTATAGATCCCGTAATAAATTTCTCATTGTATTTATATTACTCCTCTTCCATACTATTAATGCTAATGCGATGGGAATAAGCAACAAATATCACTTTACTTTATTTCGACAATAATTTTCCGATTCACAGAGAGTTAATTTGCTGCTTGCACGTTCTAGCGTCTCTTCTAATTACTGAAAACAAATTCGGGTTACCTTAAATAACTAGAAATACTAATTCAAAGTTGGAGCGTGCGCGTTAAGATGGTTGAAAAGTTTAATTGCATTTGTCGCAGTAAGAAAATGCGAAATAGATTTGCGTAAAGACGAACAAAACAGAAGTCTATCGTTACACGGTAAATGCATTCTATTGTACTCACGCTCCTTCTATATACTATGTTCCCTATTGTGGATACGTTAATTCATAGACACAAGTTGGCTCCGATTTCTATGCAAACTGTTTCAAATATCGTAACTTTCCTATGGGTAATTTCGTTTAATAAAAATATAACTTGCGCATTTCGTTTATTCTTCGCACAGACGAGATTCGCTTTATCAAATCGATTCGTAAATTGGCCTCCCGCTTGACTAATGTCGCGCATTTCTCAATCGAAAACGAAATTGTAAAGGGTGCACAATCATATATACGGTTACCGGAATGAGAAATCGAGGAAGACAATTTATTACGCCATTCACATGACCGATGCCCCAAGTACTCGTAATATACTTGTCATCAATTTTGATTATTTTTCCAATAACGTGACAGAAAAGATATTTTTATACTTCACATACAAAATATGTATTCACATGTGTGCGTGTATATATAAAATTAATTATTCGGTTAAAATAATTTTTTTTCGTGTATTTCAGATGGAAAAAAATTCAATGAGAATTATAATTATGGAATCAATTAATTATATACAATTACATGATTTCTGTGAATATTAACGAAACATTTAGATAAATTGTATATCAACAGATGATTCAACTGTCAAGATGATGCAAATCATATCCGTCCGTTAAATCGCACGTGAAGAGAAATCGATATGAAAATCATCAAAAAAATTTATGACCGAAGAAACACATGGTATAAATCTAGGTCACTCCGTATGTGTCCGTTTAAGTGTAGGAGAAACGCGCCCACGACTTTCAAGTCCCAACTCTTTAAATGCTATTAAATCCGTTAAAGGCAATTTATTTAACTGCAGCGATATTAAACGTTCTACGTGCAGGATTGATGATTTGAATGACGTTTGCTAATGAAAGCGCGTTAACAGCCTTGCATTCTCAATTCTGCATTCCGTAATTCCGGGATATAACGAGAGCTTTACTTTCCTGTGCAAGAATTAATAGTACGCGTGCGATTTGTATCGGGATATCATTTAGAGGGAATCAAATGTAATTAATACAAATGTGATACGGGTGATATTTACGATCCGATGGAAGTGGAAAAAGATCGGCGGACAGGCGCCGATACAATAGTATTTAGAACACCGATCACACGCAAACACACACGCCTTCTTCCCTAGTTTTTACCCACAACGCAGCGCGTTGTTTATTGTGGGGCTTATTCATATGCCGCGAGGGCAAGGGTGAAAATAGCTCACAATAGGGTCGGACATCGAGTTCACTAAATACGAGCACGCGAGCATCGTACCGCGGTCCAATTGACACGCACAAAACCCATCTAATAAACGCTCGGAATGTCAGGATTAATAAATATGAATGACACATCTACGCGGTTGCTCCTCTGAGGAATTGAACTGTTAATGAATACTCAACATTATCCTGATCAAACTACAAATTTTAACAAGAAAATGGCATTTTTATAAATTTACAAGAGAACGTAATCATTTTTCTTTTGAGATTAAATGCTCTATTACAAAGTTTTAAAAAACTTAAAGATTGACATTATTAAAAAAATTAGCTTGAAAAGTCAAAGAATTTTTTTGTAGTTTCATTGAATACTAATGGCGAGATTATTTACTTCAGTTACTAAGCTTTTAAAATTATTGAATATAAATGTTAAAATTAATGTTACAATAGTATATGGTATAATAGACTAGCTATTTAATCTTAATTTCAAATTTCTTTTGAAGATTAAAAATTCTAGAGATATACTTAGTAATTGGCAGAATAAAATTGTTTCAGTGTCGGAAAAACTACAAGGAATGAATTCATTCATTTCCTTGGATTTCTTTTTTGTGAAATATATTTTACAGACCTTTTCCTTTGTAAAACGGCTGAAAAATAGGCCAAATTACCGATTGCCAAAAAAAAAAAAAAAAAAAAAAGGATTTAGACAGCGTATCAGAAAGGAGCCTTTTTACGGTTGACGCATAGATGTAAATGCGTTTACAATGTGTCAAAGCCGAAGTACCTCGTCGCGACTATCTGTTTATTCGAGTTTTGATTACGCATCTGAAAAACAGTGAGACAAATTGTATCGCAATGGAATCCGGAATCTTCACTCCATCCGGTATTTATACTTTGCGGACATTAAAGACAATGGACAGCGTTTCCCGCCACCCGATCCCCCCCTAAAATCTCGAGAATATTCTCCCATCTTGTTATTATTCGATACGCGGCAGATGATGCATTAAAAATTTCTAACGACATTACGGGTCGGGGTGAAACGCGAGCTTGGCCGATGTTCGCGTGGGTGCACACACGTGACATCGATCTGAAGACTTCCTGACCTGGGCGTGGTCCTACGAAACGGGAATAAAGGACCGCGGATTGTTTGTCTGACGGCATTTAACGTGGACGTCGACACAGAACGGGAGCTATCATTTTTAAGCGCTACAATAAATCAGTCTTTACGAGTGAACTTTATAACCGGCGTTCGCAAGTGCGATTAGCATTTTATTTCGATGCTTAATATTTATAAATTGTTCCGTAAGCTACAAGTTGTGTTTAAGTTACAAAAGTTACTTACAACCATAATTAATATCTATTATGAATATACGAGTTAATATTGTTATGCTAAAAGATAGATCACCAGAAATATGAAAACGTAAGAAGAGGAATATATTAAAATTTACTCTGTTATTAATTTGTAAATATATTGAACAACTTTTTTCTTAATTAATATCAATTAATATCAAATTATATCCATACACAATTAAGTCATATAACATATTCAGCATTTATAATATTTCAAGAATTTAAAATTAAAATTGTAATCATAATTTAATACGATGCACAAATTAATTGAACTATACAGGTACTATAAATATATATTTATTACGAATTAATAACAGAGTAAATATCAATTATTAATTTAAAAAGATCAGTAGTTTGTTCATGCGCTGTCTCGTTGTTTACAAAACAAAAAAAAAACAAAAAAAAATGTGTACACGATAAGCACCACAATAGATCGCAATTAAAAATCACATTTTTTTATCGAATCGCGAATCTCGATCTTTACGTGAAAGTATGAGCTTTCAACTCGAACACGTACATCTGTATGTATACAGGATGCAAAAATAAAGCAATGATTTATCGTGAAAATCGAAATCTTGTATGAAGAAAAAAAAAAAAACAACATTCTCGATTTATTTGGTGCGCGTGAAATCATCCCTTTCTTGATTGTGCTACGATTTCAGACAGTATTCTGCATTTTTTCATGTAACGCGTATCAAAGCTGACGCGATAAATGTTGATTCGCGAAGCGATCCCATTCATTCGACGCGAGCTTATTTTCGTTTTACGATTTTAGCTCGTACAATTTTTCAATTCCGGCAAAATCAGTCGACTGATATCGATCTCTTTTGTAAAATGTCCGCTTCCGTACGGAGGCCCGCTATATTTATTCGCAGACGCGAGAGCTTATTCGTTGACAAACGATCGTCGTCGCGCGAAGGAAATTAAACTTTTCCTTCCCGTAGCCAATTTTCCGTTAGGTTTGCGCCGCGAAATATTTTCGACGCCCGATTACGGCCAGAGAGATATTAGTAGGCGCCCCCTCTCCCTCTCTCTCTTGCTCTCCTACCCGCCGATACGTTAATTATCCCGCGTAACGCGAAAGTTTGCCATGTATTTTACATAGCGCGTACAAAGTTAACGACACCAAGATATTGTCTGCAAATACTCACTCTCCATCAACGGACGAAAAGTGAATTTATCGCAACGCACGTGTAAGTTGACACATTTAATAGACAAATTAAGTTAATAATTCGCGACGCTCTCCTCTAGAATTCAAACAAAATTTCTAGTTTTAGGAAACTGGTTTCACCACTAGCACAATACTTATCGTCGATATCAATTTGGCTTCTACGTACAATGAGTCTCGATCTATCCATGTGTAATAAATTATTGGTAAATTATAATGTCTACGAAACTAGCTTTATCGATTACAATAAGTGCTTGGGCATCTGTCCGTAAATCCATACTTCCCATACTTCCCATAAGCGATAGATCTTGCCGAGGTTCGCGCGAGGAAAAATGGGTTCTAGTAAATTGTCGCTTATATGCACCGTTGAACAAGTCTTTTGCAGGTAATTTATCGAGAAAGCCAATACGAACGAAAGTAATTCTCACGATAAGGTATAACCTCAGCTTATGAAACACACACACACACACACCTCGTTTATGATAAATTCTCTCACAGATAAGAAACGATGTGTCTTGAAACTATATATGGATAGCGCTAAAAAGTCAGTTTACAATTTCCAACTGGATTTAAAATTTTTAAATATAGCGGTATTAAATTATGCGAATCGTATGGAACTTTTAATAGTATAAGAACGCTCTTTTAATGTTACGTAACATGACGAAATTAGTATCTTATCCTGTAAGTAATTAGCCAATTGTATATATAATAAAATAGTGTAAACAATAAACAATTCTCTTGTATTAAAACATCCCGTGACAGCGGTCTACTGTCGTTTAATCAATTCTCACGCAGCATCGCCGAAGCTCGATCCGTACTTAATTAAGGCACCTAAGCGACGCCGCGTAACACCAGACGCATTTCAATGAGCATCGGTATGAGTAGCTTTGTTAGAATCGGTCAAATTCGATCCGTTATGCAACCCGATAGATCGGATATTGATTTTATTTTACGATACATCAACGCGAATAATAATATCGTGTAACGATCTCAAGTATAATAATAGATTGTTTAATTACTTTCAAGATTAATCTTTCGTTAAGTGAAATATCGGGACAAGAAATCGGTAAAGTAAAAAGTGGAGAAAAAATTCGCATCTTCTAATATATAATAAGTGAAACAATACTGTTAAATAATATATAAAAAATTGCATGAAAGTCAATAGCTTTAATTCGAAACATACACTAATTATTTGACCGATATATTTAGATAATTATGAAAATAATTATTTTGGATAATAAATAATTATATTTGTAAATGCTAATAAATTGTAAAATATATCCTTGCGATATGAAACATGTATATTACAAAATTAATATATTAATATGAATATTATATTAATATTAATTTTGCAATTGCGACAAATAATAATTTCTTCGAGATGATATTTAGGAGAAAAAGATATTCAACTTGGTGAAAAAGTTTGCCTTCAAAATTTCGGCCCAAGATTCAAAAATACGCTACTGTGTAAAAGATCAGCCTCAGAATGAATATTTTATCCCGAATCGGCTGTGCATCGTCCGTCTTCGTTAATAAGGACGGTTTAAAGCGAGTTTTGAAAATAATGAAAAATAGCTTACCGTTTTTCACAGTGAAGGCTGCGCGTCGTCTCCCAGTACACAGTCCTATCTTCGACCGGTTTTAAAGCTCCTCGAGAAATTCCTTATTCTTTATAGGGTAAGAAACCCTGACCTTTCGACTTTTAACGCGTCTCTTTCCTATGTCTCGGAAGATGCTGTTGCTAATGGCGAGGCTGAGTACCTACAAGCAGAGCGTTTAAACGTGTTCATTAAGCGCGACCATCAGCGAGACACGTGGAAAATGCAAATTATCGCATGCACTATGTATCGATTATTAGCCTCTGACAGATTGGATTTGAAATGGATTTCTTTGTCGGAAAATTGAGTTTATTCAATTCTGAATCAATGACGATTATACTTAAGTGTCGCAATAGAAAATATCACGAGAAAATTGAGCTTGATCCGTATAAATGGATTACAGTCTCCTTTTTCTGTTTTCTAATTTCGTATAGAATTAATAAGAAAAATTTTAATCGAAATATTATTCGATCGAATTGTTCAGAGATATTCAAACTAAAAGATATAAAAATTCAACGAATAATAACAATCTGTCGAACTCTCTCGCCAAAAGAAAATCGGTTACACGATTTTTCGAAAAACTTGTTTATAACAATATTTTATGCGATATTTAAAATGAGAACAATGCGTTATATTTCAAATCTACACATGCTAATATAAAATCAATAGTAATATAATACCTAATATATATAATATAATATTGTTTAGAGTGTAAAAAAATATTTATATATATATATTCAATCTTAAATTTAATTATTATATTATTTAGTTTATATTAACGCTCTCCTAAAATAAAATATTTTATCTCCGACAAATTGTTGGACGCGTCCAAAAAAAAAACCAAAAAAAAAAAAAAACAAAAAAAAATAACTAACTCGAAATATCTTTCATCGACTGTTATTGTACCTGTGGTATAAATATCCTGTTACGTGCAACAAAGCTATAAAATTTTCACTTAATAGCACATAACGAAATGAATTGAAATGCAGGTAACATTACTTTACTCTCCGTTACACATATATATATTTCCTCGAATGTATAAGCCAGATATCGGACGAATGTGCGGATGGCTTAATGGAGTTTGACCGTTGATAATGACGATGGGGGAGTTGCGAGTAATAACGTTGATAACGTGTTCGTCGCCGAAAAGTTATGCACACATATATGCAAATGCTGTTATCACTTTACACATATTGTGTTTATTCGTCGCACTCTTGTTCCATTCGCGTTCATGTATTTCTATGTATGGCTAAGACATGCTCATCTATATACGTATTGCGCACATCGATAGGAATATACAAATACGAATATATACTATCGTATACTTTGCGTATAGATTAATTTTCAAAGGGGAACGAGATTTTTGGCCATCCAATAATTATTTTTGAAGTCTGTTTCGCTTATCTGCCTAGTCATCGCTTAAGTTCAATAAAAAGTTTCGAGTAAATTTTTTTTTCTTTTTTATACGTCGGGATATTATCTTACAATCAGATTTTTTTTACAGAAAGAAATATATAAATTAAAATTTTTTTTTATGGAGACTCTATATGATAGAATAAATTCATTGGAAAAACGCTATCTCGATTCTTAAAGAAATTTTTTATAATGACTCTCAAATTTTTAATAACTCCTTTATTTGATTATCTCTCTGTCGTTTCGTCATTTATTATTTTCGCAAGTGTAAATAAAAACGAGAACGACGCACTGTATATCTGACACGCTTAATCTTTCTTTTCTGTAGAGATACGAAACTTTAGGAGCGAGATATTTGTTTTTCGCATTGACCGTCGCGAAGAAGAAAGTGTGTATCATTCATGTATCTGCGAGATTTAGCAAAGCTATAAATCCCCCTTCCCACCCTTCAAGAGTTTAAACTTTCCTAAAGTACAATTTTTCTCGCGCGCGCAAACTCTTGAGAACAAACTCGCGGGGAAAAAAATCGGACCGACCACAGAGTTCGCGCTTTATATCATCCGCGAGAGAGAGAGAGAGAGAGAGAGAGAGAGGATTCGGGCAAGATTCAAGTTTTTCACGGACGCATCGATCGCGTAAGTAGAGCAAGCACTATTCGCGCGTCAACGCGAACGCATTTTGCACTTCGCTTTTTTTTTTTTCCTTCCCTTTTTTGAGGCGTACCGTTGCGTGTACGCTTAAGCATACCGGAGCGGCGCATACACGAACCCACCCCCTGGTATCAGAGGCATGTATAGTCGTTATTCTATCGACCGCCCCACATATTACACCACCACATTCTTCCTCCTACTCTATTCTCCTCGTTCCTCATCCCCTGTGTCAAACTGCAGGCCAATTGCACCCTCGCGTAGTCAAAGACGCGCGCGCATTTCTCGCGATTTTTTTCTTCGGGGCGTCAGAGCAAACAGCCGTGCAATTTTCGAATTTGTTTAAGGGAGTGGGTTAGCTCGTTAAATTAATTTTCTGAGGATTGCCGAAATAGATTTCTTTACTCTAAAATTATTTTTTTTAATCTGTACACACTCGGTTGAATCTGTCAGCTCTTTATGTGCCGCATTTTCATTGAAGATATTTATGGAAAAATTTATAGTCTTGCTTTTATAAGTTGCTTTGTATAATTTTTAAATCTTCCATTCTATTTGAGCAATTTTAAATTTACATCAAAATATATGTAAATATCGCGAAAGTCGGTGAGTATACATGCATACACGAATCGATCGATCATCGCCGATGTATATATCTATCTATCTATATATTGTTTGTGCAAATAACACAGCCATTTTCATTTACAGAGCATAGATTTAAACTCGTAGATTTTAAAATCCATGAATTTCACTTTAACGTCTTTGTGAAAAATTTATGTTTAAAAAAAAAAAAAACGCAGCTATTATGATAATTAAGATAATAACACTTTTTTGCACGCAAAACCATTAATCATCTATTCGCGGTCTCTCTTTTTTTTTTATGAATTTTAGATTTGCAATTCAAAATATTTGTTAATAATTTTCTCCATCTCATTATTCTACCGCTATTAATAATCTCCGTTATTACGTTTTTATAATTCGTCTAACGTTTTCCTTTATTTATTTATATATCGCCGCGACACAAAAGACGAATGAATAATGATTTTCCCCGAGAGCCACCTGGCTTTGCAATAACGTAATGAAATATGCATGCGCAAACAACTATCTATACATTAGAATGGCTTCTATTATCTTCATAACGGCAATAATAAGGCACACATGTTGCAAACCAACGAATATCATCGCGCAGAAAACAATAGCCGCCCACCCTTTTACGATAAAATATACAGATCAAATATTAAAGTAAATTTTATTATTCAAAATTGATAATTAATTTTAATTAAGCTCATTATTTATTATTATATAGCGCCGTATCGCGCTAGCATCCCGGTCAGAGAGAGAGAGAGAGAGAGAGAGAAATGCCAGTTCGTTATATATATTGTACGAATAATAAATCCATATCTGACTAACGGACAGAAGGGCTAGCCGAATGATATATAAAAAAGGAATAATGCGTTATACGTGTGCTATACGTCCACGTTAAGACGATCAATCGTCTTTCTGATTGAAATATTGCTTATCGAATGTTCGCGTTATTGCCATGATTTCTCTTCGCGCGCTTATTGATTCGATCCTTTTGTCGCTCTGTCATTTTTTTCGGACGAAATAATAAATATATTATTATACACATAAAGTTATAAAACTTTATTTTATTCCTAAGAAAATAATTCTGTTTCATGTACACTTTATATATCCTCTAAACTGTGTATGTAAATTTATAGATGATAATCTTTAGGCATAGATAAGTTTTACGAAACTCTATTTTTAGAAAGAAAAAAAAAGGGAAGGCTAATAACATATTTATGCTTTTCTAAATTCTTATACTTTTACATATATGTATTTCTATAGTTATTAGCGAGATGTATGGTATAAATTATCTAAGCTTAGAGAAAATCGTAAAAAAAATATATATACATTATGAATATTTTTGTCAATTTTTAAAATAATTTTTATCAAAAAGAAAGAGAAAATAATAATGCCTCAAAAAAATTTTATACAACATTTTCGGCTTGCTCATAAGAATTCATTCTCTTGTTAATTGTATCATCAATGATGAATAATTCTGTATAGTTATTCTGATAAAATATACACACACACACACACAATGCGTATATCTTATTTCAAATTGTTTAAAAATTAAAAGCTTTAAGACCTCGTACTTCATTTGGTATGCATGAAAAAAAAATTTATGCCATTTGTAGCTAATGAAAGAATAATACTTTATCCTTTGTCGAAGACAATACTATCGTATAATATTGTACGATCGCAGTGTAATTCGAACAGAACGGATCAAAGTTGATTAAGATCCTTTTTAGCAAATACACAATTTTCCGATTAGTAATAAATAATACGCTGCCTGCATTTGCTTAAATTTTCAAATATCCGATTCATTTCTATTCTGATTTATTCATCTCATTCCAAAATGTCTTTTTTCTCTTTTCGCCATCCGTCCAATCCCACATAAGAAAAGATTTTTTTATTTTTACCATTTGATCCGTATTTATTTAAGAAACATGGAAGAATTCCCCCCCTCCCCCCCTATAAAAGATATTTTTCATATATAATCGCGCGTTCTTTGCAAAGCTTCAGATTTTCTGACAATGTGTGTTTGCATATTCTAGTTATATATATATAGTCCAAGAATCTAGATATAAATCCCCCTAATAAAGATAACAGATGAGGGACGAATCACGATAAATTTATAATTGATCTGAAAATTTATAATCGCATTCTTGTTAAATTTTTAACATAAACTATACTTCTTTAAAAAAACTTGCGAACGGTTTCCAAAAGTTTTCTTTTCGGCTACAAGAACCATCCATGGTCGAGAATGAACTTAACGATAATGGGATGGCCCTGTAATAAAACAAACATGCATAAAACCAGCTTTGTACAAACAACACGACTATTTTCTCAGTGAATATTTTTCTCGCCTTTACTCCCACGTCAACGCATCGAACATTTTCTCGTAAGTGGAGGAAAAAAGCACTCTGATGAGATTCAGCCGCGATTTTATAAGAGCTTTCATTTCTAGCGAGAGAGAGAGAGAGACTCTAACAACGCGATATATTTTATGCAAGACAACAAGTACTCGAAACAAGCCACAACGATGCTTTTAAAACGTCGTCGACAATTACAAGAAAACATTTCTTCATTAAAGATGTGATCTCTGAGAAAAGAAAATGGGAGGAAAATGAGAGACTTAATGTGATAAATTTTACTCTAAATTAATTTTTAAATCTCACTCGCATGTTAAATTTTACTTTAAAATAAAATAATTAACTTTTTGCAATATTATAAAACCTTAACACACACATACACAAGAAATGGCAAATGTATCCTGTTTCTTAAATAATATTGTAAATATAATAACTGTACTAATTAAATCCTATAAATATATAATATCCAAATAGTAAGTATGTATGTTTGTTGTACAATAAAAAAGTGGGAAAGTATCGAGCTGTCGCAAAAATAACATTCTAATTACTCACGAAAAGTTTGCCTTAATAATAATACGCGTGCTACCACCCAAGTCTAATAAACCTCGAAAGTTTCTGAACGTTCTTCAGGTTCGCCTGAACTTTCGTTCGTGATGCGGTGTAGCGGCGGTTTCATAAAATCTGACGCAGAAAAATAGAACGATGTACAGCGCCCAACGCAAACGAGATAAACTTCTTCTAGCGCGAAACGAGCTTAAGCAAGCTGCTGTAAATTTTATTCCCGCCTCTCTGTACAAAATAACGAATTCTCGCGCATACGCAGATGTCACCCGCGTTCCAAAAATTACCATTCTTTAATTAAAATTCGCACAAGTTTTATTTTTTGGACCATGGTCTTAAAATATTTCGCCTGTAATATAGGCGTAATTATCTCTTTTATTTTTACCGATTCTTTTTATTTATACCTTTAGTATTATTTTTTTATTCATTATAGTCATTTTTATCTAAAAATATTCTATATATTATACAATATATGTATCCTTAATCTGTTTTCAGAGTAGAATTCAAATTAAATAGAAATTTTGTCAGATATTAAGTTATCAGTATTTCTTGTTAGAGAAATGTGAAAGAATTCAAAGCAAATCTGATTCTTCAGTTAATTTGAACCTTTTACCTAAAATTTTGATTTAAAATTTGAAATTAAATGCAAAAACATAAGACTTGATTATCACAAAGGTTATTATTCCTATTTTTTTTTTTTTTTTTAATTTGAGAAACAATAGTCTTTAAGAGGAAGAAATACTAATATATATCTACAAGGTGTCCCCAATTTAAGTGGCAAAACTTTAGAAGCGTGTAGGGGACCGAAAAGCTAAGACAGAAAGTCCTTTAGAGGTTTGCTCGTTTTTGCTCCATTTTGGAGAAAATCACAAAAAAAAAAAAAAAAAAAAAAGTTTTCGTTTTTTTACTTACTTATTTATATTTATATAAATATTTATGCTATCATCTATTAAATGCATATACTGTTCAAAATGTTGCCCTCTTGCAGCAATGCAAGCATTACATCTAACACTGACCTCATTAATTGCAGCTAGACATTGTTCTAGTGATATTTAGTGCACTGCATCTATGATTCGGTCTCTTAATTGCTCTTTTGAATCGATTGGCACCGTAAAGGATAATATCAAGTGTTTACATATGTAAGGAATCTTGAAGCAGAAAGTTTACGCGGTGCCAATCAACTCACGAGAGCAACTGACAATGGGAGATTGAATTTTTGCGATTTTCTCTGAAATGGAGCAAAAACAAGCAAAAGGACTTTTTGTCTTAGTTTTTCGGCCCCCTATACGCTCTTGAAGTTTCGCCATTTAAATTGGGACACCCTGTGTGTGTCTATATATATATATATATATATATATATATATATATATATATATATATATATGCAAAATATATGGTACATTTACCATATTAATCGCTAAAATATAATTTGACCAAAAATACTAGTAACTGTTTGAATTTTGCCTAATAGATAGTCTTCAGAAAGAAAACGAATAGACTGTCAAATACCCACATTCTATCGTACCTGCACTTCTGCCCCTACGCTATTAAATGTTACGATAATATATTTTGAGTGTATTCCGAGTATATCTCTCCTTCTTTTTATATCCATACAGAAATAGAATACATAGCCCGCATAGGTACATGTCAAAACCGAATTATTCCCACGCAAGCTTACCGCTTTTCCATATATATATATCGGAGATGTAACAACAGAAACCGTAAACCGTTAAAAATCGCGATCCATTTTAAAATAACATTTCATTGCGTATGTTTTTACATTTGCAACAATAATTACATATAACAAAGAGGGATAAATATTTTGAAATTTATAAAAAAATATAGACACGTGTAGGTGCGCCAAGTATAAAAATAATTTTCTGCATAAATTTATCGAATAGATTAACAATACAAAATTGCATATAAAATTGCATCTATGATAAACTTGTTAATCTTCTAATACGTATGTTTAAGACAAGATTGTTAAACAAATACTAATCTAAAAATTCTCTAATCTTTCCTGGTTATTTCAATCAACAAAGTTCGTTTTCTTTCGCTCTGATTTAAGATTAATTAAAATTAACTATTATCATCCATTGTTTTTCAAGAACAGTGGAAAATATCTTAATAAATGCAATTCGCGAGGATACCAAAATATAGATAAATATATTGTTAAATAAATAATGTTCTTCATCTCATTTCTATCAATTATCACGAAATAATTGAAACGCATTTTAGATTTTTTTTCCACATATTTTCCGACTTTTCTCGAATTTCACAATTTCCCCGATTCTTTCATAAGAGGGTATTTAGATGTCTCGGCTATAAGATTTATGTACGACTAAACATTCTCAATAAAAAATTTCGCGAAACTAGTGGTAGACATTATTCACCGCGCTACGCTATACGCGTGTCGAACATAGCTAGTCGAATCAAGTCTCGAATCAATGTATAATCTCCCTGATTCATTCGACCAAATTGATCTAAGAAACTGTTCTCGATAACGAAATCGGGAGTCAAACTTCACCTCGCTGCGACTCGAGTGCATCCATTGTCGATCATTAGACGCAGCTAATAAGTATTCCTTGCCATGTGCTGAGTTTCCAAAGAGCCAGTTGCAACTTCTCACGAATAATAACGTTGCTGTGCACAGTGACGATCTCTTCACTCCTACGAAGTGTATAACTTTCTATAGTAATATGTATTACGCCATTTGAGAGAACAACGCGCGAGTAGTTATATATACAATTGTAAATTAACAATAATAAGAAAGAAATAGAACGACTATTGTAAATGATTTTAAGCCTAAAATCAATTTAATTTGGAAAATATTTCATTAGTCACGATTTTAAAATATTTCACATTAAAGTTGTAAAGAAAAAGAAAAGAAAAAAAAAGATAATCTTAACGTAATTATATTCGTTAAAGAATATATTCTGCTAAAATTTTCAAAAAAGTTGTAAAAGAAGTTGTGAAGAGATTAAACACCCTATACAATTAATCCAATATTTAATGGCGAAAAATTTTATTAACTACAATTCTTCCGATAAATTCTTTTTGAGAATTAAATGCTCCGTCAATATATTTAATTTTTAATAGAATAAAACCATTTCCATATGATATGATATTGTAGTCGTAATAAAATATTGAAATAGCCTCTACAATTTTAATTCGAAATTTCTCAAAATTGTGATGCGATTTTGCAAGACGGAATATTCAGATCATATTTAGCATTAATAAAAAATTATCCCTTGTTAAATTGTATTGTAAATTATAGCTTTATACACAGACTTCTCTTGAACTGCGAAGAGAAATATTTTCTCGGGAGAAAAAAATCAAGCTTGAAAAGTTACCAACTAAATATATCACTCTTTCCACTCTCTCTTATAGGGCTTATCCGCTTATATTTCCGGAGCATATTATCGCTCCGAATTCATCGAATAATTTACATCGATCTTTCGCTCGATCGTATCTCGAACGATCGATAAAGACGAGGATAAATATTGCGCGAGACGAAACCGTGGAACGTGACTCCTCGAGAACTCTATCGCCCATCGTTGAACGGAAGTTTAAAGGTGAAACACGCCGGCGCGCATTCTGCCAGCGACAGCGACTTGCTGCAGCTGCAGCCTGTGAAATCGCGCCCGCTTTATGGATTAACGAGCGTCCGCACTTTCACGAAGTTTCACGTAACACGGTCGCAAAGTGCCGGCGTAATTCGCGACGCCGAAAGTTTCTAGTGCGAATGTGGGCACTCGCAAGACGAATTTCTGATTAATTGCCACCGTGACGAATAATGAATGCGCTTGTGCAACGCTATATATACATTCAGCGACCTTTTATTTATATTAAATGTCAAATGTATTAGAGAATTTTTAGGCATACATTTAATGCCGTATGTTCAGATACCTCTCTTTATCTGACTCTTAATCGAGAAGCGTAAAAGAGGGAAGCCGATCAAAACATTGCATCGGTCGACTGCAATTAAGGCAGCCGTGAATGCACTTTTATTTCGATAACAGGGTACACGAATCCGTACTGCTTTGCGCAATATGAATTAGGCTTGAAGCCAGCTAGCTCATTTTAACGGGAAATAGGGACCATTTCTACTCGTTCTCTTTTTGTTCCTTAGACTTCTCTTTAGTGGTAGATATTCTCTGTTTTCTGTAGAGCGCAAAGCATTTCTCTTCCAACGCGAATCTGTCGATCTTTTGTTCCCTGACAAACAATGAGGGAAAAAAAAAAAAAGAGAAAGATGCCGTTTCAAGTTTAGAGACAATCATTGTAGTAACCATCAATTTTGATGGAGAGTAATTAAGAAATGTTTAATATTATTTCTATTATATTTAATTTATATTTTTATCATATAAAGAATGTGTGCGTCTTTACCTTAATAGAAAATGCACTTAACGATGGACGCTCTATATTTTTATTAATCTGATATCATTGAGATTTCTTCGAATATATTATATATAAACCGTGTGAAAAAAAGAAAAAAAAAAAAAGTAAGATAATTTCTAAATTTCGGTGACTTTTGTCTGTAATAATCTTTATCGGTTACGTTATATTGTACAAGTGTATACGAGATAACGGAATAAAAGAGAATCTCAGCAATATTTCGTAGAAATCCTCCTATCTACATTTCTTTCAATAAAAAAATGTTCATTTCCCAAGCTTCCTCTATTCCAATAGTATTTTCAATCGCGATACGTATTAAACTCGAGAAACTCCCCCCCCCCCCTCCCCCCCCCCGACAAGCAAATTCATTAACCGACGCGTTTTCAAAAAATCTCCGTGATAAATCTACCCGTGCGATTTTCCCTAAGAAGAAAAAAAAAAAAAAAAAAAAAAAAAAAAAAAAAAAAAGAGAGAGAGAGAAAGAGAGAGAGATTTCGCTCTTGAGAACATGTACAATAGAAAGACGAGACGAGACCGCTCGAGTGAATTTCGTTCATAAATCGTTCGCTCTCTCGATGCCCTTACCAAGGTCTTCTTTCCCTCTTTCTCGATAATAAATCCGACCAAAAATTTCGAGTCTCATTTCTATCTCTTCCATCTCCCTCAGATTACCATCGATGCTACGCCAAATTTGAGGACAACGCCGTAACAAGGGAGAGAGAAGCCCGACGAGGGAGGGAGGGGGGAGGGGGAGAGGGGGCGAGGGGGATAGGGGGCTTCGATCGGCTCGGATACCGATGGAGCCGTCTTGATGCAAACCGCGAAACTACGCGGGGATTACCCGGCCCGTTCGTCGGACTAATTTCCACGGCACATCCCGGCGATTTCGCGGAGAAGCGTTGCTACGCCGCGCTCTCTCCATCTCCCTCGACAAGCGTGACAGACTCAGCCACTTCCGCTTCCTCCACCCCACGTGGCCGCGCACCATCACCTGATAAGGTAAGCCTGCCTGCTCTTTTTATCGAAGCTATCGCGTTACTATCGCGTTACTACGCTACTGCTGAGAGATTTCAGGGTACGCGATACACGTTGACAGATGACAGATCGTTTCGAGATATGATAATCAGATTCTCGATTCTCGGCGTCTCGCTTCTGGATGTACAATTATATTGTTGATAAGAATCTTCGATATTATCCTAGATTGAATATATATATATATATATATATATATATATATATATATACGTGAAATGTGTTGTGATTTTATCTGATCTCAACCCAGTGTAAACTGCATACGATATGCTCGGAAATGATCCTATTATAGCTTGATTAACGTAATCTTGTAAATTCTGTCAACTTAATAGCAGACGAGATCGCTAAACGGGAGTAAAGAACATTGCACTTTTATATATCAATTCGCTCTATCGATTCATGTATATTTAGGATTCAGGGATATTAGTCAACATTAACTTGTGACATGGATAAAATGAAAATGGAGAAAAAAATTTAAACTACTTACTTTTTCGTTATGTTTTTGTTTTTTTCTAATGCTAAAAGAAGCTATTAATATCTTTACTTTTATAAATTAATTATAATTAATTTTATAATTAAAAGTAAAGATATTAATATCTTTACTTTTTTAATACACTTATCATTATAGGAATTTAAATTGTAATTTACAAATTTGAATTTTGTCGAAAATTTTTATCAAACATTGTTTTTAAATATTGATGAGAGAAATATTGATATTGTATTGTTAAGAGTGTATTGCAATATTTACTGTCAGTATTGTAAAATCTATAATTTACGTTACTATAGATTTTCAGTACTGGCAGTGGCTATCAGAATGCAGCCACTATGATAGAAAGCTAGAAAATATTTTTCAAAAGATAACGATAAAAGTAACGGCTAATTCGTTACCGTTATTGTAAAAATGTAACGACGTTAAAAAAGAAAGTAACGCCTTACTTCCCAACCCTGAAAATACACACATGACGGGGAGAGAGATTGATTCGATTAAATTCAAAGCTTCGCAAACAAGGTTCTATCACTATACACTATGATAATGCAATAGCCATTTATGTTCCTGATCCGATATGTTGATTAATCTCTTCATCGGATTATCGTACACACTACTATCTGATAAGATTCGCCAATTGACCGCGTAACGCCGAAGCACGCCACGGTCTCACTACTCTGTCCACACTTGGCGTGTGTTTGCGCGAGGTCTTAAGATCCTTGGCGGACCCCGGTTTGCACAAAGACGTTGATGGACGAGCGTGTACACGCAGATCGGTCCATCTCACGCTATACACTATACATCATGTGATAATCGACTTGCATAAGAGCAATGCGTATCGCGGTATCAGAAATTACTCTACTTTAAGATGTATGCTCGCCTCAAACATCGTTCGAGGAATTGTATTTCACGAGATGAAAATAACGCGCCGAAACACCCTTCTACTTATAGCTCCGTACAAGATTGATGTCTTCACGCAATTTAATTACGGAGGTTTCGCAGACATATTGCTAAAAAAAATTCATATTTAATAATTTAGCTTCCGTCTAAAAAAAAAAAAAAAAAATGGAACAATAATAATGCTTGGCGTCGCAAATTGTGAAAAGATTTTCTGCAAATATTCTATAATAAAATATATCTTATTTTCATTAATTCTGTAACATTAATCGCCCGCGGATATTAGATCCCGTTCAAACTAACGGAGTGCACAAAATTTTTCCATTTTCTTGTTTCATCGATGCTTTTCATCCGCTTGTATTTTAACTTGCGTTGCAATCACGCCCGAGGCTTCCACCGTACAACAAACATAAATTTCTTTTTTGTTTTTTTTTTTTTTTTTTTCCCAAAGAATTCCGTCTATATCTTTCACGTATATGTGATTTGCTCGAGTGACATTTCGAAAAGTATCAAAAGTATCATCGTGCGAATACGAAAGTAATGTGATAGCCTGAAACAATTTTGTGTTCAACAGGACGCGTGTAAACGATAATTATTCTTCGTAAAAAGAAAAAAAAAATAATAATAAAATAAAATAACTACCAGTACAACGACATAAAAATATACGTTTCCGCATATGATTCCATTGCTGGAGGCAAGCACGTACGAGACTCGCAATATTCGAGATTCCTCGAATTATTTCGTGGCACTCGATGAATGTCACTGCATATGAACGAATGTCCCCCGCATAATTCTGTGCCGTCTCATAAACATGCATCATATCAGTATCGCGATTCCAACGTGACGCAGGACTCTTGATCGTTTTTTTCAGATAACTGGATCAGATTTAAAACATGTTTCAAATGATATTAATATGATAAAATTAATATGATAAAAGAAATTTTTTTTCTTTTTATTGAAATATCTCATTTTTATTTAAGAAGATATTATATTTCTCCTTTAAAAAAAATTATTTATATATAACGTGAACGAATTTGGAATTTCAATTTCTAAACCTGCTTTCGCAGACGTATATTTTCTTTCTTTTATTATTTATATTTTATATCTTGCAGTTGTTGGATCGTTTCACGTGTACCGGGTGCCGAAATTTAAAATATCATCAACTGTGTTTTTATTTTGAAACATCAACGATAGAGAGTTTCGATACTCGCAGTGCAGAATTATTCATCAGAGACCTAAAAGGGCGCTTTTATTCGCGTCGGACGCGTCGAATTTTGTGCATCGCTCACGTCGCGTCGGCGAAAAACCATCATCAAGCTGACCTTTTTGTGCGGCAAATGTTAAACGATAGGCAAAAAGGTTGCCGTGTTTCTTTTACAAATTGGCACGCTCGAAACTTCACTCGTTAATTATATATAGCTTCCATATACACGGTGTCGCGAAGTTACGTGTAAAATGTCTTCGTTAAAAATATATATTATTTTAATTTTTAATAATTTGTAAACTTTATCCCGGGATTTTACATATTTAAAACTCGTAATTCGGACAATTTAATAAATATTGCATTAATATTGTGTTTAAATGCAATTGAATATGAAAATTATCGCAGTTCATTAGGCGAGACGTGATTACGCAGGGCGTATTTTATATATAAATTCTGATGCAGGCATGCTGAAAATAATAATTACGCTGCGTGATACGAATAAAAGAGAAAAAAACATTGATATCAAATATTAAAATAATTTCTATCAAACTTTTATAAATATACCGTCCAAGTAAAATTTAAAAATAAATTTCCTCGCAAATGCTTCGAAACTTTAATATGCGGACAGATGAATACGCTATCAATTTTTCAACGACATTGATTATCCGAAAATCATTGCATCAAGTGATCAATAAATAATCTCTCTCTCTCTCTCTCTATGTGTGTTTTCGCTCGCCGACAGTTATTTCGCAAACAAATGTCATGTATGTCAAGTTTTTAACGAGAGCTATGATGACCCGATATTGCATCTTTGACAAGAGATAACATAAACATCGTTAAATATCTCACACACATATAAAAAAAAATCACTCATGATATTATTTTAGAAATATTTACTATAAATATCTCAATTTTTTATATTTATCAAAATATCTCTATATTTTGATATTTTGACATTATTTCTTATATTCTTTTTTTTTTCTTGTATGATTGTGTTGATTGTTGAAAAATGTTAAAACTAAGCTGTTTAATCCTCTATTTTTTCAACGACGTTTATGCCATGCTTTGAAGCATCGCAATATTTTCTCAAAAGTTAAATATTATATTTTAAAATATTCATATTTTAACATATATTATTTAACATGTATATAACTAATGTAAGAAGATTAAAAATGATAAAAACGTATTTTCTTTTTTCTCGATATTACATCGCGATCGTGTAAAAAGAGAAAAGAAAAGAGAGAGTAATAAAGATAAAATGAACATTTCAGAGCTGGAGAAGCGGCCGCAGCCGCAGCCGCCTCGGAGCTCTGAGGAGCTGGAGGATCTGCACAAGCTGTTGCACTTCCCCGAGGAAGTGGCGCTCAGGTTGACGGAAAGCGAGTACCAGCTGTTCTATCAGGTACCGCCGCACGAGTACCTAAGGCACGTGGCGCAGGATCAGACCACGTTGCAGAAACCACCTGCCAGGCCACCCCCGTCGCCGAGTCGCAGCAGCCCCAGCACCATCAACAGCTCGACCCAAACCGAGGATGAATCTTCCTGGCCTGTCGCCACAGTGTACACGACCGTGCAGACCCTCATCGATCGTTTTAATGAGGTACATTAGCTTCTCCCTTTCCGTCTTCCTCTCCTTTTACCCCCGTATTAATAGCCCTAACTGGTTGCGTCTCGAATTGCTTTGAGAGAAACGACGATAAAGGAAAGAAAGGGAGAGAGTCCCGTTAATTTATCTCAAATAAGCGAAATATAATTAACAATGTAAAATTGAAAAAAAAAAAAAAATTGTAGTGCACTGTAAGGATGGTAATAGACGCGAATCACAATCGCGAAAGCTCCACGCTAAGTACCTCCGGGTCTTTAGTCCGCGGAAGCTCTCATCAGCCGCTTTTAATGAGGTATCCACTTCTCCAGTGGCTTTCCGTACGTTTTCGTCCGACACTTTCACCTACTTACTCCACTCGTATACGTATACGGCACACGATATCACCTGACCTCGCTTACCCACCGTCCCCATCTTCTGCCCATTTCCCAATCTAAATTCTCGTCCAAGGTTGAAGACGTCGGATTCTCCCATTCCTCTTCTTTCCATGTCGTTCTCTTTATCATCCCGCACTAAAGAAAAGCCTCGGGGATAGAGAGAGCCGCGATGAAAAATTCTGAATGACAATCTTCGCGAAAAGCTGTAACGTTTCCCGAAAAAGCAATAATTTTCATTTCATTTTATAAAACTCCAATAAAACTCAATAAAAAAAATCAAGCTGGTAGACCAACAAATTTTTTAATATCTCGATCATTGCTATTATCATCGTTCGCGTCAATTTACGTCTCTCGTATTATTGTAATACCACTGACAATGACAATTGAATGTTAATGCTAGTTTCTGCGAAGCTTCAAATTTCCATAATTGCAGCTAATTTTAACAGAACGATTCGCACGTATCGTTTAACACGTCCCGTAAAAAAAAAAAAAAAATGAGAGAGAGAGAAAGCGTGAATTATCTATTTATTAAATTACACGATTACATAAATACGGATTGTCAAAAATTCGCAGACGTGCATTATTCAGTTCAATGACATCGGGTTGTAATTATTATATCGAAAGTGACGATAATATTGTATAATAATAATATGATCACTGGCAGACGAGATAATCACACGTTTAATTACACGTTTGTTAATCAGGTAAGCTCATGGGTCACTCACGCGATCACCAGCGGTGCTACGATAGAAGAAAGACAAG
The DNA here is from genome assembly GCF_030449975.1 of Polyergus mexicanus. Classification (NCBI taxonomy): domain Eukaryota; kingdom Metazoa; phylum Arthropoda; class Insecta; order Hymenoptera; family Formicidae; genus Polyergus; species Polyergus mexicanus. Next base: position 5,165,084 of record NW_027223324.1, read on the forward strand.
CGGTGCTATCTTGTCTTCTACGCGTTGCGCTAACCTGTTGGAATACCGGAAACTTTAATTCAGCCATGGAGATAATCGCCGGTCTGAAGTAAGTATACATAAAGTCTGCTATTAACGCGAATGTCGGCGTTAAATCCCGCTGGATTAAAAGATCAATCTTCGAACGGATGGCCATCCCCTACTTGCCGCGATATTCACTTTATTACGATCCATAAGCCAGGCTTGTGTGCGCCTTGGGCTAAGTACGAAAGTCGTAATACAATTTCTTGTTCTCGCGCCGCATTACGGAAGTCCATCCATCTTCATCCTTACGTAAGCATCTAACCGCAAGGACAAAGTTGCTGTCGGCGCCGATAGATCATCGCGAAAAGCGACCGCAACACGCGTCCCGTCACCCTCGAGTTTTGATCGGATTAAAGACTTAGCCTCGCGTGTATACGCGTAACTAATAATTATGCGGTGTCACATTATAACCGGCTAATTTATTGAATTAACACGTATGGAATTACTGGCGAGAATATTTAGAAAAAAAAAAAATTATATTAAAAAATTTATATTTAATTCGTGTCCTTCCAACAAAATTTTAATAAACCCCTAATATTTAATCGTCCTCGACAATTTAAGAAAATTTAAGAAAACCTGAAATTCTCATCTCGTTATTTAAAGATTTATGTGTAAAGGAATCCAAAAATGTTCAAGCGGAATCTCATCGCAATGCAATTTCTTTAGAAATATCCGCGCTTTAATAGGGGAAAAAAAAAAAATTCATTTGTGAATCGTTTAAAGACATAAAAAGTCATGTCTCTTTATTAAAATATATGTGATTAGGTAATAAGTAAAACAGTAAGGGAGACGGCGAGTTTCTTGTTGTTGTTATTATATAACCAAGTATATATAACGTTGAATTTCGAAGTTTCATCGATGAAAACTTAACGCGATATGTCGAGAAATCGGATGAAACTGTACTTGATACGATTGCAAGTAAATTTCCTTGCGAAATGAAGCGCTAACGCGAGCAGCGATCCACAAAATATTCAGATCTTTCCGGTAGCAAATCAAAGACCATTCAACAAGTATCGTACCCTTGAAATGTATATCTACCGTCTCATTGGACAAGATCCAATCCTGACAAAGCTTTAAATCTCTGGAAAATAACGATACTTTAGTATCTTTGATATTTTTGCAGCCATGTATCTGAAATTTTTCACGAACGAACGATCAAGGATACTTTGTCCACTCAGGCTTTCAATCGATCGTAACAGTTCGACTATTCGACTGCAGATTTCCTATAAAGTTACATCCATCTCATAAAATGACAATCATTAGAGTCAAGTGTCCCTCGAATAACACGATTTACGCAGACATATACATGTTTTTCATTGTTCTCTTTCAATATTTTGAGCATCGCGTGTCTCTTCCCATCGATATCGGATATATTATTTTTCGCTTGGAAATTGAGATCAATGAATCAGTAGCTTGTTCTCATTTGTCATATTTCATCGAAATCCGAAATTGCATCGATTTCAACTACCACTCTTCGTATCCGTTTTATTGCTATTATCCAGATTTCATATACACATTGCGTTATTATTTAAATCTTTCTTAACATATACGTTCTCGATTTTTATCGAAAGATTAAAGATCATTACATAACGTTTCATATGAATTATGTAACTTTATTGGCGAGCGATAATTACTACACAATTTCCTTATACATATATTTCAACGAAGCCTGAATTTCAAGCGAGAAACCAGAGAATGTTCGCAGCTTGATTGAAATACTTATACCAGACTCCCTTTACTTGAGGCTGGCGCATAAATGTTATGCGATTTGCTCCCGGCTGTTCTCATACTTCGCTAAGCTATCTCGTACGTTTTACATACCTTATCGGAATAAGTGATAGTAAGTGCATCATTATTAAACCATGAAACAAGAAATATAGCATGTGCTAATCATAATAAAAGACTCATCATATAGATGAATAAAAATACTTTTTCAATTGTTAATTATTATTAATAATTATTTATTTATTTAATATCTTATTACAAGAAAGACATTTAAAAAACGATATACCATCCTATTCTTAGTTTCTAACCCCTAATTAAAAGCGTGAAATAGATACTTACATCCATAGATATTTACTAAATTCCTCCCCTATTAATTTATATTACTAGCCAGAAATTATTAAACCGTTATGGAAAAAATAATTTTAAATTGAAATTAAAAAATTAACTCAGAAAATATGCGAAAGGAAAAAAATCTTTAAAAAAAAAATAAAAAAATAAAAAAATGAACGATTTACACGATCGGTTTAATTGTATTGTAAAAATATTTATCAAGAATGTGTGTGTGTGTGTGTGTGTGTGTATGTATAATTTTCTTTGAAACAAACAACTGTTGAATCCACAGAAATTTTAAGTATTATTATATACAATACAATACACGTATTTCTTTTTATAGGATTTTTGTGTTTTGTCACTTCGCAAAGTGACTTGTCGTTATAATTCGCGTTTTATACATTGAGAGGATTCCGTTATAAAAATTTTCTCGAATACACTACGATATATACAGTTTACTCCGCGAATGTTTCTCGACTCGATGCTCTGCTCGTGTCCCGAAACGATCGAACGGCGTAATCGCATTATTTCGCGAGGGAATTCTTTCGAAATTGCGAGCTCTTTCAATCCGATGCCTCGCGAGGAGGATGGGATAATCTCCCATTGAGAAGTAAATTCGAATAATGAATGTGTGTCATTAATTTCCTAGAGATCAACGAGCGCAAGCGACTCCGCGCATTCGATCGTAAAATCCCTCTCTTACCCGTTTAACAATAAATTAATTCACGCCCGGCGTGAGAGAAGTGCTGAAAAAAAAAAAAAAAAAAAGTACAAAGCGATATCGGCATGCTGAAATTTTAAAGTTTTTCAAAAAAACAACTCGCGCGAAGTTTTTGAAAATGTATCGTTGTTTTGAATGGCGTTCTTGATTGAAAAAATTTGATTAATCGTCGTATTTTACGCTATCCTATTTAAACGTCAAAGCGTGATTTTTTATTGAACTTTTTTCCCTCGCGAATTCGTTTGCGAATGAAACTTTACGAGAGACATTGCATTTTGCGTTTTTGTTATTTACAACTTCATTATCGCATGACCACAATATATGTGCGTGAACATATAAAAAGACACGCTATCAAAAATATACATGTGTCTATCTATTTAGAAAATAATCGATTTAATATTGTTATTCGTGCTTACTTTAAAAAAAAAAAAAAAAAAAAAAAAAAAAAAAAAAAAAAAAAAAGTTCAAAGAGATTTTCGTTTCTCGAGGAACGAGCTCTTTGTATCCAAACATCTAAAGTAGAATACTTTATTAAAGAGTTTCTTACCAATTCCAAAGCTACGCAGAAAGTATGCTTGGAAATTCTGATCCCGGCATTCCATTCGCAAATATATAAATAAAGGGAACGTCTCTGTGTGTTGCGAGTATCTGAGAAATTTATTTTCACAGAGAGACGAAAATATAGGAAGTGAAAAGGAAGGAAGAGATCGAACTTCATTTCTACGTGAAGGATTCAAGAGAGATCGATGACTTCCTCGAGCCGTTGATAAATTTTTAACTTATCTTTGTCCCTTGGTAATATACAATTGTAATAAAATGTACTAAATATCGATATCGACGGAAGCTGAAGAGGAAATTACATCGATGAGCGTAACATGACTGATAATAGAAATTTCTAAGGGGTGAGAGAGAGAGAGAGAGAGAGAGGATGTTTTATCCGCGCCGGTTTACATCCGCCATTCGGTCATCGTTCTTTTCACGGATAACGATGCTCTCTCGTCGTTATCGTTAAATCGTCGCCGCGCCTTTCATACGCTCTCTACGAAACGAACGAATTTTACTTCAAGTGGTATAGCGGAAAACCTTTACGTTTGTTACCATCGGGAAAAAGCGGCGCGGAAATAACGTACCTCTTATTACTCGGAACCACTGTGTAAAGCTACATATACCCTGTGCTCGTCCCGCGAATGAGAAGATAAAAGTTTCGTGCGGGAGTATCGTTTTAGAACGATCGTTGCACGCTCGGCTAACTGTCGTACGCTATCCGGAAACATTTTCAACCGGCATTCGGAGCTAACCAGCCCGCACGCTATGGAGAACGCTTAAAGAGAGAAGATAATTAACGCCGTAGTAATAAACGATTCGCCGATTTTCAACGACCGCTGGTACGCGAAACGGAGAAAACTGTTTGTATTGTGCGCGACATCGTGTCGTTTCATCCAGATACTGGGGCAACTATCGAGCCGGGTTAATTTGGAATCGTGAATGTAAATTGTCGTTATTACAATGTGCTAAGCTCTAGTGCTAACGATTGAACATTCTCTCAATAATTCCGTCATCTTTGAAATATTGATCTTTCAGACTATAAACACATGGAGATTTAAAAAAAATAAAATTTCTCATTAGAAAATTATTTCTTCTACAGAAAGAATGAACACGAATGAAGCTTTAATTTCCCTTTTAATAAAATATAAAAATATAAAAAAATTAATATATATTGTATAATAATAGTAACAAACATTATTAAAAAAAAATATATATTTATTTTATTCCAATTCTTCGAAATTAATTTTTTAATGTAGCATTAACTGTTACTGAAATTTACCTTAGCTGAAATTAAGCTCTGTAATTCTGCGAAGGGTAAACCACTGTATAATGGGTGTATAATCGGTGTACAAGATTGAAGTATTAGGTAGGAATTAACGTGTGTTACTTTAATTTAGTATCACTTAATTAAAGTATTAAATCTCATTTATAAATAATAATACCCGCTGATCTCTTGACCAACGATTCGTTCGCTAAATTGTTTACGTGCTTCGCAATTTTAAATGATGGCTCAAAATATATTTATGAAAAAATATATAAATTATTTGAAATTATTTCTGTTATCGTCAAGTACGATATCACAATAGCACGCGCGTCTATATTATATATATATATATCGTATATATACAGCGTTGTATTATTGTAGATTTGATGAAACGCCTCTCTCGTCTAATTACGAATGATCGTGTTGTCTGTTCCAGATCCAACAAGCTAAAGCCGTTTTGGCATAGCGTGAACGAGCCTATACCGGTTATGGAATATCTCTCCACCGCCCTTCTGTCTTCCGAATATGAGCATGCACTCGCTCGGGCACTCGCGATGCCGGAATGTCCTGTGGTGCCATTCTTCGGAGCCTTCCTGCGCGAGCTACGGGAAGTTATTGCGTGCGAAACAAAGGTAAATTCTTGTACGAAGAATATCTTGTGTTTTTCCCATTATTTATTTGATAACGTACTTTGAACGTAAAGAAGAGAATTTACGTATTTGCACGAGTAGATGATTCTACGTTGCCGTTAAATACATCATTTAAATCTGTTCGCGTAAGCACATTGTTAAATTGCTACACATTGGAGCGTCCGTATTTTTGCCTCTTTTAAACGCGGAATAATTTATCGAGTAATTGTGCCTACTACCTATCCACTACGAAGATTACATCGACGCAAGATGATTCGACGAACAAGATTTCTTACAGAAGATTAATTATTTCGATATAGGAATAGGCAACCTAGTTTAATTTGTCTCTTTATCGAATTGTATCGAGTATGCGAGATACGATATATGACAAGGAAAGGAAGGATTAGTACTAAATGGAGGGAACTGCGATGGAACGCTTTCACGGAAGAATTTTGGCAATCGACCCAAGCGACTCACTGATAAAATTCGATATCTTTTCGAGTGCATCGCAAGCAAGACTGCAAAGCCGAGAAACGATACAATAAAAAGACGATCGACGATACGGCAAATTTACTCCGTTCCGTCGCTACTATATTATTATGTGGACCGTTTATTTTGAAAGTGGTCCAAGTCCATTTTCTTTTGTTTCGAGAAAATTAAATGTTAGCAAATCTGACAATTAAAAAATATAGATTAATTATGTGAAGTCTGGGAATGTTTGTACTAATTTATCAATATGTAATTTGATTATATAAATTTCTTTTAGGCGAATTTAACTAAAATAATATATATTTCCCGGCTGCAAATGGACTTACACCACTTTCATAATTAGTCAATTGTAAATATCATTTAATTTCAATTTTGAAATAACAAATATCACTTAAGATATATCTCATATTAATCCAATTTTGTTTATAAATAATAACAAGAAATAAAATAGAATTAGTATTTTTTATTTTGAACGTTAATTATATTTATATATTGTCAAACTTAACACAAGATATTGGTATTATTAATTATTTATGCTCTTCATGTGGTAGTGTTTTGAAATATTCATGATGCACAGGAGGTATATAAGGTAATAGCTGCTGCATATCCTTATATTTTTCGTATGTAATAGGTCTGGCATCGTGATGGAAATTGAACTTACACCACTTTCATAATCAATGGTTACGCAATTTCTTTTACCGGCCAATTTTAAATTGAACAAAGCATTGGCATTTTTTAAGATATTAAATACTAACTAGTTATAAACAAAAAGTTTACACTAAATTAAGCATAAATTACGTCATATCTCATTTTTTTAAAAAAAGGACTTACACCACTTTCAAAATAAACGGTCCATGTCAAAAGATAGCAAAAACTTTGTTGCGAATTCATCTGAAGAAAAGGAACTTGATGCGGAATCAGGGCAAATATGGAAATTTATGTTGAAACTTAAAATAGACCTACACGTCTAAGTTTACCAAATTTTAATTCGAAAAGATAAAATCAGTTTATAAAAAAACATTCAATATTGTTTTATAAAAATTAAATACAATGTAAATTTTTAATAATTAACGATTTATTAATTGAGAAACACGCGCACATAATCTCATCGGCAACGATCTATATCAGAACTGATGCGAGAAAGCCTTAAATCATGAAGGAGCTTGTTCGACGAGCTTCTTACGAAGAATAGCAGCGACGGAAGAGCAGTGGCGGAGGTTGCGCCATAAAAACGACAAGGAAAGGGGTTTCTATCGGCCTCCAGCAGCTACGATGGTTGTAGGCCGGCGGAAACTACTTGCCCTTGTCGCTAACGATCATCATCGGGAAACGGAATAGCGTCTTCCTCGCCTTTCATAGCGTCACGCTATTTCATGGCGAGAGCGCATCGTGCCTCCCGCCAACGAAAATCACCGCTTCTAAGAGTAGCTCGTGAAACTTAACTTGCGCGACGAGTCGACGAAGCCGCCGGTCGTCGAAAGTTTAAACCAAAGAACGTATTTGGCACCGCGAAATTGTAATTGAACTTTCCATTCACGTTGATTCCAACCGCGTGACAATATGCCAAGTTACAATATAAAGCGTTTCTATCGAAAAATATACGAGTCATTACTATATGCAAAAAAAAAAAAAAAATAATAATAATAAGAGTACATATTTATTTTTATAAGATTATTTTGTATAATGCTTTGCAAAAAATTCACAATATTTTTAAAAAGTACGTACGTGCTGTTAAACATCAATTTTTCACGAAGCCTTTCTTAAAATACCATATGATCTTTTAAATTTTAAAAACGATCTTAAAATACGACGAACGATGGAAAATCTGTCCCCTTGTTTAGAAATTTTTTTCGTAAAATATTTTCAAAATAAATCGTTCACGTTTAACGTGTAAAATTGTAATCAAACAAGACGAAATTAGCGCTATAATACGCCGTGTGTTAAATCAGTGTTTAAGAGAAATGCTTATTTATATATATATTTTTTTTTTTTTCAAGATAAACGACATATACGGATATTGTATGGATGTATAAACGATAAAATTATATAAACGATTATGCGTCCTAGAAAAGAAATTTAATATTTATTGACAATACATAGTATACACGGAATGCACGATTTCCGAGACACAAAGATGAAACAGCTTGCAGAGCGATCATTCAAGCTTCGAGCATTTGCATTCTGCTAGGTTGATCGTTAATTACATTTGATCAAACCAAGATCGATATTGTAGGAGCAAAGTAAACGATCTGCTTTGTCTTGAGACTATCCAAGATACGGTTTAAATGGATCTCATTATTATTTTCCCTTCCCCTCTCTCTCTTCCTCTCGAACGTACAAAAAATATTCTTTTACATACAAGTGAAACTTTTTTCTCGACAGATTAAGAAACAATATTTATCCGACTTAAATATAAAATAATGATAAATATAATATAATATAAAGATAATGGCATTTCTTTAAAAAGATGTTTCATTTTAGAACATAACTTCAAGTGATACGAAATAAAATTTTTATGATACGATATATTCTCCGATCCATCGAACGTTAATCTCGCCGCGATTTGATTGCCTCCCTTATTTGCCACGGGAGGCAGGTAGTTTCTCGATCAAAAAGAGTATCGCTATCGTCTCATTTCTACGACACGATTCCTTTCCGAGAGCAATTCGAACAAGATGTATTTGGATTATCCTAGCGTATTCCCGAGGGCTTGAGCATGTTTGCAATTTGGATCGCGCGACTTTGCGACGACGCTGTTCGAATCGATCAGCGAATAACACGCGATCAAGCAAAACAGCATCACCTTCTGACGCAGTATCGTGGAATAATATACCCGATATACCATAATTAAGATTATTGGATAATAATTAATTATAAGTCCTGCTATCAGCGTGCTTCGAATACACATTATAGAAGTCAACATGCCAAACCAGTTTGTAAATAATCATTTGTACGCATTATTTGCGTTAATTCGATTTGAAAATCTCACTGCTGAGAAGAATAAATGAAGGGGTAACTTTGAAATGTTTACGAGTGTGCAATTAATCGTGATAAGAAGAGTGACGAGAAAAGAAAAGTGCCGAAAAAAAAAAAAAATGATTTTATTAATGTAATATTAAAAATTAATGTATTATTAAAAATTTATCAATTAATAATTAGAATTAATTAATTTTATCGCATCGATAGGATATAAATATATCAAAATCACAGAATACTAGAAATAAGACAAGCCATTATCAAGTTTCTCAGGTGCCATTCATAATTACAAGATCATCAAAGAATTTACACTTGCCAAGGAGCCCTATATACGTTATCGCTCATCGAGATCCAAAGAGCCGTCCAATGCATTTTGTTGATGAACACGCGAGATTTCGAGAGCGCATCTCGAGACGAAGCCCTAAAACTATGGATTCTCGAAAGTCAAGCTTCCTTTGGATATACAAAGAGTGTACTTTGTTACTCGGATTATCGAATCTGGCATCCTCGAAATGAACAATATCTCAAAGCTCTTTCAAAGTATCGTTATCGTGTGAAACGGTATAACAACGTATATACGTAGCGATAACAATCATAATTTAATATTCTTGCGAAATTTTGTAATCCTTATTACAAAATGTTACATCGCCGCGATCCGGTACGGATATATTTATACGTATTATAAATGTTTTTCGTAGTAATGTATCATGCATTTTTTTAAATCTATTCAAACATAATCTCATATAACATGTTCATCTCACAGACATAATCGTGATAAACGATCTAATAAATCCGCGATCATTATCATATACTTCCCTCATTATTAATTTTCCATTTCTATGCATTTACATCATGCGAATAATAATAAATTAAATTATAATAAACTATAAACTAAATTTAATTTTATGCGCGTTTTCGAAAGAAAAACATTGTGTTACACATTAAAAATACGTATATATTCAGGTTCAATATTTTCTTCTCCAAAACTTAGCTCATATTCCCTTGTAAAAACGCAAAACGTTTATTTTAATTTAACAGCATTTCATGTCTATCTTTTTTTATCAATTATGATAATATCGCGCAACAAAAAATGCTCGATGCTTTTTTTTTTTTTTTTTTTTAATAATATAGATAAACTTTGCACGAAATTTCTAATGACGTATCGTCCTGGCTCCGTAATGTTTCAGCCCCAGTTCGAGTTTAGGGAAAATCGCGAGTCGCCACGTGGTAGCGTTAAGGAGAGCGAACCTCAAGAACACGTGCCTTTGTCCGCGCCGGCCGCCAGGATCGCCGTCGAGAGTAACGCAGAGACGCCGTCGGGATGGAGCTCGAGGAGCGGATCCTTCAACAAACCGGAGAACCCCATAGTACACGACACAAATTCCGTTCTCGACAAAGTCGCCCTCTTTCACAAGGTAAGACGAGTATTCCAACGACAAAGTATACATCGTCTCATAAAGATATTTCTAATAAACAAACGACGTTACATCAATCGCCGCCGGCTCTCTCTATATATTTCGCTCGCGTAAATTGAAAAAGATTAAATGCTCGAGTAAACGAAATCTCGCTTCGCCAAATATCGTTACGTTAATGTAACGCTGGATTTCACTAATTGCTGCAAAAATTGTTTTACTAATTTATTCAACTAATACGATGCTTATATGAAAGCGCGAAAAACATCCATTCCCATCATTTGTTAGACAGCGATCTTTTCCATATACTTGTAATATATTAAATTAAATTGTTTAATTTAACGAGGAATCAATTTCTTTTTTATGTAAGCATCGACATGCTCGTGGCAGAGACGCGATCACCGGTTCCCTCCATCGCACCCTGAGCGTCCACACGACCGCGATCGAGCAAACGTACATGGCGGAGGAATGCGACGAGAACGACTATCATCTTGATTTGGACTCCTACAAGCCCGTACAACCGATCAAGATCGATCACGGAGTCTCTTTGTTTCCTGTTGCCGCGCCGCACACCGGCATGGATCTTCATCTCCTGCAGGTACGTTCCCAGATGCATTCTCATGCATCAAGCAATCTGCACCGATTTCAAATGCGCTATGTATCATTTATACAATTGTATAAATGATACCTTAACCAGTTGCTTATTTTTTATTTTTTTCTACTATTTTCCTTACTTATTTTAATTTTTTCTATATCTATTTTTATTCATTTCTATTCCGCAAATAGATACGAAATTTTACTGCGTAGGATAGCGAAAGATAAACATTTCACAATCGAATAATTACTTCTCTTAAAGTTGACCCCAAATGACAACATGTCATCGATTAATATGGTATCCGAAAAAATAAAGAATAAAAACAGTGTTTCAAAATTATATATTTAAAATATTATTAAAATATTCAAATTATAATTGAAATTAAATAATAACAAGATCTATTATCATTTATACTTTATACAAAAACAAAACAAAACAAAAATAGAATTTTTCTATTTAATTTATTCGAGACCGTGAAATGAAAAGTAATTTTTGTAACGCACTTGCGTATAAATATTCTATTTATAAAATTGCTGTGTTGCAATTTAATGAAATTTGATATAAAAATAATTCTTTTAATGGCTACAAAGATTCAACAAAGCAATGTAGTTTTCGCTTTAAGATGATGCCGCAACATTTATTCATGCTACGTCGCATCCAGACTACTCATTGAGAAGGCGCGCGCGCACACACACACACACGCACACGCATTGTCTCTGAGTTGGTCGTTTTGGAACATTGAGAGACATTGCGTTATACAACGTAACTGCCAATTTGTATACGTGATACTGCACGTGGAGTGCATCGCAAATATTGGATTCGCAGGATTTGTTGCACAATGCAACCACCCGATGTCGGCGACGCTTTTGATCTTGTCGCTCGCTCTGTTACGGTTGCGGTTGAATCGGATAATGACGTGCAGTAACGCATTGTGACGTGGTTTTCCGTGCGATCTATATATCGTTTCGTAATGTTTAACAATGTCTCCCATTCGTCGCGTAATTAGCAGATTATGCGTCACGCAAAGATTATCAAACGATAGAAAATTTAATATCGTTCGATTATGATATCCCGGTAAAGGATATTGTCGCGCGTCATCATGAATTAGCATTGCGCGAAATAAGGTAGATTATCCTTTATGCAAATAACTCCTTAAACTGTAATTTCTTCGGAGATAATAATACAAAACCATTATATATTCAACATATTTGAAAATATTGACTCTCGGAGTCGAGAAGAAATTCTCTTCATCTGAAATAAATAATATTATTCTATTCTAACTCTCTTGGTAGCTTCGAGGTGAATATGAATTTAATATAATATCACGAAGAAAATTGCATATCCAAACGCAGGAAAAATTCAAATACAATATAAAGTGGAGAACAATATCGTATTCGGAAAAAGAATCTTTTTTATATGTCAAACAATTCCATTCACTTAAATAGAACATAATAGGTTCTAACATTCTCTGCTATTGTAATCACGATCGATACAAATCCGGAAATAAACTTAATATTTTTACATACATATATAAGCTATATAACATCGTCTTTAGATAAAAAATATATAAAAAAAATTTTTTAAATATCTCATCGATTCTATGCCTGATATTATGCGAGTGGAATATAAAAAATACAAATTATATGTATAAATTGTAAATTCTGATCGATGTAGAGAATTATATAATTGAAAACGAAAGGTCGAAAGGTATCGATCACATTTTCTTTTCGTTTAATTACACATGACATTAGAGAGAAATTCCAGCCGCTATTCCAGCCACGAAATTCTAAACCGTCTTTGAAATTTAAATAAATACATCTATGCATCTTCTTCTTTTTTTTCTTTTTATATATATATATCAATAGCCGAGGATTTAACGATGCAACGATATGAGATCCTCAGATCATATAGTTTTCCGTTTAAGCTACGCGAATCATAAAAGAAAGTAAAGGCAAGATATTGACTTTTCATGCCGAGTTTGCTTTTTTTTCTTGATACAGTATATATTGGGTGATTGCATAAGTTCGTGTCCGATTTAAATATAAACTTCAATAGATTATATTTTAGAGATAACACTTTTATTAATCAATTATATAGTCTCCATTCTTTTCTACAATGGTTTTCCAACGATCTATAAGCTTGTCGATTCCATTTTTGAAGAAAGAACTTGGTTTTTCTTGAAAAAAGTTTGTAAGGTGGTTTTCGACAGCTTCCTCGGAATTGAGATTCTTGCCATTTAAACTATTCTGCAAAGACCGGAACAGATAAAAATCTGAAGGCGCAATATCTGGAGAATATGGCGGGTGCTGCAGAATTTCCCATTGCAACTCCTGCAGTTTTCGCAGCGTCTGTTGAGCGACGTGTGGCCTAGCATTGTCGTGGTGGAAGATGCGGCACCCACGTATCAAGCTTGGAAATGTATCCAAGCTTTTTTAAATGACGAAAAGCGGTTGAATTATCGATGTTCAGCCTCTCAGCAATATCCTCAGTTGTAATCCTTGGGTTTCTTTCCACTAAGGCATGCACAATGTCATCATCGATGCCAGAAGGCCGTCCAGAGCGGGGTTGATCCTCCATGTTGAAATTACCATTTCGAAATCTGCCAAACCACTTTTTGACTGTTCGGAGAGCAGGAGCGCGGTCCAAATAAACGCTTTGAATATTTTTTTGTGCAATCCCAACACTCACGCCTTTCCAAAATTCATATAGCATTACATGCCGCAAATGCACCTTTTCGTTCTCCATTTTTAATGATTTCTCTTATGCGCAAATGGACTTATCTGAACAATATCTGACGCTAAATTGACATAAGACAACGTCATCTAAGCAACAATTACCACACGAAAACAATAAAACTCCGCCATGCAGTAACTTAATGCCATCTATGAAAATCGGGCACAAACTTATGCAATCATCCAATATAATCGGAATAAGGGGGATAAATGATTTGTGTTTGTTAAAATTATGACATATACAGATTAAAGAACATCAGTACGCGTGAGAAACCGACACAGCCACAGCATAAAGATATCTTCTTACTCTTGTGAATCATTTTGAAATATGTATATTAATGTCACGGGTATGTTGCTTCTATGGCGCTGCGCTGCTGTGATAAGAGATACCGTCGGAACGTAGATTGTCGCACGTCAAAAGGATTTCAAAGGGACCAGCCTTACGCCCATACTCCTGGTATGCCTCGCGGAAATTAGAGAGAAAACAGAGGAATGAATATGCGGGAGAAGGAGGAAACGAGGGAGCGAAAAGCAAACCGACGGGACCGATGATAGGAAAAAAAAAAAAAAAAAAAAAAAAAAAAAAATTGTAACGCAGCACGAAAAACCAGGTCATCCTTTTGAATCGTGCCACCAATTGTCAGCGTTAATTGAGTGGCAAGAGGAAAAAATGGGACATGACGTATTCGCGGAGAAAATGGTTTATAACGAATAAATTCGTTATCCTCCTATCCTCCTATCAAATTTCAGGACAATCGATAATCCTGAGTTTCTCTCTGTTAAACTATATTAAACAGTTCTATTTCGCTAGATACGTAACGCGTGGATCCATTGATTACATCAGTGAGATATATAGCTATTATGTTTGGGGAAAAAGATACGCGCAATTTCGTCCATCTTCGCTCCATCTACGAATAATGGTATCTCGTAAAGATAAATGATTTAGCATCAATAAGTGTCTAAGAAATGTAAACATATAGCTAGACGAGTAAGTACAATTACAGCCGCTTTATGTGATGTACGTATACACAATAATCGTGATAATGTTAACGATAAATGTTGCGATTCAGCTGTAACCTAATCGCGATTATTTTCGTCTATGAACTTTTTCATTTTCAATTTACATCGATCATTCTTTAAAAAAAAAAAAAAAAAAATTTTGATTTAAATAATAAATACTCTTTTTATTTTTAACATTATATAAATTTCGCCAATACAACTTCAAAGTAAATTAATAAACTAAAACGTATATTCTTGAAATATTTAATCTTATCATTTTAAAAATTAGACAAGTGTCAAATTATGAAACACGATAAGGTTCTTTCATACGAATCTTGTATATTTTTAATAAATCATCATAAAAATATTTTGATATTTAAAAACATTTTGCAATGAAAAGATGTTTCGGCCAAACACGAAAAAAAAGGGGGGGGGGGATTCATGTGATTACGAAAATAAAAATAAACAAAAATTGTGCATTAACATTACGATATAAATCAAATAAATAAATTGATTAAATATATACAATACTTTTTTTCCTTTATTCACATCGATACCTGTGAAATATTAAAATTCGTTGAAAATGCGGTATGACTATTGAGTTTTAGTAAACATATAAATAAAACATTAGATATAAATTCTGTTTTTGCGACGAAGAAAATACGATAATTGTACGTAAAATATATTTCGCCATGTAATATTAAACTCGTTAAAATTTCAACATCTGATACCAATCTATTATATTAATATTTTTTCTTCAACGACATCTAAAGCGCGGTATTCGTTGCGTATTACATATCGGGGTATATTGTGAATTCAAGCAATTGTTTATCAACAAAATTATCGACAAATTGCATTAGAAAAAAAAAAAGAGAAAGAAGAGGGAAGAGAAGCGACCGCATAAACGCCGTTGTAAATGCATTACAAGTCCCATTAGTGTTATAAACGCATTCACAATGTCTCTAGTATATATTTTGTTGAGGCAAGAGCCCGGAATAACGCAATTGCGAAAACGACCTTGTAGTAGCGAAATGTCTTGCACGCTGAAATTAATATATTTTATATTTTTCGCGTATGCCCTATTTTTGAAAATAATATCATTACAACAGTGAGATTTAATTGTACGAAGACCAGTGGAGCAACGGTTTCGAGCGAAATCAACATTATAAATATATATTTTTAAATATACATTTCATGAAAAATATTTCTATCGATAAACAATAAAAACACTATTTTCCCTTTTCTTTACACAAGTTTATATATAATATTTCATATGAAACAATATTTTTCAATAAACGATAAAAACACTATATTTTCTCTTCTCTTTAAACAAGTTAAAAAAGAAAAAAAAAAGTTCATTTTCTTGAACTACGTTATTTAAAAATCTGTGACGTACAAAATATATTGCGGCGATCAAATATGAAGACAGCGATATCAATATCATGTATATATTAGATTTATATTTTCTATAGCTATATTTATATTTTTTATATTTATCTTTATACGAAATCTCTGTCCATTTCAGATGCTACACCACGGCACGACTTTAGTGCATTGGGATTGCGAGGGTGGTACTTCGAGAACGGCGTTGGTTTTCGCACGCGTCGATCGCGCTTGCGGCACCTTCGTCTGGGAGAAACCACCCTGGAGCCCCTTGAAAACGGCGCAAGTCGGCGGTACCGCACTCGCAGAATTTTCATTGACCTCGAATCCGGAGGACACGGTACCGGTGGGCCTAGTCGGCAGGTACGCGCAGCAGCCAGCTGATTGCGCCTCCGTCACTCTAGAAGAGGGATATCTCGATCTGGGATCGGTGAAGGAGGTAATGATCGGCTGCTGCGATCGCGACCGAGAGGCTGATCTCAGGAGCATCTGCAAGAGATACGGCCTACCGGGCTCCGACTCCTGTATCGGCCTCATGTATGGATCGAATCTTCCGGACAATCGACTGATCTTCCTACTTTGCCCCCCTGCCCTTAGCAAGTATGTATTATAAATTTCTAAAATAGAATACGAGAAGTACAAAAAATTTTAGTGTTCTATATTGTTTCATTTTAATATAGAAAAAAAAAAGAAAAATAATAATAATTTAAAATTTGTTGCATTTTATTTCACAAGCGATCTGATTTGAAAATAGAAATATATATATATATATATATATATTTTTTTAAGTAATTTTAATCTTTCGAGTGACAAAAATCCCTCCCCTCAAGTACATGTTCGAGTTTGCCAATGTTTTCTTTTATATATGCTATAAACTTAAAATTTTTTCCCATGAAAATTCACCACGCCCAAATCTACAATTAACGTATCCCCCTCAAAACGATGAATACATTAATGATATATATTAATGACATCATTAATGATACGTTAATGGTATCGCGTGGGGAACGAGAAATTGTATATTAATAATAACAAGATTACATCATATGCATTTCGTGCAACTTGACGCATTCTCTCAAATAATTTATGAACTATTGTTGAATTTTATATATAGTTGTATTGCATAAATTATGTATAATCCGTATATACATGATTTCAGAATATGGTATATGGGATTATGCTGGATACTGCGAGGCCTCAAACGACAACAGCAATTAACAGATCGTAGATCACGCTGGTTGAAAGAAAAATATCTGCAATTATACTTTTCCTACTTTGAACAGCCGATGGAAGGCTTGGAACAGCCGACGACAGCCGACGCTATACGCGTTTTCGGCGGTCGCGACTGGTCCATGACAGAAAGCGTTGGTACACTATCTCCAACGAGCAGCAGCACTCTACGTAGACGAAACGTTAAAGGGAAAAAGACGAAATCGATTGGCAATATTCATGCTTTAACCAAGGTTTGTAACGATTTATTTTCCATTTCATATACGAGATGCAAATCGAGATAATTCTGGTGAGGAGAAATATTCGTACTTCACTTTCGCGTGTATACATCGTATAATCGTTATTATTTTCATCGATTTAAACAATTTTGGCTTGATACAGGATTTGAGTTTTAAACAATATGATATATCCACGACCTCGGATGGAGGTGTATTGACTACACCTCTTCGTCACATTACGGGGAGTAGAGAATCCCTAACAAGGATCTTACCAGCGTCACCAAGAGCTAGTCGAGACAGAATTCCACCGCGTAGCCCGCTCGGTTCCGCTGATCGTATCGTCGCTTCCTTGCCTTACTCCACTTTTCACAAGTACGTTGTTTTTTTTACATATACTCATGTCATTTATTAAATTTTTTTTTATTTATCGATTGTTATTTTTCGAGCAAAAAAATTTATATAGTCCAGAATATACAAAATAAAACTTGTTCAGGCCAGAAATGTAAAAAAAAAAAAAATAATAATAATAATAAAAATTTGTGTATCACAAATATACTATTCCAATATAATCTTTTATAAATTTTTTTATTTAAAATATATATATATATAATTATTCGAATTATGAACAACGCATGTGAATAACGCGCGCGCAGTCTGTTATGTGTTGCCAGAGAAAAGGACAAGAACGGATCCGGTGGTATACCTGGTGGCTCAGAGGCTCCTTGGCAGGTGAAAGCGCGCACCACTTCGATCATGTACGAGACGCAATTGAACTTTGTGGAGTTCGTCGCGCTTTTCCGATCGTTCAGCTTACGAGCTAGGAAAGATTTGCGAGATTTATTCGGCCAATTAGCGATCACGTGTCGTAGTCAAAGTGACGGATCGTTAAGGGACTTTAGCATGCGTCCGGCGGTGCTCAGGCAGGCCAGCGACGCCACTCCGCAAAGAATCGGTAAGGTCAGATAAAAATTTAATTAATATATAATTTCAGTGAAATTAAATTCTACTATAAACGCATACAAAGATGATCCTTACGCTCGTACAACGCAATCATTACAACGGAAATACGATAATCAATCTTGTAAATATATGAATTAACTCATTAAATAATAATTTCAAATAAATTGGATGTAATCTCTTTTTCAAAATTTTACTATAGCACTATAATGTAAATTTTTATATATAAAATGTTAAATTATATATAAAAATCACTTTTCGAAAAACGGAATTCTATATTACGGTTTTAACTTCAGTAGTACAAAAATGATTCTTAAATATTTAATATTGATTAATATTAAATTTTTAATATTAATATTATTTAATATTTAAATGATTAATATTTATTTATATTAAATATTAAATATTTATATATTTATTATTTAATTCTTATCAATATTATTAATATTAATTTTATATAAATATTATTTAAAAATAAAAAAATCAATATTTAAACATGCCAGGTTTGCTGACAAGAAACAACTCTATCGACTGTCATGAATATAAGACGAGCAGCAATCTGCAAAAGAAGCAGATCTTTGATGCAGTCGCGGCGGCAAGCATAGTTAATAATTGCTCCGGCGTGGACACATCGAAGTCTCAAGTAATTACTCTGGCGACGTTTACGAAATTCCTCGAGTCTCGGCAACAGGAAAAATTGAGCGACGAGGAAATCAAGACGCTCATTAAGGTAAATATTTACTGGATATAAAGATTTTCCTATTAAAAAAAAAAAAAAAAATGCATATATTCAACAATTTTATTCCCTGACATCTCTATTCGCAGAAAAATATGCGAAATTAATACTCTAATATTGCATACTAGATGAACACATGTCTGTATTCAATTTCGCGGGAAAAAAAAAAAAAAACTATTTTTGTAACTTCTGCGCTGAAATAGCGCTGCGCCATTGCGTGACATTTTCGAAAGTCAGAAAAGCGCAAACATACATGACTCTCTCTCTCTCTCTCTGTCCCGAGACTCCGAACCGTCAAGTATGATATACAATCTCTTTTTTGCATTAAGTATTATTATATTATAGTTAAGAAGAATATATATATATATATATATATATATATATATATATATATATATATATAAAGGTTCATCTGGCATAATTATTTCCTATTATCGAACCACAAGAACATAATAGTTTTTATTAAAGACTTCCCTTTCATTTTCACGTATAGTTATAACGGATTCTCTGATTTCGAAACCCCTCCCCCCTTGATCTCAATTTGCTTCGATAGATAGAAAATGTCAATTTCGTTTACACGATCGTTATCGCATTGCAATACACCCACTCATGCGACCTAATACAATCAAGTCTATTGGTTCTCATTTCAGAGGCACGAACCGGACCCGGCACTTCGCACACAATGGTGTTTGTCTTTCGAGGGTTTTGCGCGATATATGATGGACAAGGATAATTACGCCTTTCCGTATGAGCATGCGACACCGTCCGAAACCGAGATGCAGCAGCCCCTGTCGCAGTATTACATCGCCAGCTCCCACAACACTTATTTAACCGGGCATCAACTCAAAGGAGAATCCTCCGTGCAATTATATTCACAGGTGAATCGCTATTTTCAAGATATTCAGTTCATTTAATAATGAATAAATTTTGTAGAGAGTCAGAGAGAAAACGCGTAAAATTGCTCCGATATTATAGCTTATTTTCATTGCAAATCGTTATCAAGAATCGAGGATAAATAGCATCTTTAACATTTCAAATTCTGAGAAGTATAGAAGAAAGATTTGTTTAAAGAATTGTGAAAAATTATATTAATTTAGAAAATGTAAATCTTTTTCTGTCCCGCAATATATTGTAATTGATTTTTATTAAAACAAATTATAATTTGCAGAAACGAAATTAATGATTAATAACAATGAACATCTATATAGGTGCTATTAACCGGATGCCGCTGCGTGGAGCTCGATTGTTGGGACGGTGACGATGGATCCCCGCTGATTTATCACGGTCACACATTCACTACCAAAATACCATTTCGATCGGTCGTGGAGGCGATCAATCGAAGCGCCTTCATCAGTTCCCCTTATCCCGTGATCCTTTCCATCGAGAACCATTGTTCGCCAAGTCAGCAAGCTCGCATGGCTCAAATATTTCAGGTACATCGCATTAATTGCTCGATAAATTATTTCCTATTGATTATCGTTGTGAGCGCCGTCAAATTTTAATGAAGAAATATGTCGTTTCAGTCTGTTTTTGGCGAGAAATTGGTGACAAAATTTCTCTTCGAATCCGACTTCGGCGATGATCCACAATTGCCTTCACCTTCGCAGCTTCGTCATCGAATTTTGATAAAAAATAAGAAACTGGTGGTCGATCCTACCGGACCGTTGTCGCATACGCCTCTCAGTCATCGCGGAAAGATGCTCATGTCGGATCGTGCATCTTCTATGAAGCAAATGCGAACTGATGTGAGCAGCACGTCGGTTGTCGAGTATTTTAGCGAGGACGAGGATGACGAAGAGGACGATGATGAGGACGATAATATCGATGGTAAAAATAATAAACCATATACGTGATGAATAATAAAATATGCTTGAAAAAATTTAACGACATCGAGTGAACCTATATTTCCTCAAGGATATCGGAGAATTTAATTCGTTCTGTTAATCTCTTAATCCTTCTCCTAGATTTTAATCCAAATTATCTCCACAATACGCTACTCTATCCTACTTAAATATTTATCCTCGAGCTTGCATCATAAAATTTATCGGGTTTCCTCCAAGCTTTGCTTGTTCAAGAATTATAGCAATTATTGCAATTATAAAAAATTTATCG
The DNA here is from genome assembly GCF_030449975.1 of Polyergus mexicanus. NCBI lineage: Eukaryota > Metazoa > Arthropoda > Insecta > Hymenoptera > Formicidae > Polyergus > Polyergus mexicanus. The sequence continues at coordinate 5,186,201 of NW_027223324.1, forward strand.
CGATTCGTTCGATGTGTAATTTACAGATAATTCAATATCGAGCTACGAGAGGTATCTAGGCAGCCAAGTACCGCACAGTCGTTTAAAATCGGATCCAACGGTGGATGACAAATCGCAAAAACAGAGCAGTCAGATAGCTAAGGAGTTGTCGGATCTGGTGATTTATCTGCAGGCGATTAAATTTCGTGGATTGAACACCGCGCCTGGAACAGCGATGCCGGGAAAAATACGACATCAGACGCATACGGGGCCGGTTCAGAGGCACAGTATCGCCGGTATAGGAGCCAGCAGTATAGCATCCTCTTCAGGATCGCCGCAATCTCTCTCGACGTCCGCCTCGATCGCGAGCGGTGGTAGCAACATCGAGAATATCTTCAGGTTATTTTCTTATACATATATGCCAAGAATATCTCTTATATATTTTCAAATTTTTTATATACCCTTCAGAGAGAATCCTCCTTGCTAATATGTGGATAAATTTTATTCTATTTACTTACTTTTAGCACTTCTTAAAATGCTTTCACTTTTCGATTTTACATCAAGCATTTTTCATTATGCAATTTTTTTTTTTTTTAATTTAATCAGAATATATATTGTTCTTGCATATATTATTTTGTGCTTCCATTATTTTACAAATCATATTTCGGCAATATACATTGTTCGATGAGAATACTGATTTCGTAGATACGAAAGATATAAAATACATTTTTTTTTATTATCGTATTATTAGATCCACTCGCGGGATGCCAGCCTGCTTTCAATGTTCGTCCTTGAACGAAAGCACGGCGAAGAAGATTTGTAGGAAGCAACCGTTAGGCGTAGTCGCCCACGCAGAAACTCAATTGATCCGAACGTATCCTGCAGGAATGCGTATCGATTCCACGAATTTCAATCCTGTAATATTCTGGGCTTTCGGAATTCAGATGGTCGCGTTGAACTATCAAACCGATGACACGGGATTGAATCTAAATGCAGCCATGTTTGAGCAAAATGGTCAATGTGGATATATTAGAAAACCCTCGGTTATGTGGGATAAAGGACACATGATGTACAGGTAAATTCATATCACAATCTATCCTATATCATTTACAATAAGGATCAGTTTTGATAATTATCTGGAAATTGATTAATGATTACAATGTCTTATAGTTTTATATGCTTATAAATAAATAAATAAATAAAAAAAAAATCACATCAAATTATAATCTAAATTAAAAATAATAGAAAAATAAATCATTCTTGCTGATTAATTTCTCAATTATCGATTAACGATTCTCATTATTACTTTAAATAAATATAAACTCCTTAAAATCAAAGGGAGAATAGATGTAAAATCCAAAATTTATTTCTATATATAAATTATAATCTAATAATTTATATCTTTAAATTTGTTGAAATATATATATAAGACAATTAACAATTTTAAAATTATAGAATTTACTACTTTCTTTTTTACGTTATTCGAAAATTGCTTTAATATTTAAGAATGAGAAACACGCGCACGTACAATATTTTTTCGCGTTTTTACTATAGTACGCATATTGTAAAAGATCGATTAATTTATGCATTATAAATATATAAGCTTTTATATATAAAGTAGATTATATTATAATAAATTTTATTTTAATATATATTATAAAAATTGATCTTTATTATAAGAAAAAATATTTTTATATAAAAAAAAAAAAGACTTAAATAGTTGAATAGAATTATTTCCGATTAACTATGTATGTGTCTAGCCGTTATGTCGACAAATTTTCTGTAACAATTGCAAACGTCTTGACAGACGGTTCAATCCTTGGGACAAGGAGTTCGATGGTCTGCATTCTGCGCACTTGAGTCTGTCGATAATCTCGGGACAATACGTCTCACCTGCGAACCTCGTCACCAGCACGTACGTCGAGATTGAGTTGGTCGGTATACCGATCGATTGCGCGAAGCACAAGACAAAGGTCATTCAGAACAATGCACTGAATCCCATCTGGAATGAGAAGTTCTGCTTCCAAGTAATGTTCAAGGACCTCGCGTTTCTACGTTTCGGTGTCGTCGAGGCCAGTTCCCATCACCTGATCGCGCAACGCGTAATACCGCTCAAGTGTTTACGACCAGGCTATCGACACGTACGATTACGATCTTGCAAGAACAAGCCGCTGGCCCTGTCTACGCTTTTCATCTATTCCCGATTGGAGGAGGAGAGCTTGGACTATAACACATGCTGCCGCGATCACAAGGAGTCGTCTAAGCGTCTCTCATCGGGGAAAGAACCCGAAAAACTAACCACGGTCGATCCCGGCCTAGGTGGTGTCACCTTAAAAAGACGGATGTTCTTTTTGATGGTTTACCATGTGATACCGGATGAGCCGTACACTATTTTGAAGGTGACTCAGGAGAGTACCACGCAAGAAGTGATGTTGCAGGCGTTACAGAAAGCCGGGATATCACCCGATCATGTAGACGAATACATCTTAGTGGAGGAAGTATCTCGCGGATGGGAGAAAAGAGAGAGAGAGGAATTGCCGACTCAACGCGTATTGGATCCTACCGAACATCCTCTTCAGGCACAGGCCCTGTGGAAGGGTCAAGGTCGCTTCCTTCTGAAGCGAGTAGGCGACGATCCGAGCAGCAGAGCCTGGCTCGCCTCCATCAGAAGCACGGCCGGCCATTCGAAGCTCAACGATTCCAACTCGAGGGACCAATCCACTCACATATGGGACGAGGCGGACACTTTCCTGGTCTGTATCTACAACGTCTCGCCAGAGATCCCTTACGCGATTCTACGTGTGCCGGTGAGCAGCTCGGCGCAGGATGTATTGGCGCAAGCTCTAATAAAGGCTAGGAGAATGGAGAACCCGTCCAAGTTCGCCCTGGTCGAGGAGCTAGAATGGGGCGGCGCCGGTGCCGTCGGAAGCGGAAATCGTCAGCTGAGAGTGTTGAACGACGACGAGAACGTTTACAGCACGCAAGCGTTCTGGAAGACCCTCGGCAGATTCATCCTCAGGGAAAGAGAGCAAGCTATTCCGAGACGGCACCTGTTACCCGCGACCCTCGACAGGCTCAGTAAAGGATTTTCCGTCGGTAGATCGGTATCCTTACCGGGATCGAGCAAGGAGAAGGTTCCAGTTTCGGAAGCATTGTCGGATCCGACTTCCAGAGGCCTGAGACATCGGTTGCTGATATCAGGACGTAGACGAGAAGTTCATTCCGATGGGGAGGACGCGCGCGAATTCGATATACCGAACGCCGTTCTTCACTTGAAAAAGGTTTCATTAAGGAAATTGAGAGTCTGGAAATCATAGTGGCAGTCAAGGGCGACGTCGATATCATCGATCTTCGCCGCTCGGAGAAATCAATTATAAGCTTATTATCCAATTAATATGATCGGAAGCTAGTCTCGATCTTGACGAAACAATTCATGTTGCCGATCCTGCCGAGGAATAATCTCAAACGGAAGTAAGAAATTGAAGGATCTTACATTGTCGCGAATCTTCGCGATACAAGTGTCACGAACGAAGAAATTACAATCAGTAAGTCTTTAAGTCAAATGATGATAGGATACGATCAGAATATTTAAATATCATCGCGTTACTAAAGAAATATCAGACGGCACGTTTTTATTATGCGGCAATATTATAAGAAAAAGTAAAACTTTGAGAATTGGCAAATTGAAAAAGCGAAAGAAAAAATTGGTCACTTTAAAAAGTGGAATAATTTTTCGGAAAATATCAATGAAAATAACAAGAGATATTCTTAATTATTCGATTATGTGGCCAATTATCTTCGCATGATACTTAAAAAAAAAAAAAAAAGTCAGACTAATAAAGTCATTGTAAAGTCGACGTTGATAAATCAGATTTTCTTAAATAAAAAAAAAAAAAAAATAAAATAAAATAAAAAAAAGGCAATACCGAGAAGAAGACTAATTATGTCGCCGTTTTTAAAAATTTTTTAAGAGTCTTAATATTTATATATATAGAATATCTGATCTCTCTGCAGCAACGATCGCACAATCATTAAGTGGCAAAGCGACGACTCTTGGGTCTCCTTGATTTTTCCGACAAGCATTAGAAGCCGAGCATTAATACGGATATATTAATTTTGTGTTGCGTGTGGCAGTAAAAATTCATCAGACGCGAGTTGGCGTGTAAACTGCCGCGTCTGATCGACACGCTGGCGTGTCGAGAGGAAAAATTAATGCCACGTCGCACCTGAGTTTATTATTTTTGTACAACGAATAAAAAGAGAGCGAGATTGCGCCGCGCGATCCCTTAAACCTTTTGCCAAACGATGTACGATTTTAAATGAAGTAGATCAGTAACATCGCGATAATTCGTATGTTAAGACGACGTATTGGAAGTGCTTCCTGTTTGAATGTGTTTGAAACATATCGGACAGATCCTCTATCTGTCTTGATCGATACCAATCGTATCCACAAAGGAGTCCGCGGTTCTTTACGTGACTTCTTATCATTTGTAAGCGTACCATCTTTATCATTTACGTCGTACCTGAAATGTTTTACATTGATACAAATTGCCCTTTCATTGAGAGAGTTACGTAATAAAATTAAATATATCGCTGTTATTACACTTTATTTCATCGCTCTATTAATATTAATAACCATTTTTTGCATCTAGTCAATCGTGTGATAAGGAATTTGAGTAGAATCCGGTAAAAGCATCGTAATATATATTAAAAGTTGCTACTTAAAAGAGAGAGAGAGAGAGATCGTATTTACTATATATTGTTGAAATGCTAGAGGGTAGATCGGTGTTGCATTTTCGATTACCGTCCCTCTCTCCTAACTGTTTTAGCGAGCGTATATACGTAGATTGTAAATAAACGAGACCAAGGAGTGTCGATGAAAATTCGCGTTCGAGTGTGCTATCGTTCTATTAAATAATTTTTTTCACGCGAAAAAGCATTCGGATGCGTATATATCGTCGTACACTCGAAACCGGCAGCCTAATTTTCTCGAAAATAATTTTGCTAACGTTAATTAGCTAATGAAAGAAACACAATACGGAATCTGATATCACAAATCAGTGAGGTCGCGCGAACAGCCTTTTGCCCCGTATCTTCCACACGCGATCTTCCTCCGAATCGTTTTAGATATTTTATATTCCGCTTCTACAGATAGAGATTTCTTTCAATAACGAAAAAAAAAAAAAAAAAACGCTAGGATCTTTTTAACAAATATAGTTAAGAAATATTTATTTAAGAAATATTGTATATCCTTCCTTTCTTCCGAAATGATTCGCGACTTCATTGGAGATGAATCTATATATTTTTCGATACTACTTCCTTCTCCTTACCTCATCTCTTCGAAAATACGTATAATCACATATCCACGAGAGACCAAACACAAGAAAAACAAACAAACAGAAAGAAAAAACGAGAGACGCAAGCACGCAGGCCAATTATATTTGTACATACATGTATCTTTTCGAGTAGATAAAAAATAACCGAGAAACGTCGTTCGATAAAGTAATATCTTTAGAGATTGTAGATCGGTACAGTTTGATGAACGCGATTGTCGCTAGCCACGAGAAAAAACGATTTAATTAGCCTGATACAACTTATAAATCAAATCATTGAAGAGAAACGCCAATAGGGATATGGGCCAATTATATTTATACGCGTAGATGCCGTTATATTGCAATTGTCGTATCACAAACTACTTTCGCAGAATATGTAGATCAAACTATGATTAGCTAATTTATATGATGATTTATACTATATATTTATCAGTGTACTTGACAATATCGCGAGCGATGAGTAATAAATCCCCCACTATTTCTTGAAAATATTTTTCGCTGTCCCCGCTTAATTCTTAAAGGATAATATTTTCATATCTAAATATTATTCAATTGGTTTTTTTGCCGATCTATTTTGCCGATATATAATCTCTCTTTTTCTTCAAAAAAAAAAAAAAAAAAAAAAAAATCACACTATCTAAAATATATTTTCTTCTCGTACGGTTTTCAATAAATTTATATAAATTTTAATCCACACACACACACACACACACACACATATATACAAACGCATTATAAAAAAAAAATCCCCAAATATCGACGGCGAAAGACTAACATTTGTAAATTGCAAAAGTGCAACAACTTGGCAAGTGCAACAAGTATTATGTTATGTATATAGCAGTAACGAACAATGGCTACTAATAACGTTAATTACCGTAATTAATGTTCGACGCTCCTTGGACCTCCGGCTAAACCCCCGCATCGAGAGAATCATCGACTATAAACAGACAGTGTTTATCGAACGTTACGTCTCGGTTGCAAGCGTTGTAAACATTTGTTGTGCCGCCATAGGATGTTGCAACGAGTTGCATGTAATTGCCAAATTCGCCTCCAAAAGCATGGGCGCCGCCGATAGAAAATTAATACCCATAAAATAATAATCGAGTTTTTTTTAGTGATTTTAACTTTGACTTCAATTTAACATTTTAACTGCCACGTGAACATTTTAATCTTTCATAATGTTATAAATTTTGTAGATTATAGAGTAATATATAATATATAAAGTTATGTAAATTATCTCTATTTTATTAAATAATCAAAGATAAGATTAACGATAACATGCTACTTATCCATGATAAAAACACGAATAAATGATTAAAATATAAACTTATGAATTCAAGAATTTATTTTGAAAAAATTAGTAGGACAACATTAGTTTTAATCGCGATAGAGTTAATGATATTACAATTTGAGAACACAATGTATTTGATATTATTTTATTATTACTTACATATTACTATATAATATAAAATTAAATGCCAAAGAGAAGAAACATTCATTTCATAATTTCTATTTTAACGATTTAATATGCGGACTGAATATATTATTTGATATTTGCATTAGTACAAGAAAATTGCTCTATTCTAATTTATTCAAAGTATATATAATATGAGAATTAACGAAACTTTAATACATGATCACAGAAATAATCAATTTTTGAAAAAGATTTATATATCACATTTTTTTTCTTCCTTTTTATATTATTATTTATTATCTATTTTTAGATAAAATCTATTTTTTCTTTCAAATAATATAAGGCAAAAGATAAGAGATTGCCGATATATTGCACGGCACCCATGCTCGATTTCAACGATTTCAACCCTTCGTCCCCTATCCCTTCCCCCTTCGAGGCCGACTTCAAAAGACTCATTGGACGCGTTTTAAAAGCGACGTGCGCACGAAACGGTTACTTCTTAATATTTTTGGGACCATTCCGATTAAGGACACTATCGAACGAGCTCCTAGGAGCTGATCGTACGTAAACGATTCAGTATTAAATCTCCTTGTTTGTTCGTCGATCGAAAATACGATCCGTACGAAGAAAGAAGGAGAGAGAAAAAACGACGGACAAGAACGAAAACCAAAACAGAAATATCATCCTCGAGAAGGTCGAACAAAAAACCAAATGATGTTAATTGTATCGGCTGGGTATATCCCTAATTGTACATATCCGTGATTCTTCGATAGCTGTTACGTTGATATAAAAAAAAAAAAAAAAACGCGCGTATATATATATATATATATATATATATATATATATATATATATATATATACATATACACATATACATATATATATTATCATACATATATACATACATACGTATTATTCTCGAAAGGCCATCGAGCCACGCGCTGCATTTTTGTACGTGGCGTATTTCGGAGCAAAAAAAAAAAAATCTTTAATCGAGACGAAAAATGCGATAGATAGTAAATGAGGCGGAGCGATTAAAAAAAAAAAAAAAGAGAGAGAGAGAGAGAGAGAAAGAAAGAAAAAATTGATTAATATACGCAAGCGATGCATGTCGCAATCGGGCTGGCCCGACGCGCGGTGCGTCGATCTCTAATCGAGGTATAAATACGATACGAGATGTCTCTTTTTCATAAGTGTAAACTTTATCACATACGTAACGCATTTATCTTGTAAGCGATTGCTGCCCCCGCATCTCTCGTCGACGGTTTTCTCCGGCTCATCGAACAACAAGATGTATCATTACGACCGTTGGCAAAAATTATATATGCGAGTTAACGAACTGTGCAGTAATTAGTTAAATCGCCGAATAATAATAATTATATTATAATTATCTCGGAGAGGGGTTGTCTTCGAAACCAGATCAGTTGTTGTTTCTTGCCTGCTTCCGAAGCGTTCGTCTTGTTCAATGATTTATTTGATTCATCAATTAAGTAGTACGTATCAAATTAATTCACCGTGTTAAAAAGTAATGTTGTGAAAAATACGGGAAAGAACACTGCTGTTATGCAGTTCTTTCCGGGAACATATATTTTTAATCGATAATATTTGAATCCGAATTATATAATTTTGGCATCATGTCGACATTTATGTGTGTGTGATGATATCTTTTACTCTATTTCTACTTAATATAAATTTTCAACAATGTTATCATTGTATGTGTATATGCACGAAAAATTACACTTTTTGTAAACTTCAGATATGAGTTTGATTAATATAAAAGAGAAAAGAAATTCTTCTTTGTAATATATTTTCGCTCTATGACATAGATATTATTAAGCAATGTGCCACCACATATTCAGGCATTATAGTCACTATGGAGTCGCGTATGATATTCGAAGACATAAAAAATGGACGCAAGAGATTATAAGGCAAAAAAAATGTTATTACTAAACAAAAAAAATTTCTTCCCTAGTACGCATACAATATGCCGTAGCATTTCTCTCGTCACATTTAAGTGGCAATTATTGCAAAATAAAAAAAGGAGCATTATACGAGTAGCAGCTAACATTAAATAGAATTCTCTTTGGCGTTATTACGTAAACATGCGAGTAGCCTCTGTTCTCGTTTCGATAAACAAAGAAAAGCATGTAATATCCATTAAACAAATAAAATGAAGCATGCGACCATCTTGGAACTTATAGCGAATTTACTATTACAATAATATATTAATACTATTGACGTTGTTGAGGAAAAGGATCTACATGTAAATAAACATAAAGAGCATTTTTATAAATAATTAAAGCCGTTAAATTAATTAAAACGAAAATTTCCCCCTCTCCTCCCACTCCCTTACATTTATATAAATAAAAAAAATATATATATTCATATAATTTTCTTAAAATAATTAAGAAATAATATAGAAATTTTTAATTTACTTAAATTTACTAATTATTAATTTACTTAGTTAAATTTAATACAAATCTTTTAAATTACGTATATATTCCGTTTAAAAACCGTTATAATTAATTCGATTTGTTTTCAGGGAATTTATAATCTGTGAGAATAAGAAATTTATCGAATAAAAAAATTTATGATTGGCGTTTTAAAACCAATAATGTTATTATCACTGAATTATCTGTATGTCTCGTGTATTATTAACGATTACATTTTATGCAAGTAATAAAATGCAAAAGATATGAATTTTTTAAATTATGGACTTGTTGTGATGTTGATGGCAAATAAGACGGTAGTCTATCTTATCAGAACTCGGCAAAGGCAGGAGGAAAAGAGAATGTGTATTTAGAATTATCAGCCGTTTTTTTTCCATGCTATTGCGCTCGTTAGGTTCACATTACCGTTACACTCATTAACGATGCCCGTAAGTAGATAATATTCACAATATTTGTCATATATTAGATAAACGTTATTTAAATTATTAAAAGTTTGCACTCCTGTCTGTTCATATATACGTGGATAATTACACGCATCACAACTTAAATGATATAATGTATAAGTAACATATGATTTTGTTGACAAACCATAATTTTGTTGATTAACCATAAAGTTAGTTTGAGCTATTTATATATATAATACTTACAAACATCGACGTTGCAATAAAATCATATGTTCCCGTAAATTTTGAATTGACTCACCAGTCAGTCGTATGTGCTGCATCACAGAAATTCTCAAATTGCAATCATTGCTCAGTGTAGAATGATCAAAAAGAAGATATATTCTGAAAATATAAAAAAATTAAAATTAATAAGAACAATTATAAGTATCATTATTAAATAATATTAAATGTATTTAATTATACAAAAAGATTCTAACAAAACATCTTGTGATGTCTAAACAATAAAATCCCATATTGTTATCTGTTTTATAAATTGACTAAATGCTCGTAAAATGTTTTCTTTCTATGCTGTTTGCACATACTTTCTTTTTTATTCTTTTAATAAACATGAATAGAGAATAGTTTGAAATAAATTAAAATTAAAAGTTTAAATTTCATATTTAAATATGTGATATGTTTTTAAAAACATCTCTGATAGGAAATAGAAATCCATTTAAAAAGCCATCGCATGATCTTTTTATGCTCTGTACAATTTTTATTCTTTATAATAGATTTATATATACATTAAAGATATTCATATAAATAAAAATAAATAAAACAAAGATTATAGCACTTTTTATGTACTGCAAATAATTAAATTTTTAATTACAGCGATTGTCATACACTTACAGAGGTCTCATTGTCCCAGTGTTAACACCTTTTAATAATGATGGGTATAATTTATTAATTTTTATAAGCTCTGCTAATGTTAAACTACTTGATAATATGGCCAATATTTATTCAATAGATCTCTTAATTTGGATATTATACCACAATATGCAATATATTTGGCAAAAAAAGGAATTAATGGTATACTTGGTAAGTGATCTTTATTATTAAAAACTTTTAGTCCCTTTATATTTTCTAGTCTCTCTATATTCTCTATATCATACACACATAGATTAACATTTTATACATATTTATTAAAATCTTATAAGAAAGTTTGCTTAAGAATTATTTAAAAGATAGAGATATATGGCCATTCTTATTTTAAAACTAAAATATTAATGTTGCATGACTAACATATATCATTTTGCAGTCAATGGTACAAGCGGTGAGGGGACATCAATGTCTGTCATTGAAAGAAAATTTGTTGCTGAAGCTTGGGTAAAAGCGACAAAAAGTACAAAGCAACATTTAATGATTCAAATAGGAGGCGCTCCTCTTCCCGATGTTATCGAGCTTGTAAGTACAACATCAATAGATATAAGATACATAATAATGTAATCAAATAATAAAGTAAATTCATAATTTGAATAATGTAATTTCACAGGCAAAACATGCAGATTCTCTACATGTAGATTCTATACTCTGTTTACCAGAGTTATACTTCAAGCCTACTACTCCTCAGCAACTAATTGAATACTTGGAGAGAATTGGAAAGGCAGCACCAAACACACCATTATTATACTACCATATTCCTATGTTAACCAATGTTAATAGTGAGCAATCTTTTTTAATACATGCATGATAAACTTTATCAATAGATGTAATCGACAATATTGATATTTTTTCAAGTATATATGCGTATATCATATATAATTTTTTTGTAGTACACATGGGACAATTCCTTGAATCAATTGATTATAAAATACCATCATTTGTGGGTATAAAGTTCACTAGTGCCAATTTGGAAGAGGGTGCACAAGCGTTACGTGCCAATAACAAGAAATATGTTATTTTTCTTGGCAACGATCAGGTGAAAACTAAATCTTCAAATTAAATCTTAAAAAAGTCTTAAAAAAGATAACAATCTCTATGCATATATTAATTTTAATTCTAATGTAATAGAGATTAATTTACCTTGGTCTTATTCTAGTTAGTGAACGCTGCATGCGCATTGGGAATGGACTCCTTCATAATGACCAGCATAAATATGTTTCCGGAACTTGTACTGGATATTCTTGCTGCTAGCAAAAATGGAGATATGTTAAGAGCTAAGAATTTACAGGAGAAACTTTCAAGCATTATACTTGTTATAACAAAACATGGTAAATATTGTTTGTGCGTTTAATAAAGTGCATCGTTACTAAGGATTGATTATTTATAGGCAATTGGGTGCAGACTATGAAAACAGCAATGAATCTTCTTACTGAGATCAATGTAGGGCTATCTCGTGCACCACTTACACCTATTACTTCTGACGCTGTAGCAACTATGATAACTGATTTAACAAATCTAGGATATAAACCAAAAATTTAAACGTGATTGAAAATATTTTATTACTCTTATACTTTTCATGTTGAATAATCTGCTTTTTATGAAAAATTACCTGTAAAATTACCTGTAAGCATAAAAAATAATATAAAAATATTTCAAAAATTAATAATGCGCAAAAGATGTTAATTAACATAAAAATTAAGATAAATGCCAATCGTATTTTTCTACTGTTAATTATGATTACAAAAAAAAAATTAAAAGAATTAATTTATACGAAATCTAAAAATTATGTACATAAATGTTTTTACACATATCATAAAAAAAAAATTCTTACTTTATAAAACATATTATGCACTGGTCAAATACTGCGTGACATATTCAATTTATTCTCGCTCATTTTTTAGCAACAAAGATAACAATATGACTTTATATTATATAAAAAGCACAATATTACGAGATGAAAATAATAATTTACTGATTGCGAGTATAACGAACTATTAATGGCGAGGGGAGGAGAGGGGGAAGAGGGCGGCGTTTGAAGCAACAAATTGCTAAATAAATATGCAAATACGTGCGAATATTTGTGCATACAGTAGAGAAAATTGTAATTTCTTATTGGTTTTCGGATATTATAAGTTTTCTCTAACTTATTATAAATTATAATGTTATATTACCTGTAAAGAATCGCACGAGAATTTCGAAGCCGGCGTAATTCAAATCGCGATACTTCTGAAGTGGCGCCAGTTTTTACTCCAACGCTCCAACCTTGGTTCCTATTCACATGAGTGAAATGGGGATTGGCTGAACAAATCGTGAGGCTCGACCAATAGCAATCGTCCTCAGTAATGTACATAATTTATCGAGATATATGGTACTGTTAGGTCCATTAGGCCGGTATTACATTTGTCGTACGGCAAACTTTTTAAGCAAATTGATTGGCTGCAAAATAATAGAAACTTTCTCGAGTCTCTAGAAATTAGCTAATCAATGCGCTTAAAAAATTTGTCGTACGACAAATGTAATATCAGCCTTAATAGCGAAAGAAATGGAAAGAAATAGTCTTTCAAAAAATTAATAAATTCTATTATATTATATACGTTAATATATGTATAATATGTATATTATAGTAATATCTCCCTTTAATAAAGCACTTATATTTCTTATAATTATTAATATGAGGAAGATATGTTAAAATGAATATTTTATTCCAAAATATCGAATTCTAAAGCGCTCCAAAATATTCCATCAATTTTGTCGATCACGCATGGTTAGAAAAATGAATTGATTAGGAAAAATCCCTGCAACTCTCATATCAATTTATTTAAAGTATGACTTTCTCAGATCTTAGACTTTTCTATGGTATGGCTGATGATTCCTCGAAAAGTAGCAATGCTGATACAAGATGTTTGCAAGGTGTCTGGTTATGTTTTGTTATGTGTGTGATTTAGTCTTTTACATTTAGGAAGTCATAAATATATTGAAAATGACTGTTGACGGTGCAATTAGCAATGAACAAGTGATTTTCGTCACGGGAGGTTATGATCACACTATCAAAATATGGCAGCCGCATACAGGCGTCTGTCAACGAACATGTCAACATACGGATTCTGTATCCTTCTGTAATTTTAAAGCGAATAATATTTTGTATGTCCTAGTAGAGTTATATCTAATATATATTTACAACTTGATATACACGTGTGTATATATCTTGCTAAAATTACGCACATGTGTATATATCTATATAAACAAAATAGGAATAACAATATTATCACTGTAACAATGGAAACATTATTATAAAAATTTCTTAACGAGTTTTACAGCAAGTCAATGCCTTGGACATCACACCAGACAAGTATGTCGTAGCTGCTGCTGGATATCAACATATACGAATGTATGATCTAGCTTCAAACAATCCCAATCCAGTTATCAATTATGAAGGAGTATCGAAAAATATCACCAGCTTGGGTTTTCAGGTTTAACCTCGATATTATGTATTATTATGTGTACTATTTTCTTTTACAAGCATACGTGCTTATTGTTACTTCATTTGATCTAAATTACAAATATTTTGAACTACATTATTCTCTAATAATATTTATATAATTATATCTTAATAATTTATATATATATATATATATATATATATATATATATATAAACAGGAAGAAGGAAAGTGGATGTACACAGGTGGAGAAGACTGCTCTGCAAGAGTATGGGATTTAAGGTAAATTATTTATATGAACAAGGATGACATTTGTTTTCAATTTAGTAATCACTAAATTCATTGACAGATCTAGCAGTTTTCAGTGCCAAAGAATATTTCAAGTATCAGCACCTGTAAATTGTGTATGTTTACATCCTAATCAAGCAGAACTGATAGTCGGCGATCAAAGTGGAGTTATACATTTGTGGGATCTTCGTTCGGATCATAATGAACAACTGGTATTCGTGTTTTCTATATTTCGAAATTTCACATTCACATTCTTAGAATACTAGAAAAAGAAGAGTTTTTACTTGCTTTGTATAATTTGCTTATAATTGTTTAAAAATGTTTACTGTGTGAAAAATCTGTTAAAAATATTTTTAAACAAATTTTGTACATCAGATTAATTGTAGTAATTATGCTACTTGTGTTTTGATAAATATTTCTGTCGTCTTTCAGATTCCTGAGGCTGAATCCTCGATTCAAGATATCGCGGTAGATCAAGATGGTTCGTACATGGCGGCTGTAAATAATAAAGGACATTGCTACATCTGGACGCTTACAGGAGGTATTGGAGAGGAGCCTACAAGACTTAATCCTCGTCATAAACTTCTAGCTCATAAACGTTATGCTCTCCGCTGCAAATTCAGTCCCGATTCAACGTGAGTATTTACATATTTTATTTTATGATGAGTATTTCAAACATTATATATTTGTTACAGAGCCTTATCATAAAGTATATTTTAAAGATTATGCACTTTTTTTAGATTACAAACATAAATCAAATAAAAAGAAAAATACTTTTTTTTAAGTTTTAATATTACTAGAATAGAAAAGAATTCAGGTTGTTCACTTTTAACACAATCCAATGTGACAGTGAGGAGCCAAACTTCAATTATTTTAGATTCTATTAGTCACAAATAAAAAATTGCATAATAAGAATATATTTATATATATAAGTTTATAAGATGTTTCAAAAAATATTATATATATTCTAATAAATGATACAGAGCACATATTTTTTCTTACTTTTTACCAAATAAAATTTATATTTAAATTAATCTGTTAAGCTTGTTGGTGACGACGTCAGCCGATCAAACCGCCCGAGTATGGAGAACGACTGACTTTTCTGAAGTACAAGTGCTTCAGCATGAAGCAAAGCGTTGGGTTTGGGATGCAGCATTTAGTGCAGATTCCCAATATATATTTACTGGTAAATACTGAAAATTTTTACTCTTTCTTGATCCATTTCTCTTACATAGTAAGTTTTTATCAACGCGCGTAATACAGCAACTTGTATATTTTAATATTTGTAAAAATAAAATCTATAATAAAAATAAAAATAAAATCGGCAATCAAAATTTTATTTACTTTGCATATATATTTAATTTGCTTAATATTTATGCAGCTTCTTCAGATGGAGTGGCAAGACTATGGAACGCATTTACAGGAACAATAGAACGAGAATATCAAGGACATCAAAAGGCCGTTATAGCTCTTGCTTTCCGTGATGAAATTGTTTCCGCGAGCTAAGAATAGAAATGAATACTTAAATATTATTTCTTCTGTTTTGCTTTCTATCAAAAGCGATTTGTGATTTCAGATATATTGTGTCATTGTTACATGTGCAAAAGGAGTCTTAAATAGTAATATTTGTTTTTTAATACTATATTTTACTTACATATTATATACCTATATCATTTGTAAATCTTTCTCCCTTCCTTTTCTTTTTCAAAAAAAAAAAAAAAGAAGTTAATAATTTTAAAAATTCGGTGAAAGATTGTAACATCAAATATACTTAAAATATAATAAATGAATAGTTTAGTTATTAATTAAAATATTAAAATTTGTTTGTGAAATTTTTGTTTTGTACAGGTTCAGTGATCTCTAGTTTATTCTTGTCTCTTATTTGGTTTATTAAATTTGCAGTCTTAATATAGGTTTACACTTATTAAAGCATATATCACAAAGCAGCATACAACTACATATGTACGATAGACTCTTAAATATATAAATGAATATATATCAGAATATCGACAAAAAATGAAAATGTCCATAACAATTCATTAAATTATTTTCATTAACATAAATTTAGGAATACATCTTTATAGGTTTTCTTTCTTTCTCTCTATCTCTTTCTCTCTTTTTTGTTGTTATCTTTTATAATAATTCATATCAATTATTTCACTAAGATAATAAAACATATTTAATTCTTTTTATTTGAATATTTATTTCATTAATTTAATCTTAGAATGCATAATTCATGTTCGATGTTTCGTTTTGTCATATTTATATACTCTATTATAGACTATATATGAATAGAATATGTAAAATAATCTTATGTACGTATATGTGAGAGAAAGAGAGAAAATATTTTATAAATTATTTTGCAGTATAATGAACATCACGAATACCCCATCTCTCCTACTCTCGATTGCATTTCATTAAACAGTTTTTTTACAACATTCATGCAATAAGATAGCTTTTCTTAAATCTGAATCGCCAAGAAATATGATCATTGTTATATAATCGATTTCCTCTATTCTAAATCTTTCTTTATTCTAAGTCAGCTGTCTCTCTTTAAACTTTTCTTATATTGGGGTTCTCTTCATACACTGCTCTCCCACTATTCATATTTGTGAAGTGCTCACATACTAAAGTGAGTAAAATACGTAACGGCATTTTTATTCTAATATTATAATAAGAAGAGGGACTATTTAGAAATCTTAAAATAGAGGAAAGGCTCGATCTCAATAACCTTAAAATAACAAATCGATTAAATCATGAACACTATTATTTGCAACTTATATGATCCCACTTACAATCTGGTCTTATTTCATTGTTTTAATCTATAATAGTTTTGACATATCATGAGAAACTGTTTCCTATAAATATAGCTCTTTTGTGTAAGATTTACTACACTTTTGGCCTTTTACTTTTTTTCTTCTTTTTTCCTATTTGAAATAGTGGCCCATGTAGAATTATGAGATCATCTTCAAATGAATCTGTTCAGATTGTTACAATCAAATTTCTATATTTGTAACACTTTCATTCTCAATCAATTCTTCTTTCTTTCTTCATTCAGCTTTCTTAATTCCCATGCATATTTCACATTTGCTATTTAGCGAGGAATGTGTAGAATGAAAATGTTGTGCTTATGATCAAAACAATATTTTTATTTTATGCATATGCCATTAGAATAAGGTTCAGATTTAAAAACAAAATGGTCGTTTGTCTCTAATGAGTTAAGAATATGGTAGTTTCAATCCCGCATTCTAAGATTAAAATGTAAAGAATGTCTAACAATTCGACTGCACATATTCTTGAATAATTAGATCACGGTAATTGGAATATTTCTTATATTTTTCTCGGCTTACCGAGAACACGACAAGTGCAACATTGCATCAAAGTCATATCATAGATGCACTGGATCATAGATGAGGCAATCTGTCTACTTCACCCATTTCCGTAAATGTTTCATCGTCCATCATGTAACTTAACATAAACTTTAGATATACAGGTTCCTGAAATCATAAATTTTCCATAGAAATAAATATTGTGTGATTACATTGCAAACATTTCTGTATTCTTGTAAAATAAATTATTTTTTGTCTAGATAAATGTATTGAATAACTTAAAACTAGTAAGCTCTTCAAACTAGTTCCATTAAATGTTTTTAATGTATTACACGTTATGTAAAATTATTTGATAAAACATAGTTTTATGTTTAAGGATGCAAAATATCGTATTAATAATATTGATACAATTTTAATATGCTTTATTTTAAATAACTGAACTATTTACTTTTGAGAAGATTTCAAAAGAAATGTAATTATATACCTTGAAAGGATTTGCAATCAGCATAATTTGTGTGATTGCGGATGGTGGAAGGAATGGATTATGTGCTGGCAGATTTGTTCCGGAAGGTGGTTGCAGCCTGCACTTGCATTTCTGCATACATATTTCAAAAAGTTATGAAAATATTTATCTAATATTTTTTAAAAATATTGTAAAGTTGTTAAGTTTATGAATATTAAATATATATATAAATGTTTGAAATTTATTGTTTAATAATATGGTCTTTTAAGATTTCATGTTTATATCTTTGATCTTCAAAATTTTATATTTTTTTCTATATTTATGTGCTTAGTAATTCCTAAGAAATTTAAAGTTAGTTTTTAATTATTGGATAACATATTGCACACCCCATAATAGATTGGATACTTACCTTGGGCACAACTGCTTGAAATAAATAATTATTAAGTGGTTTTGCGTTTTTGCTCATTGTAGTAATTACTACTACAGATACATTTGGCCTAGGACTGTCCTGAGTGAAATGGAGCACTACACTTATACCATTTCTTTCCTCGATTACCGTTAGAGGTGGATTTATACCTGTAAAATATGATATGGTATTATGTGAGACATATAAGAAATGCAGAATGAGGAAAATTTAAAATTTGTTTAGGTTAGGTCAAGAAAGAATATGTATATATAAAGTTATTAAATTAATATAATAACCTGGCTTAATATCTTCAAGATTGACAGTGATATCAGTTAATGGTTTGATTCCAAGCTCAGCGTCTGCTATCGTTGACGCGCCATTAAGTAATTGCGTCACTTCTGCTTGCTGCTGTATTTCCGTTTCTGCATTTTCTGAATTAATACTTTTGTTGCACGACAAATCAGCGGTCGCGTTAATTTTTGACGAATTTGAAGATGTCGAAATGTCAAAATTACTATTTGACTCGCATTTCTTTGTATCTGGATGTTCTGTTATGATGTGTTGCGATATATTATTGCTAGATTCATGAGACCAATTTTGTTTCCGAACAGAATCACTGGTACTTTGAGTTTTTATAATATTACTATTGACTTTGCTGTAAAAATATTAAATCTTTTTTTTTAAATTAGTCTAAAAAGTTTTTATATGCTTTGTATATGGCATCAAGAAGATCAAAGATATCTAAACCAAATGATTTTTAGATAGTTTTAGTAAACTTTTCTCTATCTTTAGCTTTACTCTCTATACATGTCTTAATATCTTTGTAATATTAGCATTTTCTTTTGTATCGTTCTTTATTTTGCTAAGAATATTGAGGTTTGACTATTACTCAATCAGTTACTATCAGTCATTGAATCCAGGGAAAACTTTTTAAAAGGATTTAAAATCCATAGATATGCTTACCCTTGTGACGAACGAGCAATCGTACCCGACAAGCTTTGCTTAAGTAAAGTTTCTCCCAATTCATTCAACTCTTCCAACGCTTTTGCTTTACTATCTATTTTTTCCTCGCCAATGTTGGTAACTTCATCTATCAAATATTATTTAAAAAAATAATATAGTGAATAAATATGTAACAAATAAATTCAAGAAATAGTAGCAAATTAAAGGTACATATCGCTTAAGTAATTTAAAAAGCAACAATTTTTTGATTAAATCTTTTTCCTAATCACACTTACTTTTCTTGTTCATAGGTGAAATACTGATTGGTTGCATGATGGCATTCGGCATCAAGAAATTTGTGTCCGATTTGACTGGTTTCTCTAGCACACTGAAGATATCTCCCAACATGTCCATATCCGAACGATGATTTGTCGACGTTGTGCTCTGTGTCGTGCTCTCGCAGGAAACACTCTCAGTGGGAGACGATAAGTCCAAGAGAGATGATCCATTATTAAAGCTTGGTTTAGAAGATTCTGTCGCGTAAGATTTGGGAGATTGCCCGAGAACAATAACGGAGGTATATTTCTCGAAGACTTGATTCAACTCATCGCTTGCAGTTAGCACATCAGCTGAAATAAAATGCATGGAAAAATAATTAAGGAGATTTGTTGACTATAGATTAGTGATAAAGGAAAAATCTACACGAGCAAAATAACAAATGGTGATGCGCAATACAGTTTATTATGTACTATTATGTACATTATTTCACAAAATGGTTGGAAATCTAAATCAAAGCATCTTATTTTTTTATTTTTTAGTTTTTTCTTTCATCATATGACAAAATAAATTTACATAGATCTGCATAGATTCTCTTGAGCGAGAAATGAGCAATTCTTAATTATTTTTAATTGATCATCTATCCTAATCATAAGATTTTTCAATTTTTTCAGTAAATAAGTAAAACAAATTTACAACTGAAAATCGGTGATGATTGATTTATAATTAAACATGTAACATACCAAGCATTTCAACATCACCCTGAGTCTCGCTAGCGAGCCGCAACAAAATAGGTTTCAATCGCTCACATGCTTGATGTAACTCTTTCATCAATTCAAGATCCTCTGTGCTGGTTTCGTTCCGATTGTATGAATCCAGCATTTCTGACAAGAGTTTCACATTGTTGTGCACTGATTCTAATTCCATACTTCTTCGCGAGTTTAATTGCAGTCTTTCCTCATCCTACAAAAATAGATAATTTGTAACCAGAGCTTAAGAGAGAAAATTTGAATTTACATTCCAAGAATGTAAAATAGGATTTTAAGAAATGTCAGAAGAAATCTTGAAATATTTGAGGAAATCTGAATCTCTAAGGATTTTATTGTAAATATTCTTTTATATTTTAAATAATCCTACCTCTTTCACCATAACCTTGATTAATCGGTTTGCAGTTTGCAGATCATATGGATCCTTGCTATGAAGTAACTTGCGCAAATGCCTTGACATTTCTTCATTTTCAAATATATTATTCTTTATCTTAGATGATTTTTGACTTTCCTCATTGTTAGCCATTATAAATGCTGCATCTTCCTGTAATATATTTTTATTTCATATTGCAAATATTTTGATATCTCATTTTTAGAGCGAAACATGCATAGAATGTAATAGAATGATAATAAAGTAATTATGCATTTTGTGGCGCTACTAATATTGCAAGATTAAGAAAAGAAAAATGTGATAAAGTTAATTATAAAACTATAATATAAGACTATATATATATATAAAATAAATAACCTCAATAACTCCTTGTTTCTTAAGCATCTCATAGGCCTCCTTAATTTTCGACTCACGAGGATATTCTCTGATCCATGTGTAAAGTAATTGTAATACTTTTTGCCGTACGCTTGCTGTGGTGCGAGTGCCTAAATATTTCGGCGAGACGAGTTTTATCATCTCATTGAGAAAGCGGAATTTTCCGATTTCGGCATGAAATAACGGTCCGCATCTTTTCATACAAGTATCTAGTAACTAAAAAAATATATAAATCTATTATATGATTATTTATTTGTAAAATTCTATAAATGTAATACTGAAAATCTCTTGCTAAAATTAAAATTTCTTATTATTATGTCCTTAAAATATATATTCCTTTAAAATTTGACTTATACTAATTTTAAGATATATATCTTAGTATCACCTTTCAGATAAATCTTCAAATAGTTTAGAGATATCAACATAATTATATAATTAACATTATATATATATATATATATATATATATATATATATATATATATATATATTAATTACATATGTAATTAATATAAAATATATAATCAATATAAACGAATCTTTAAACAAATTAATCTTTAATAATTAAATATTTTCTAATTTCGTAACTGTATACACAAGCATTAAAATCTGTAAAATATTCAAAAACAACATACTGAAAGTGCTTGGAGTGCTTCTGACTCATTAAGTGATTGGATATGCGTTGCCAATAACTTTGTACCTATTTGTACACCTTCCGATTCTTTGGTAAGCATCACGCAGAATGCTTCAATCGCTGCTATGTCTGGCTTCTGATTTTGTGAATTTGTAGCCCTCTCTATATAACAATATATATATATATATATATACATATATATAAAACTTCATATATATCATATTAATATGCTACTAAAAAAAAACTCCTATACTTAAATAAAAAATAAAGTGTTCTAAGTTAATTTTTAGCTTGTACTCACGTATGAGAGCTTCTAAACTAGTAGTCACCACATCCATGTTTATAATAATAATCACTTATCGCTGCATATAATTCTTGTCGATACTTCTACAGTGATTAAAATGACATCTTTAGCATCTTATGTAAAAAATTCCAATTTTCTGCAATATCACGTGAAATTGTCAGTCATTAGGTGGAACTCACGTAAGAATCACTAATTATTCTTGCAATTAAATCTAAGGTAGTAAAGTTCGGTAATCAGTTTACGAATTGTTTATCTACCAATGACTCTCACTTAATACAAAACATCGGTTTTCGTGGCTTTATATCTAATTTATTATTTACTCGCTTTATGAGGCTCCTCAGCATAGAACAGCTGTTTCTGCCACAGGAGCCATCCTGACTCCTGGCTCTGTCACTCTGTGTCACTCTGTATTGTCTTTACAGATTTTTATCCTGCTTATACTGTGCTATACGCTATCATCTAACTTCTAGCATCACATACGATTTGGGTTGGCATCACCGACTGTGAAAAGATCAGATGGATCAAATAAAAGTTTGACAATTGAGAGGAGCCACGCCACCGTGTTTCGTAAAACTCTACAGCCTACAGCAACGCCATCGCATTTATATTGAAAGTTGGAAATACGTAGTCACAAGATTTTTTGACTGTCGATAAAATCGTCATTTAATCCATCATCAAAGGGGAAAAAAATCAATAGCCAATCAACTTACCGATTTTCCATAAGAACGAAAGATTGATTGGCTACGCTATAATTTAGTACCTCGTGATATCTCGCTGGTTGGAGTGCGTTCGAAAATTCTACCTGTGATGTGAAGTAACGTTTAATTGACCAATCGGGACAAAGGGAGCAAAGATTTTTTTGTCCGATTGAGCAATTCATCCCGAGACCAAGAGTAGGATTTCCCAACGCATCCTTGTTATGTGGATTGATGCATATGTCAATATGTGCACGTGCTCATTTTCGATTCAACTGAAAAATTTAAGCTAATATTACCGGTAAAAATTGATCAAACTAGAAAAAAGTTTTATATCTCTTTGCATTTTACATAAAAATAAATATTTCTTTTCAGAAATGAGTGACGCTAAGATAAAGAAACGTAAAGTTTCTAAAAAAACAAAGAAATCTTGGCGCAAACACGTCGACATCAATGATGTTGAAAAATTTTTAGATAATAAAAGGTTAGAAGAAAGACTGGGTACCCCTTTCTCGGAGCGTGCGGATTCTCAACTATTTGTCGTCGACAAATCTAAAGTCATCACAAATGCTTCTTCCAAACAGGCTGCTAGGTTAGCCTTAAAAAATAAGGAACCGAAATGTTTAGCTTCTTTGAAGCCACATACGCAAGTTCCTGATCCGATTTCTAAAAGAAATCATATAAGACTAAGGAAAAAGAAGGAAGTTTTAAAGGATAAAACACTTACAAAAACTGCTACAAATTACATTAAGAAGAAAGAAAGTAAAGACGATATATGGGCTGTCACAAACATAGTGTCAGAAAAGATATGGCCAGAGATAATTACTGAATGGATGTCTTCAGACAGTATTAGACATACGATCAAACATTTAGGAGTGCAAAAAAGAAAATTA
The DNA here is from genome assembly GCF_030449975.1 of Polyergus mexicanus. Taxonomy (NCBI): domain Eukaryota; kingdom Metazoa; phylum Arthropoda; class Insecta; order Hymenoptera; family Formicidae; genus Polyergus; species Polyergus mexicanus. Next base: position 5,209,905 of record NW_027223324.1, read on the forward strand.
CCTTTATCGTTACAGAAAAAGCCATCTGTTTTACCAGTAGTAGAAGTGCCACATCCAGGTACATCATATAATCCTTCATATACTGATCACCAAGACTTGCTTCACCAAATTGCTCAGAAAGAATTAGAAATTATGAAACAAGAGGAGCATCTTGATCGAGTTACTACTCAGATGTTTAAAAAGGCATGTCATCAAATTTTTGAGTAATTATTACATATAATCTTTCTAACTCTATAACATCCTAGTAAAAATTTTATCTTTTACCTGCATTTGATGTGGATATAATATTATCATTGGTTATTTTTTAATATATTACTTTTAATATTAATGTTAATTTTATATAAATAATGTTAATATTATCCTTATTTGTAACTTATATAATTTTTTTAACTGTTATTACACACACATATATGGCAGCCTATATATGTATATATATATATATATATATATATATATATATATATATATATGTCTCTTAGATATAAATTTTTAATATTAGATTTGCATTTTAAGATTCCACTAAACAAAAGAGAGGAGTATTTAATGAAAGAAATGTCTGAGGGCTTGCCAACAAAACAAATAACAAATTCAAAATTTACTGAAGAAGATAACAATGAGGAAGATTCGTCTATCACAATGGCAAGTAATAAACTTGTGAAAAATGCTAAAAAAACTCTTGTGCAGAGAAGAAAACAAAGAGAACAGAAACAAGAGGCTAATGAACGTATATTGATCAAAATTGATAAGAAGAAAATTTCTGATATCTACAAACTGAAAAATTTGCAACGACAAATAGAGGTCAGAGAGAAGAAGCAAGAACTTTTGCGACAAAAACGAATGATGAAACGTGAAAGAAAATCTGTTATGCCGAAGGCTCTAAGTAAGACTAAATTTGAGCCCTTGGATCCTGACTTCCTGCTTCCAGAAGAGTTGACTGGCAATTTGAGGAATTGTAAGTCCTCCACAAATTTACTGAAAGACCGGTACAAATCGCTTCAACAAAGAAGTATTGTTGCACCAGCTGTCATAAAATTGTAAGTATAAAAAAAATAGATATGTAAAATGTAATAATCATATATAATATTAGTGAAATATATAGATTTAGAAGAATTTCATAAAAAAAAATAAAAAGATTTTAAATTAAAAAAACAGTTATATGTATGTGCAATAAAAAAATTATATAATAAAAATTATTGATTAGTTCTTAAGAATTTTAAAAAATTGATTAATAAATTATTAACGAGTTATCTCTTCAAGGATTCTATTTCACACTATGCTTTTTTTTTCTTTAGGAAACGTGACAAAGCAAAGAAGAAGAAATTTGTGAAACCAGATCATAAAATAAACCTGAATGCTGTTAAGTTACGACTTCACAATAAGGTTTGATGCTCTTACTAATATATTTGAGATATCATATATTCATTATTTTTATCTAATAAAAGCTAATATCTGTAATCCAATCTATTATTGGAGAAATATATAAAAATGAGGAAAAGGGAAATAAATATATTTTCAATATTCATCTTAAGTTAGTCACTCTTCATAGAATAAAGCGGCAGTTACCAATCTTTGCTTTTATTTCTAAATAAGATATATATATTCCTTTCATTCAAGTTTATTTTTGCAGCTTTGTTTTTAAAGTGTATTAAATTTTATTTTTGTTATTTATAATTGCACATTTTTTATTCAGTTTTAAGATTTATTAGTACATATTTAACATCATAGAGCATCTGTAAATACGCTTGTAATTGATCAGATACCCACTGCTTCTGATATTTAGCAATAGCGAGTTTCTCTTTCTCGCAATAAAGCAAAACTTCCAACTGTTTTACATATATCTCACACTTTCGTGCTTTGATCTTAGCATTGTCTTTGTTTACCACATATTGCTCTTCCGTAAGATGATTGAGTTTGATTATTTTAGATAATTTATTATCTGTTTTATTGCTCATTTGACGTAATATAGCAATCGTGGATTTTTCTAATTTGGCGATTACTATGGATCGCTTTGCATTCAAGTGCGCATTGTTGATTTTGTTTTTATATTTTCCTTTTTCATTACTGTGAAATAATAAATGTTGCAATATTATTAATTTACAGAAATATAAAATCAAATTAAGAGCTGATAAATTTAGAAATATGCTAAAATCAATTGGCTTACTCATATAAGATGCAATCTTGTTTTTTAGGAATTATGCCTTCCACAATCATTGATAATTGATTGCTTATAGCTATATTTTCTGACAATAACTTGGCTATAGAATGTGGCATATGTTGGCCTACTTTAAGTTGAAACGCACTAGCCAGATCCACGAGACAATTATATAAGTTTTTTTTGAGTCTATATAAATAATGTACAATTTTAGTTCCCTTTCGATTAAGAAAGCAAAATTTATTTGTTATACTTTTCTCTGTCAATCCTGAATTTGTGTTCAATTTGACGCAAGCTTTCTGCTACCTGTTCTTTTTGATGAATTAAATATTGATTTTTCATATTCAATTTTTTTTCCAGGATATGTTGCATTGACTTGTAATCTTCCAAAACATTAGTTTTAGCGCCTTTTAACAATGTGTTAAGAAAATTTTAAATAAATAACTTAAAAAACTTAATTATTTGAAAAAATTCTATGAAATTAATCTTTAAGAGGAAAAAATTTATGATAAACTTTGTTTATAAACAAATTATAATATATTTAAGATCTGTTACTGAATTCTTGAGTTACACAAACTTAAATAGATGATTAAAATAGACGATTAAATAGATCATACAATAAAATTTCTACATTAAGAGTACATATAAAGAGCATAAATTTGATTAAATGAGATTGTATAAAATATTAAGAATCAGTTACTCAAGAGCTTGATTTGTGAAATGAGCACGAGTCGTTTGTTTTTATATTTTTCATCAATATTTTTAGTTTTTTCAGTATGAGTGAATTTATCATTAATCCTTGATTTTTCAAGAGCAGCTAATTGATTCTTATACTCCTCTGTCCTGACTGTATAAGAAGTTATCTGTGAGTTTAAACTAGATATTTCTTTCCCTTTCTCTTCTTGCAAAGTTTTAATGGAATCATCTGTATCTTCTAAAGTATTTTCCAATTCCTTATTCCGTTCTTCTAATCTATTTAAAAAATTGTTTTTATTATTATATACAATATTTAAAATCAACTGCACCTTTTCGAACGCAACAATTCCCTTAATCCCAAAGTTAATCTTAGATTAACGCACATCCAAAAAAACTAAAAATATCTTTCTAATAATTACCTTTGAATTCTTTTATTTAATTCTGCAATTTTTAAATTATACAAACATATTTGCGTGTTAATAACGATATCTTTCAGCTTGGTTTCCTTAAAATCGCGTGACTGAAGACGCGGTGGTAAACTGACATTGCCCTTGTCTTTTCCATATAAATCCATTTTTATTATCACGACGTGTCAATATTTCGCCTAACAACTTATTCTCATAATATTTAAAAAGTATACAAGAAATGTATTTATAAATCTGTTGTTAAATAATCAGGTGACATTTGTGACATGTTGCACGTTTTATTTGAAAAAGGCATTCATTATTATAGGATTATTTTTCGATTATGCGATACGTAGGATATATTACTATTTGTCATGAAGAATATATCGAACATGAGTCGATTGGCTATCGGTTAGAGAATTTCTAGAATTTCAAAAGTTTTCTGCAATAGGAGCCAATCAGACCTCCTATACAAAACTTGTCATAAATAGAATATTACCCTAAGAATGATATTGTTGGAAAATTTATTTGTTGACATTGGCACGTCTGAATCCGGAATATTTCTCCTTCACCGCGATTCACTAAACTTAGGTTAGGTTAATCAAAATGGACGCAAAGCGATGCCGTTTGCAATAGTGTGCGATGATATATGTATATTCCTACAGATGATTTCCTTATATGTAAATGCGCCAAATGTGGATAGACCCAAGCAAAAGTTTACTATTTCTCGTAATAGAAATCTGCGAACAAACCATTTAAATATTATTGAATACATTTTGGATATTCGGTGAATCAATAATATATATTGCAGTTTTATATTGTGTATCAAATTATTTTTGTAAAAAATTTAATTACTTCAACTTTCTCTTATAAGATACGATGTAACTTTTGAGTCGTATTGAACACCTATCTTATTAAGGATTAACAATGTATAATGATTCTATGTAAAAAGTTATCTAAAGCGATCCGAATTTTGAAATATCGAGACTCGAAACATTCGAACTGCCCTCGTATATAAGTGTGCATAAAGCTATATGTTATTACAATTCATTCAGTTCGATCATTTGCGAATAGTTGACGCGAGTATAAGGATAACGATTTGATAAGCGGCATAAGCAGGCATAAGAGCAACGATCGCGCTTTATACGAAATATTTCGATATATAAGATACAAATGCTCGAGTCTTCGTAACCATGTAAACAGGTGAATAACATTGCTTAGCATTATTAATATTCATATCGTGAAATTTAATTGCAGATAATTTTAATTATAATATGTGTGACATTATATGAAGTTCTTATATGTTCTGTATATTATATTTTAGGTAATTGGCAATTATTTATAAGTTGCAATCCTTGCTGTTTTTCTGTTAATTTGGAGCAACAAATTTAACATTTCGAAAACAAATTCAAAAACAGTGCTCATAAATGCAAAAATATGACTCTCTCGCTGTGAATAATGAACGTTGCAAGATCACAAACATGTGTATGTTATTTAACAATTGTATTTTGTTATTAAACAATTGTATAAAAGTATCAATGTACTCGGCACAATATATCACACACAAGAACTAAAACATAAAATAATAAATTTGTAATGCAGAAGAAGAGAATCTATCATTGTGTCTTTGTAAGATTATTATAACAAATATCTGTATATAGAAAACGTTTACACAATGTCAAGTTCTAAGAAAAGTTCTAACTATAATCTCAAAGAAGCCACAGTACTCAAAGAAGAAATGCAAGAAACAGTGAAGAAAAAAGAAGACTCCTCTGCGCGACCAAAGTGTAAATTAGATTCGCATGGTTGCCTAAATCTTCAAGATATTCTGCTTATGTTTGATAGTCCAATAAGTCAGGAGCGAGCGTGGGCATTGTGTTATCAAATAGTCAAAGGCCTATCGCGCTTAACAGACAACAAGTTTTATGAGATATCAGAACTCTGGCAAATTGTACTTCATAAACATGGAAACATCTGTCTTGAAAGTTTGGCAGGTGACCTTTTTACTGTAAAATTTACGATTAATTCAGAAATTATATACTATTATTCCAAAGTTGAAAATAACTAACAAAATAACTTATGTTACAGGATCCAAGCAACCTCTTGTTTCCGAAGAGAAGGTAAATAAGTAACTTGTAATAAGAATTTACTGCACTTTATAATATAAATGGGGTAATTATTTCATAATTTTATTTAAATTGTGTTCTTTGTCATAGGCCATATTCTCTTTAGGCATGGCAATTTTTAAGGCCTTGGATTTTGGCTCTAATGCAGGAGAGGAAATAGCCTTATCGCCAGACCTAGAAACCCTTATTACATTGATGACAAGTTGCAATCGAGGTGAATAAACTAAATCATTTTCTTTACTGATATTTAATTATATATTTAAACCGAATTTCACATAATCAAAATAATTGTTTGTTTTAAATAAGACTAAAATGTTATTTCATTACATTATTAGTATCCGAAGGTGATGTAGAAGAACGTCTACAAGAGACCGATGATGAAGGCATCGAACGGGACTCAGGTGACACTGATGCAGAAGATTATATGATGCCGAAAACTACTGAATCATGTACAAATAGTTCTGTTTGTACCTTGAAGACCATTCTCCAAGTGAGTGTTTATATTCTTTCTTTAATTTTTATAACTAATAATAAAAAAAATAAATAAATATAAGAATCACATCATAAAAATCCTCTTGAATGTTTAAATTAATTTCGAGAAAATGCGATGGACAAACAGTTTTATCTTTTAATTGTATATAAATTAAGTATAGAATGACATTTGTTGAGCCATAGAACAGAAGGTTATATTTTATTTTAGATATGTGAACGGCATGTGCAAAGTTTGCATGAAGATACTGATAATTATTACCGAAATGTAATACAAATGTTTGTGGAGGAGGCTCTTAATCTCTCTCAATTTCTGGAAAAAGTGGTTGTCGATAAGCAATCACAAGATTTATACAGTCCAAGCATCAATGACGCTGATCGTAATTCTATCTCACTGCAGAACATTGATATATTGGATTTCAATGATTGGGTAAGTTTCCTCAATAAATACAAAAATATACATAGTGCAAGATATCTCTCATTAACAATTTTTGTGAAGAGAAAATAACCGACTTACGACAATTTATTTAAATAGTCTATAACAGGATTAAAATTTCTTTGTTATACTCTTTCTCTCTCTCTCTCTCTCTCTCTCTCTCTCTCTCTCTTAATTAGCACTTTCTTGTTTCACATTTCTACTTTAAAAAAAAAGATGTATAAAAAATATACAAGAAATAAAATAATAAATGATAATTATGCATATATAATTTATTGATATACAAACATTTATTGATTATTAATTGCATTTGCTCTTATAGACAGACGTTAGAATTTGGAGGGCTATACAAGTACGTTTATACAAATGTTCAATGTGTTTAGCAAAATTTATTACGATTATTTATTTTATTGTGATCACATTATTATCTATTTTAATTAGTGTGCCTAACTATTTTCTAACATTCATAAAATCAATATAGCATGCTTCAAATGTAAACACATGCTGCATGATAACTGAGTTTACTCACATTTATGTAGAACAAATCGGATTTTATATATTAATGAAGTTAATATTTTATTTATATTAGAGAGAATTTGTTTATTATTATAAAAAATGATTTATTATTAATATTAATACTTTTATTATTAATATCGATTATTTAAAAAATGAATTGTACAAAGATCTAATTTGTAGATTGTTATTCTATTTACTTTAGATAATTTTTTACTGTCATTTTATGTTAACAAGAACACTCTGCTACATTGCTAGTTCCTATTTACTGCAATAATTTATAAATAATTTTTTAGAGTATTATATTACAAAGAAATTAATATAGTACCTAGTGTAGTGTTAATGAATAATATTCGCAAATTTTAAAGCAATTCTTATAATCTATTAAAATCAAATAATTTGAGATAATGTATATGTATAACCACAAACATCTACTTTCTTTATGAAACTTTTTTAGCTCAGTTTATCGGATAATAATATTCATTAATATGCTCTAGGTTTTATTACATATACTTGTGGATGATAATATTGAAACTTTATTAAATGTATTGTTAGGCTAGATTTTGGGTTCAAGTAATTAGTGAGTTGAGGCGAGGGGTGAAATTGAAAAAAGTGGAAGCCAATTTGGGGTCCCGCGCGTCCTCGCGCACACAAGGAAATCGTCCGGACTACAAATTGACTCCTTATGAGATTCTGATGGACGATATTAGGGAGAAACGGTATCACCTTAGAAAAACACCACCCACACCTTCGAGAAAGGACGCGCATGCAATTATTCTCGAATTCATTCGAAGTCGACCGCCTCTGAAAAAGGCAAGCGAATATCTAGGATACAAATAACTAAACGCTAAACAGCTATATTTTACATTCAATACTAATTGTGCTTGTTCAAACCCGAGATGACACGAGATGCGATCTTCACGAGATGAAATATATCACAAGTTCGATATATATGTTGAATCTCAATTCAATACATATTAATAAGATTCATTGAAATCGAGATATATTTATAAAAATCATGGGAACGCATCTTATATAATTGCAAATTATTATTAAGATAAAGTATGAAATTGTATTTATATCAAATAATATCAATTTGTTTAGAGAAGAGTTGGAACTTTGGGCATGGTTTGAAACATAAAAAAAAGACAGAAATATATTGAAACCTATTTTATTGGTATTTTAAAATACAACATTAATATAGTATAATAATAATAAATGACAAAGGCTTATATTAACAAAGGAAATATATGTGTTTAAGAATTTTGTAGAAAAAAATTATTGTCTTTTATATCTTACTATACAGGCCTCGGAAAGACGATTACGACCGTTACAGAAAGAATGCACGTTGAGAGAATTACTCATGGAGAGTATAAAGAAGCCTCCAAAGCCCTTAAGATCTTCAAGTTCGAGACAAAACATTCCCAGGGTCGAAGAAACATCAATTTGTAAGTCTATACATTTTATGTATTTGTAGGTATTATATTTTAATGATGGACAACTCTATTTTATTAATCTTCTACATTGTATTAGAATTATTGTATAACATACTACATCTGAGTTATACAAATTTATTTTTCTTTATTCTGGAATATGAAATTATAAAGTAGAAGAAAAATGTGAGAACTTAATTTATATTAATTATTTCTACATATAAAATTAATGTAAAACTATTTAAATATTATTTTGTAGCTTAGAAGTAGAAAGAAATAGAAGATAAATTTTTCCAATATTTCTATTAAAATAACGCGTTTGCATTTAATTGTCAGTGTTAGAACTATTGTCTCTCATTAATTTTACGCAATATAATAAAAATTGAAATTTTACACGAATTAATTTATAATAAAGGTCGCGAATAAACCCTATCTGAGGAAATTTGATTAGAAATCATCAAGAATCATTAAAAATTATTTTATTAAAACACAAATTCTCTTTAAAAAATATAAATCAAAATTTAAAATTATTAATTATACAAAATATAAATTAAACTATATAAATGTAAAAATATTGTTTTAACGCGCTTTATATCAGATCGCGAGAATTCGATATTGAATCGCACCCTATAGTAGATGAATCACGATTTGGGGCGCTACGGGCGCAGAACAGAGAGAGAAAGAAAGAGGGTGAGAATGGGTTTGGAGGGAGAGGAAAAGGGTACCTGGACACGATGTAGACACGATCAATAACTGAAAGCGTGCAAAGGTGGATTGACGTTGCTCGAAACGTCATTGTAGCACGCCAGGCCAGTCGGATGTCAACCCTTCCTCGTGAATGTCCTGGTTTATTGTTCCATCGATGCGACTGAAGGATGCACTAATCCTTGCTTCGGGAATATTCAAAAATCCGTGGAATAATGAATCGATCGATATCTTCAACATCTACGAATCTTTGTGAATAATCTCGCGAAGGATTTACGAGTTCGGGATAATTTACTGTGATTTAAAAAGTGTTGTAAAAAACGTGAACGTTTATTTGTTCTCCTCGTTGCTTATTTTATAAAATATATATATGTAGTGATTATAAAGTTCAAAGGTAAAGATCTAAACATATATATATATATATAAAGAATTTGTTAAATATACATATTGCAGACTTATCGTAAAATTGATTTTTTCACAAAAAGACTAAGTTACAATTTTTATAAAAAAAATCTATTTACAATGACTATATTAATAAAATATTTATGGCAGACACATATATATGATGTAAAGGAAAATATGTGTCCTATATTAACATATTGCTCATAAGAATACAAGATTCAAGCTTCTTATAAAAACTTGAAATTTTATTAAAACATATGTTTTTAATCCTTTAATTTTTATTACTAGAACTTGTCTATTAAAAGCCATTAATTTTTTGTTTATTACTTTTTTTTATCAAATTATTTGTAATAAATGAAAAATCGCAACGATTGTTACAATCTGAGCATTCTATATAATTTGTTATAAAAAATTTTAAATTTTAGGAATGTAATATAAAAATTAAAAATTTGATTTTTTGATTTAATTTTATAATTTTAAATATGCAATAATTTGAATTTATAGATCTATGAAGAAATAATAAGAATCTACGAAATAAAAAATTGGCCTGTTGAATAATATATGTAGAACCAAATATCTTTCCAAATACATCTGTAGAAACGAGGATATCTAAAATTTTGCACGTGTTTCCAATTCTTTTTTCTGATCTCTCCTCATCTTCAAGAACTCGGATATATTCTTCGAGATGATGAAAATGATATATACATCTAAAGTCTCTTGTTTCGACACTTATTTAAAGATGTCACAAGCTGCTACATGGTTCTTTTAAATCTATTGTAACATCAAGTTAGGCTCAAGAGCCGCTGCTGTCTTCGTTTTGTTACAAGTAATAATCCTCTTCAAAAGAAAGAAAAAAATAAATAAAAAGATAGTACGAATATAAAATAAAAGATGAAAGGGGAAACTAAATAAGATAATGGACGGGAAAACAAGGCAACGTGCGCACGCGCAAATAATTTTGAAGCCGTGAATAAATAAATAGCGCAAGTTGACCTTTTGATATTCAATAAATTAGCTTAGAAATATATTGTAACAAAAATTAATTAAAATCTTGTATATGTTTATTGTGTAGGATAACTTTTTTTCTCGCATACATTAAATAAAATTTTGTATAATAGACTTGTTTTTTGAAAAAGAGAATGTGGATTTTGTTTAACAAAATCTTTTTCGGCAATTAAATATAGGATTTTTCCACAATTTTCATCTATAATTGAAGTCTTCAAAATAAATAAATAAAAAATGTAATCATATCTTGAAAATGTAATCATATTTTGGAATACAATAAACAATAAACTAATGCTGCCTTGCTGTCATGATTTCAATTTGTTTCAGGCGGCAAATCTCGCATGATAGTCCTTGGAGAGGTGCCGCCGTCGCAACCGGAACAGGAGCAGGAGTCTGCGCAAGATGTTGCGGCTCAGTGGTTGCAGTCGGAAGATCAGAGGACGGCGACGTCGACAGCCGGTGGCGTCCTGGCGGCAACGAGCCGCAGAAGACAGGATGTACCGCCGGTGCCGCAGCCGCGGCAAAGGATCAGCAAGGAAAGACCCGACGTTAGGGTTTTGCCTTCCAATAGGAATCGTAAGTCGCGCAGAAGGCGCATTACGGTCGCAGGTAATCATCTCATTCATCATCTTCATACATATGTGAGTGTGAAAAGTATTTAAAAAAATGACCATCTTATAAAAAGAAGTAAAAAAAAGCGTAAAATCTCCGGATATCAAAACAAAGAAATACAATATAATACGAAACAATAATTAGAATGAGATAATCGTCAAATTTTGTTATAAAACGATATTTGATATTTTTAATAAAATAATATATATTTATTTATTAAATAATATATATTTTCAAATATAATAAACACTACATTTTTTAAAAAGAATTTTAATAGATAGAATTTATTTTTATTATACACTTGCAAACAATTTAAAGTTATAATATTAATATATGTAGTATACATAATAATTAAGAATAATAATGTATATAAAGAAAACTGTGTGTGTGTGTGTGTGTGTAAACATAGAAACTAAAAATTTTTATAGGATTGAGACATTTTCTTTGTTAAGAGTCTAAGAAAATTATTTATCTTTAAAAAGTTTCTGAAATTTAATTAATTATCTATTATAGCAAAGAGCATTTATGCATTCATCAAAAAATCTGTCTCTTCATTTCTAAGTCATGTACAATCATCGCATAATAAATACATAAATCATAATATTGTTGCGATTTTAAAATTTGCGCCATTAGTACCAATCTAGATTTGATTATTATGTTGCTAATGAATTAACTTTGATTTTTCAGATATAACACAAAATGGGGAGGATATTAAGGAATATGAATCATCTGCGGTACCAAAACCATCTGGAAGAAATCTGGATGCTATTAGGCGGCCCAAGAAATTGATACCTGTCGACTTTGATTTAAAGGTAAGTTTATTTTCATATTTTTTCGATTAGCAATGAACTTCAAATATAATAAACACCTATATAACATGATACTTCTATAATACAGTAAAAAATTGCGACACATATGTATAAATCACTCTTATATAAATTTTAAAAATCACCTTAAATAAATTTTTAAAATTTTGTGTTTTTTGTAATAATATTATTTTTAAATTATGTACAACTCATGTGTATATTATACAACATACGTCTTATTATATTACAAACGACCTCTACTGTACATATATAAATATTATTATATAAAGGGGTGTTCTTTATTCTAATTTAAAACTCGAATAGTAGTAATGGTAGGTTATTCATTAGATGCTGCGGTAACTATAGCAGTTAACTTATTTTCATATCACATCTTACAAACTCGAACATCATAATCAAATAATGCTATCTTTCACATAGTTGGATGCGGAGGATGACGATGACGACGATGATGATTACAACGAAGAGGAATTTGAAACGCGGTTTGAGGAAGAGAATGAAGCTTCTAATTATTGGCAATTAAAGGATTACAGCTTTGGAGCTCGCGAAGGTATGCGAAACGGGCACAAGGATTATCACCAGCAGAGGGATGACGACGAAGTAGGATCCGCGAATCCTTGGCGGAAAACCGGCGGGCTTCGTCTAACCAGGAACGAGTATCATCGATTCTGCGATGCTCAACTAGAATGTAATTGTTATAAATAATATTCGAACCTTTCCTCCTATTATTTGTTTATTGTTTTATAATCTTTCTTCCTTTCCTTTTGTTATTTCTTTTATAATCCTTAATATTTCTTTTGGTATAATATTTATAAAAACTGTGTTGTAATGTATGAAATCCATTGAAGAATGACCTCTTCCATTAATCTTGGAATCGATTTTTTCTTAGTAGATATGGACACTATCTTTTTTAACAATTCTTTTTAGTCTTTAATAAATAATCCATAAGCTTTCTATATTATTTTCTTTTCTTTGCTGTATTCTTTTCAACTGCAAATATTCAGTGATTTATATCAGTGATTTAATTGTCAATATATTTTAATGTTTTAAAGTAAATGATAACGATTAGATAAAATTTATCTAATCTTTTGCTAAGGAAAGATTTATTCATAAAGTTCATTAATAAAATGTTAGAATTAAGAGATTATTTATTTTTACAGGTTTTTAACTTTTTGAAAGAAATGAATCTCTATGCTTTTGCATCAAATTAATAAGAAAATTTTTTTATTCCTTCTCTCTTATTTATAATAAAATATTAAATGAATTTGTTAATTAATATAATAATATTTTTGAGTTGACCAAATTTGAATTGCTCCGAGAATGATGAAAAGCAATAAAAACATGAAATATAAACCATACTTGTTTTAGAATTTTAGCTTGAAAAATATTGAAAAATAGTTGTGTAAAATTTCTTTCTTTTTGATGATTTTATCAAAAAGTCGATATCTTAATTTATGTCAATTTTAAGGATGCAATAAAAATAAAATTTTCTCTTTATAGCTCGAATTCTAACATAGGTTCAAATACATTTTTAGTCGAGCAAGAATTTATAAAAAGTGAATTTATAATAGTTCCTAGAATAATTTGAAAGTGAAATTGAATTGAAGATCCCCTACTGTTTTATTCTATACGTGAAATCTTTCTTGTTCGATTTTTAGCTTACGATTTAGCGACGCAGTGTCCTTCCCGGAGAGCATCCGCAAAAAAACATGCTGCAAAGTGTACTATACCATTAATGTCACTCACGGGGACGACATCTCTACCACAATCGAGGCCGCAAAGTCGACAACATACTGGTCTCACGGACTCGACACTGAGCCAAGATCCGAGTCCTAACATCAGTCTGAATCCTAGTCCGAGTCACAGTCCGCAACCACGTGCGCCCAGGCAACCGCGACGGGCATATACAATCGCACATGAGAGTAAGGATGACAAAACTCATGGCGATGAATGGGAGGATGATACCGATAAGGTAAGGAACACGCACATATATATATACAATATATATATATCTGCTCTTATTTTTTTTGTAAGTAAATTTCGGATATAACCGCGACCAATAGACCAGATATTCCGATTTGAATATACATAATACAATACTTCTCAAACTTTCCTAGACGCGAAGCGAAAGATGTGAACATATTTTAATATAAAAGATGATGAATATTATTATAATTAGTCAACTTAAAAAGCGAAGTATATAAAAAGATAATAGATCAAAACGTTACGAGTTAAATTTACGATTAAATTTTAAGGATTTAAATATTTATATTATATAACATTAAAAGCTTTATTGAAGAGTTAATCATATTTTACAGAAGACAATACTAGGGGATATGCTGCTCGATGAAAGGCTATCGTTAACATTAGACGAAATCGTGCACATACGTAGCGTGCTCACGAAGGCGGAATTAGAGTCCCTTCCCGTGGAAGGTCGTGTTAAAGAGGACGTGGAGAAAAGACGCGTTTGTTTCCTCTGCCTGAAAACGCGCTTTGGGATCTTAGGTCCTTGGGGGCAACGTTGTCGTTTGTGCAAGAGGACCGTTTGCGTGAAATGTTACTCGAAAGTCAGTCTCCAATTATTGCATACATTAATATATATTTTTGATTAGTATAATACGAAAATTATTTTATTTTATTCTATTTTAGCTATATGTAGTATCCAAAAATTAATAGAAAATAAACATATATTTTTGATGAAGCATGCATTATTTTCGAGAAAATCTTTCTTTGAAATCGATCATATATTGACGAATATACTGAAATATTTATAGTTTCCTGTGTGAATTAAATATTTCAAATTAATAATTAAAAATTAGATTTAATTGAATTTTAGTTGCTAAATGTAAAACGGCTAATAACTCTAGAGACACATATTTAACTGATTTGATTAAATTTGAATTATTAAAACATGTTAAATACTTTTAGACATTTCAATGTTCTTTCAATCTAATGGCGCCAACATCTATATTTTTAGATGCGGATTCCAACAGAGCAGTTTGCCCGAGTGCCGGTCGTGTTGCTCTCGCCCGGATTATTACTTTCGCCCACGGAAACGGAAACCGGCAAGAACACTTGGTTAAGGAATGCGGGAGCGGTCGGCTCGGCACCGGCTTCTCCCGCATCCAGACGAAAGGATTCCACATTACGCAGTGGCACGCCCACTTCGACACCGACGATGACACCCGTCTCCGCATTGACACCAACATCAACACCACCTTCTCATGCGCGTCGAGAGATGGAAAATCAGGGATTAGAGAAGAGGTTAGTGCGCAATATATTTATATAATAATTTGAATAAAATGCTCAAGTGTTCCAAAATCAGTTATTTAACGGAACATTCACAATATATTATATGAGATTTATTGTTACCACAATTGTTTTTATATTTTTTAGAATCCAATAATTTATAAAATTAAAAAAATTGAAAGATTTAAAAATCAATGTATTTGTGATTCTTTTAGAGAGAGAAAGAGAGAGAATTAGAAATATTTTCCAAGCAAAGCATTATATTTATTCTTTATTGAATAAGTGTTTTGGTACCAAATTTATTTGAATAATTTTTATGGTCTATACACAGATGCTATAAGGGCAGTGGCAGCCCCGCTGCTCTCTCAACCACAAAGACGTTCTCCGGCTCAAGCGGACCGACCGCCGAGCAGCGTTTGGCGGCAGAACGGCTACGTGGTGTCGCCGTCGTCGTCTGCCACGATTGTCGCATCATGGTCATCCAGATAATCAAGAGTTCGAGAACAACACGTGCGACAATACGCAACAATGTCATTTCCCGTCTCACTCTGAACCTCTCCCCTGCCTACGTTTAATCCTTCTCACTTCTTGATACCATTTCCATCAGTGACTGCTGTTTCTTACTGTTGTTTTCTTTGTGTTTAGCGGAAATTCGTATTTCACTGTATACGTATCGGTAGCGAGTCGGCAACAATTGTTGTCGCGACTCGAAAGAAAGAAAATACGTGTCTGTATGTGTAGACGCAAAATAGGACAGTCATTCTCTTATAATGTGTGTTGCAGAACTACATTGATTTTCATATCGTAAAATAATGATAACATAAGAATTATCTGTATGAGAAGTAGGCATGTCGAAAAATTTTTTATTGATTTAAATTATTTAAGCTATGCTTTGTGCGTCGAGATATTTGTTTGTCCTGAATAAAAATTTTCTTTTTTTTTATTGATTGTTACTTTAAGTTAGAAGAAGTCAATCAATGTTAGGATAGTTTCTTCAAGATATCGATACTGTTATAAATGTAATAGAGGCGCGTTGATCATTTTTCATCAGCCTAACTAAATGCATCACTAAAATCTAACTGATGTTTATATAGCTTGTCCTCGGAAAAATTTTATTTTTTCAACAAAATGATTTATAACAAGGAACACCTTATATATTTCATTATTTTGATTTTTTGAAACTTAAATTATTTATCTTTTCTTCTAAGTTGTGTGTAAAATTCTAAAATTTTCATGATTTTTCTAATGATTAAATATTTTACTTTAAGATATCTTTGCGATTTTCACATATGAAAGTGTTTTTTTATCATATTTTCATAATATGCAGAATATAAAAATATGCAAAATTAAAAGCTTCAAAAGTTACAAATTCAAAGATTTAAGAATCTGTGAATCTGTAATACACTTATAAATAATTATCTTTTTGATGCAACAGTAAAAAAACATTTTGTAAATAAAATATATTATTTATTCTCTGTTGTAGATAAACATCTCAACGCACAAGGTAATATTAATCTTCTGATTATATTATATCTTATATATCCATATTTTACTTGAATAACCGATTTATTGTATGTTTATGTTATTTATTTGGTATTGAAATAATATATTGCATTTAAATTTATTTGCTATAAAAAAGATACTAGTTAACAACGGTCGCATATACGTAGCAAATTTATATTATGTTATACTATATCATTGTTTAATTATTGTTATTTTTCTGTGTTATGTTATTTATATTAGGTATATTATAATTTATATGTCGAAGTAAAACTTCCAACAAAATTAAAGCATTCAAACAACTGAAAACCTAAGAATTAGATTTAAAAAGTTTCGACAATGGAAAGATGAAAATAAAACAGCCAATGATTCTAATGTCGAAAATTCTAAGGATATGCAAAAATTTTAAAATATAGATGTTAAGAATATAAACTCGAAGTAAGAATCTCAAGATATACAGATTCAAGGATTTAATAATCAATGATCTATAAGGATCAAGGAATGTAAAGAACTACAAATTTGAGATATTGATGAAAGTAAAAATTCAATGGTCAAAATATTTGAACGACTGTAAATTTAAGGATCAAAATGACCTTTAAGAAATTTCTTTGTAAAAAATTAACTTTTTACAAAAACCTATCTTTTTTATTTTTCACGTATCTTTGATTTCAAAAATTTCTTGACGACATGAATTTGAATCCTACGTATTATAAATGCTTATGATTATATATTGATATATTTTATAGGATAATGATAAATCCTTGAATCTCTTTCTCTCTCTAGCTCTTTGCTTTTACATATCCTTAGATTCCGAGATACGCACTTGTTTTCATAATTTCTTTATATATATATAAATACTTTATATAATATAAATCAATCAAGAATCTATATAATATTATACCTCAATATCATAGAGTCTTGAATACAAACACATTTGGCTGCTTATTTATATAGATCTTTGCATTTTATCGATTATTGTTTTTGTGCATAATTTCTTAAAATAAAAGATCTCTCATTCTTAGAGGTAGATTCTCAACATACTCTATGTGCAATGTATTTAGATCTCTAGTTTCACATTCACAAGAAATTCACGATTTGTTATTTCTAAAATCCTTAACTATCTCTTTCATTATTTATATCAAACATTGCAGATTTCTAAACAAAAATAATATTAATTTAGCTTTTAATAAAATATGTAAAACTGAATATAGAAAATTAAAATAGGCAATATCATCATTGGTCGTTTTGAATGGCAGCAGAACCAAACAGAGATGAAGCCTTAGAAGAATAAAAATAACCGATAAATCATATATAGAAAATGCATTCTTCTTGTAAGATATTACTGTTGATCTTCCATAACACATTATGTAATAATATGTTCAAATATATTGAAAAACCAATTATATTCCTCACTACAAAGTATACAAGATATTCCAAAAAGATATATTTTAGTAGCTTTATTTGTAATAAGAACATGCTTATTTCAAAAATATAAATGAATAATAAGCTTTAATTGAAATATTATAGGTTTAATTTGAAATTTGCATTTCTTATTATTTTTGGGGACTTTATTACATATCTATTTTTCTTAGTTTAAATAACGCTATAAATAACTATAGTTTTTCTATAGATAAAATTTCGCAATATTGCGATGCATTTAGCGTTATATGCTTATGTGTTTTTCATATTAAACAAAAAAAAACTTACAGACATGTTCTCACACAGACTTGGCTATATTTAACGCTAAATGAACGCTACACAAATATGAATATGGACCAATGTTTTTCAATTAATATGGAAACATAAAATCTTTGACATACTCTTTCTTTTTTTAGAATATCTTGTATAACGAATAATAATGTTCAGACAAAGAGGTAGAATAAGGACAAATATCGCAGAAGAGGAAAAATAAAAAGCAAAAAAGAATTATACAATTTAATATATGTATCTTCGTATATCAAAGTGAATAAATAAATAAATTTAATAGAAAGTTTAAAATACAAGATGACGAAGATAAATATTTAAATAAAATAAATTCATAATGCATTTGAAAATGAGGGTCTAGGAATAATATTAATTGATCACACTTGATATATCTGTGTTATTAATTAAATAGAATTGATATTTTGATGATTAAATATTATAATTAATTATTTTTTGTACTTAATTGGTTGAGTATGTAAAATAAATTGCGATTAGTTCTAGGATAGATTTAGTTTATTATATTTTGTATATTACTTGCGCAAATGAACGTGTAGAAATATGTATAGAAATGTTATATGAATTATGTTAATTGTATATATTGTAAATGACTTCTTTTACATTGTAAAATACGTCTCACAACGATATTATTTATTTCGAATATAATTTCTGTAAGCATACAAAAAGCTATGACACACAGTGAAGATCGTTATTGAAAGAATGTACATAAGTGAAAGAAAATTGATCGGATTGTAATGATTCTGACCGTGATCTTGATCATGATCCTTGTAATATGGTGCAGAGTACAAAGAAGTGAAGTAACGAATTATGAAGTTACGTTACAAGTAACTCCGAAAAATGTTTCAATGTTGAAGCCGATAAATAATATATATACATATATAATTATATAATCGAATATTGTTGCAAAAGCTTGCGAGGATCTTATAAAATTTGTAGGACAATTATATGGTACCACGAATGTAAAAATCCGACAATCGAAAGATTCAAAGAGTTTAAAAAAAAAAAGAAAGGAAAAGGAGAAGCAAAGTCTAATGACGCGAAAATGAAAATTCGCAAATCTAAAAATTTAAGGATTCAAAAAGTAAGAAGAGGATCCCTAGATAGGAAGCACGCTGAAAGCATTTTCGCTGGACTTGTGAAGATGAAATTCTTATTTACGCAAATCTTTTCTCTTTAAATCCTTCTTTCTCTTCAAATGAGCCTCGTATTAATATTTCTATTAAAATACAAAAATGTTAATACTTGGCTGAGCTTCAATATTAAAGGATTCGTATAGAATTACGGAGGCTTTTATGCGAGATCTCTCTTGAGAGCTGGAATATTGATTTTGCGTATATCCTTTATTATTTGAAATCTCTCCCTTTCTTTTGCAAAAAATATTTTATTCAGATCTTTGGATCTAAAAAAAAAAAATTTTTTCCAAAAATTCTTAAATAATTATTTCTCGAAGAAAGATAAAAATCTTGAAGGATTCAAAGATTTCATGAACTTAGATTTGTGGCATAAAATGTAACAGGACTTTTGTAACAACGTAATACGTTGCAAGCTGCAGTATTTTCATTTAGCATTTAGAAAATATTTAATTAGGCAAATTAGGATCTATCTCATTAGACAAAATGTATCTTGCTTCGTTTTGTCATTATATGCAAAAACTTGATGTAAATTTGCGATTTTAGTCGGCTATAATGTAAGTAATAAAACGATGATGTCTAAAAATGAAGAAAATGAAAAACAAAAAGATATCTTCGAAAAATATGTGTTAATATTCTCTTATTGTCACATTGTCAGTGCATTCTTTTATCTGTCATTTCCATTTAGTTTCACATGCCATCTATATTAAGATTTTTAATTTTTTTTTATTTTTATTTTTATAAAATAATGTTCATTTTCTAAAATGTACTATATAAAAAAGGATAGTTTGTTATTTTCTTGTCATAAATTGTGTACTTAAAAATATAAATTCTTCAATTCGCTATTGTGTCATAGCGATTCGAACGATCTTTAGTTCAAGCATCACTAATACATAAAATTTGTATCTTTTTTTTTCAGATGATTCGAGCAAGCAACGTTCACACATACAAAAAGTGACATGCAAAAAGTAAAAGACCAGTTGTCAATCATAACATCATTTTTTATTTCGTTTCGATATTTATTACACAAAAACAAGCAGTACCGTGCTATGCAAGGATGATAAAGGAATCCGCAGATCCTTGAAATTTTCGGGCATGATACGTTTATAATTTTATATAATTTTTTGCCACATATTCCTATCGTGCATTTAGCGTTAGCTGAAGGATCGGGAGAATGTAAAGCTCCCTCTTAAATGCAAATCTAAATTTTTTTTATTTTTCTAAAATATATTTCAACACATCGGGTCCTGTTGGATATTAATATCTCATTGAATTCATGCAAAATGTACAAGATAATGATTGAATTTAATTCTTTAACGCCAAATGCGCGGTCAGAGGACGCAGGCTCTCAAATCCCGTGCGTGGCTCGGAATTTTTAGCTTCTACGATCCTCGTCTTGTGCAATTTTGATTATATATCGAGGTGATATATTTCATATATCACCGAAAGGAGCACGAGCTACCAAACGCTGCATTTCTTTCTGGGATTCATTGGCGAGCCCAGCGGACAACTGTAAGCCTTGGCAAAGTCCTCGCTGTTTGACAAGGGACCCAGCACCCGTACCGGACCGGGCGAATGCACGCTGCTGCGGATCTTCGTGAGAGCATCCTCCGGCCTCATGGAACCGCACCAGATCTGCGCGTAATTGAGGAAGAACAACTGATCGTGCGTGAGATTCACTCCCGGCAGCAACGGTTCTTCGCCATGGATAGAGACCCATTTCTTGTAAGCCTAACATTTGACGAAGGGAGATTATCGTCGACTCCGTAAGTACATTTCGTATTTAAATTTAAAAGCCCTACATGCATTCTCTTTGAATCAGCGTGTACTTTTAATTTATTTTTTTCAAATGTATAATTATCCGGTCTCTTTAATAATTTTCAGAAATTTAGCATCTTTGAAACGCACGTTGCTTTGCACATAGCGTATTTTTATCCTTACCCTGAAGGACTGCTTGAGACCGCCGTTGTCGGCGATATTTTCCCCTTGAGTCATTCTACCATTGATGTATAGATTCACTTCCTGCAACTTGTATCTAGAATACTGGTCTACGATGCATTGCGCCCTTTCGCGAAATGCCCTGACAGTGACATTGTTCCACCACTGCATCATGTTGCCGTCCTTGTCGAATTGACGACCCTTGTCGTCAAAGCCATGAGTAATTTCGTGACCGATCACTACACCAATACCGCCATAATTTAAGGACTTGGGGAAGTGCTGAGAGTAAAAAAGCGGCTGTAGAATCCCGGCAGGAAATACTAAAATAATACCATACAAAACGATTAATGTTTATTTATCAATGCGATTACGATTAAGGTTGCATTGTTAGGCTGATGAGATTTTTACATTTTTTAAAATCTTGTAGATCTTCAAACTATTAAAAATTACAAAGCGATTCTACATTGAAACTCCTAGGTACTTGAAACTGTCATCGAATTTTTAAGTCGTGACGATGATTAGCCGTTAAAATGATGATAATGATGATTTGTAGATAATATACGCGACTGACCTATATCATTTTTATTAGGATTGTAGAAAGCATTCACCACAGCAGGCTCAGTCGACCATTTATTCTTGTCGACCGGCTTTCGCAACTTTTGCAGATTATGATAAGCATCGTATTTGAGCAGGGCAAAGATGTTCTCCAAAAAGCGATTTTCCGTTATGTTCAGCTAAAATTAAATAATTCTTTGTACATAATATAATGAATTTCGAATTAAAAACATATAAAAAAGAGAAAATAAATCAGCTTAGAATAATTTATATAAATGAAATGAAATATAATGTACGATATGATTGTAAAATAAAAATTCTTACCATCACGTATTCCATAGAGAGTTCGACTGGATCTTTCAAAAATTCCGGATATCCGATTCGCTCGTTCATTGAGTCGGCTTTCTTCTTTGCCACCATTCGGGTCTCGTCGTCCATCCAATGATTTTCGCTCAGCAATTCATTAAAAGCCTCGCGAATCGTTCGAATCATCTCTAGAGCAGTCTCCTGAAAAACAGTTATTCCGATTTATAAAACAAGAAAATATCAATCGAATGTAGATCATTTTCAGAATAGAGGATACTTACCTTGCTCTCGTGATTAAAATTGTCGCGTATAAAAAGAGCCCCCACCGCCATACCAAGTTTTTTGTTGGTCCATTCGACGCATTGCGACCATCTATTCCTTTCGCTGAGAATACCCAGCAGAATTTTACGGAATTCGATCCGCTTCTGCTGATACTCGTTGATCATGTGAGGCATAATTGACATGACGAGCCGCCACAGAATATAGTTGTGTAAAGTTCTGTAAAATTTATTCTCGATTAAAACTTCAAAGATTCGCGAAATCCAAGACTCTCGAACTCAATTAAATTTTACCGAGGAATTATTATAGTAATAGCCTCAATATATTTATGGTCTTACAGAAAATGAAAACTTGAAGGGTTCGCAAAGAGAAAACTTGAAAATATTTTGAGAAAATGAAGAATCCAAGGATTTAAAAATTTAATTAATTTGGTGAAATTAAGATAATTAAAATTATAAATTTACCTGCGATCCGTCTTCGAGATGATACGGCCCATCTGCACGAAATATGGCATTGCGTATGTCACGACTGGTTCATCTTCGTCGATTGGCACGCTCATGAACTCTCGTAAGTAAACGAGCCACTGTAACTGTGGCACTTCTCGCTGCAATTCTCGCAATGTTAACTTCCGGTAAATCGCCGAAGTATCATGCCTGTCCGCTTCTGGTAATGAAGCCTGAAACCGCGGGATTTAATTAAAAGATTAATGTGTTTCTTAATTATTCCGAAATTTTTTTAGATGAACTACATAAAATTGCGATGAACATAGAGAGAAGACGTACATTGGCAAGCTGTTTCTCCAAAACGATCACTCGATTAAACTCCTCTCCCGCTGAAGGAGGGTTCGCACCAAGCAAGATAGCGACACTCGTCATATAATTATGATAAGCCTTCAATTCGGCTTCGCTGCTCTTTTTCAAGTAATAATCTCTGCTAGGCAATGCCAATTGCATCTGATCCAACTGCATAAATGAAAACGTTGTTATATTTCCTTACAGTGTTTCCTGAAACTACTTTCTGCTTTAAGTTAAGTTTTCTGCTTAAGTTAAGTTTTCTTAAAGGCAGCCAGTTTTATATTGGCAAGAAAACTTAGCGGGATAATACGAGAGACGTAAAGATGATCTAGACTTTTTATTTTAAATCATATCTAATTGTAAGCACAAGTTTTTTGAAATGACATATATGCTACTCCCGTAAATTTTATGAGACATAATAATTATTTGATTGTTCAATTTTCTGTAATCATTCTTCCAAAAAAATATATATTCCTCTAAGAAGGCAGATTACATGAACGAATAAATGAAATATGATTTATCTTAAATATTGTTTTAGAATTTTGGAATAGAAAAAGTCCAGATAAAATTCAAACGACTCCCGTATGTTACGACGTTGTATAGTCATCGACTGACGGGGCCTTACTTTGCCGGCGCACCTGGAGGATGTTGGCCGAGGAATTCTTATCATCCGGACCGACCCATTGTTCCAACAGCACACCCTCGTTGTACTCGCCGCGTAGACGACCTAGAAGAACTTCCAGCGGATAAGGCGGCGGTTTCCAAGACGCTCCTACTACTGCCGGCCAGCCACCGAGACGCTCCAGGATCTTCTTCAACGGGGCATCCCCGATCTCACGTATGCGAGCTGCGTTTTTATATCATTTTGTTTTTGTAAGATATGCGAGATACACGTTATCTCTTTTATGCGTACAATTTATGTTATTAGTTTATGAGAGAAAACTTTTTAAGTATCAATTTTAAATATTTTTATTCACAGATATTTAAATATAAAATTTAAATTCATCAAAGATTCTACAATTACATGAAGAAGAAAGGGAGATCTCGATAATTCTTTTTTTCGAAAGAGCACCCTGTATATCATTTATACCCACGGATGTCCATACACGACCTGTAGAACGTCTTCGCTTTGAGAGTAGCGTTATTGTCATCCGCATTAGGCGGCTCCTCAAGTAGGCGCTTCAGGATCACCTGCAGCTGATCGGCCAGTACTTCGAAGGTGCTGACGGAGCTTCGGTCCTCCGGTATCACGTGCAATCGATTCCACGTGCCGCAGGCGTATTGAAAGAAGTCTACGCATGGCGCCGCGGTACTATCCATCGCCGTTAATAAACTCGCCGCTATATAACAATGAAACCCCTCTTGTTATTATCACTCGATCTTTGATTGACTTATAACAGACGTTATATATATATTTATGTTAAAACCACTGAAATCTGTACATAATGAAATGACGAGGGAGATAACTCCAAGCGTCATATGTCTCTTTCAAAGTAAAACACAATCCAAGAAAGTTTATTTTATATCCTATAATGGGAAAAATATGTTTAGTTTTATAATGAATGCCAAGCAAATGCCTTTCAATACGTATGCATTTAAAGAACAAAGCTGTCCCCTTTTCCTTTCTCTCTTCTTCCATTTGCTTTTTTTTTCTATATGAGAATGATATGAAAAAGCGTTATGTTATGTACAGACTTCAATGATCAAAACCAATGATTATTCATTAAAAATATACTTGATTTCTCATTTTCTCTTTTTTTCAATATATAAAGTATTATCAAAATAAAATTGGCTCGTTTTTTTAGAAAAATTTAAGTTTAAAAATCTTTTCGATTTTGTCAATCAAAGTTATGATTGATTTACACGACAAGAACTATAATAATTGAATTTAGAAGTAGATTATGTATCTTCTGTGTGTTCAGTCCTGATCATCAAATGGTATTTAATTCATATATCGACTTGTATTGACTTATGTGTATCTCTTCTCGCCTAGATTAATTATTATTATTTTAAATTATGTCACAAATTATGTGAAAAATTAATGAACATATATAATATGCTACAACATTTAGTATTAATGATATTATTTTATTAATGAAACGGTCAGTCACTGAAGTTGCTATCTTGACTAATTTAAATATCTGAGGAATTTTATGAAACGATATACATATTTCAAACCGATTTTGAAGTTTTGTTTTTTGAGTCATGACACCTTTACAAATTTATTACAAATTAAAATTTAATATAGAAATATATTATTAAAAGAATGTGTTAAGGATTAAAAGAAGTAGAAATAATTAAAGAAAAATGTAAATAAATTAAAAGAATGTACCTGTTCGGACGCATTCTTCCGTCATACAAACATTCGGCTCTAAAAATAGAGAAATATGATAGAGATGTAATCATTATTTAAGATAATCTTTCATTTTTACATTGTTATTTAATCTCTTTAAATCTTAAAATTCTTTCGATTTCAAGATTTATTAAAAAAAGCATCGTCGATAAATAATAAAGGAGAAAACTTACGAGGCTCTCGGACGCATTCACGGCTGGTGTTTAACGCCAATAGCAGAAGTATGAAGAGGCAAATCGCCAGCAAAGTGATAGCCAACACACCGAGCAAACGTTGTCTACTCGCTGTCCCTCTTCGTCTTCGTGTAATTGAGGTAGCACGTGTTATACCAATTGGCCTTTGCGGCTTGACCGGATGTTGGAGAACGGTTGTGGTAGTACCGCCACGTGAACCATAAGTCACCTTAATTATATAATCAATTAACATAAAGCAATCCACAATTTTCTTTAAATCGAGCAAGAAGAAAGAAAAAAAAAAGGTAAATACATAGTGCTTTTATTCATTGATACTTTAGAAAGAAATGAAAATTGATTTATTTATTTATTTATTGATGACTCGAAAATGCCAAGGAATATTGGCGAGGATTCTTAAGGAGCACACGATACTCTGAAGCAGCTTAATCATCGAGATGAGATCCACGTACTTGAAGAGGATTCGCAGTGGGAGCACCGTCCTGAGCAATCGATCCCGATCCTGACAGATCGGCCGGCTGTTCGGCGACGACGGTAGTGGTTCGTAGATATCCGTTGTTTCTCTCGGACTTCATCCTCGCCTCGCTGATCCTTCGCGGGATGCCCTTTCGATGCGAGCGACAGGTAGCTCTTGCTCATCGGAGGGACAGTTCGCGATCCGCGGCGCGGCCTTCTCGCGATGCCTGCGGGAAGCGCAGAACGCGGGAAGGAGATCTCAGGAGCTCGCAGGATACGCAGAACGAACACTCTTTTGCCTATATATGTATCTTCAGGTTATGACGGGAACGGCGCAGATATGCCGCGATCCTTCGCGAACGCCTTCGAGATCCGCGGTGCGTTCGCGCGCCCGCAAAGTTGCCATTGCCGGTCAATCATCATCCCTCGAAGTAAATTTGAAGGAAGAGCGAGAGCTCTCTCAATCGATCATCATGCAATGGTTTAATTCTATGATCTGGCTAGAAGAACACAAATTTTTTACTTCTCACAAAAAAAAAAATTTGACGTTTGCACACTCTGGCATTCACGATATCTATAATTAACGAAGATATTATATAAAAAATACGATACAAAAAAGGAAACACTATATCTTACATTGATATTGATTGTATATCAATGCTTATCTAGCTTATTCTTTCTAGAATATTAAAAGAAAGATTAAAACTCTATTAATTCATATGCATACTTTCTGCTTATATCTAATGATACAAGTAGGAGAATAATTTGTATCATATAAAACTTCAATATATTATAATACTTCGCACATTATAGTAATTAAATAATAATTAATAGATGAATGTCTATTGAAAGATTATTAGGGAATTGGTAGGCTTTATTTTAAAAATTCAAGATGATTTGAAGAAACCTTATTAAAGAAAAGAAGGAAGAGAAAACAATTTTCGTATAATATATTTCTTATTAAAATTCATAAAAATTATTCATAAAAAAAAAAAAATACTATTTATATTGTATAACATCATATCTTTCCTTCAATCGAAGAATTTTTACTTATATCAATTATGCCGAATAATTTTCATTATGGATAATTTCTTTATATCTTCCACTATGTTTACGAAATAATTCCACATGTCTATTTAAATCAGACATGTATATAATATATGATGATGAATTTTTTAAATTTAAAATAACATTAATGATAAGTATTATATCGCGAATATATACATAATACGCTGTAAAAATCACAGTTTTCTTTTATTTTTAATTATCAACATTAGACTTGATAACTTTGTTGCGAGTATAAAAGATCTATTAAAATATAGATTAACTGAAGAAGAAAAAATTTCATTAGCTAATTATACATCAGAAACTCGATATTCCCAATAACTTATAAACTTCCATCGCTTATAACTTAACAGGTATTACAACATTGTAATAGCTATAAATTTTCCGGGTTTTTTCGCATATTATTGAATTAGCGTATTAAAGAACAACTCACCCTATATATACACGTATCAGGTTTCAAATAATTATGTTAAAATATATAATAATAATAACATAAAAGTACAAAAATAATATACACAAAAGATCTTTACATATTACACAGAGAATATAAAAATAATATATTTTTAATCAGTTAATTTCGATAAGTCCTCGAATAAATCACTTCGAAGAATTTGAATAGTCGACAATATGTAAGACTCGCGCATTACATGGTGCTCGCATTTATGGATAACGTGTACCTGGCATAATTAGCGATCGGTTTAACGTTCATTACGAGAATTATCGTATCCGAGGTGACACTTTCGACAGAATTTATTCACCGCGACGAACAGGAACGATCCCAGAAT
Organism: Polyergus mexicanus; assembly: GCF_030449975.1. Classification (NCBI taxonomy): domain Eukaryota; kingdom Metazoa; phylum Arthropoda; class Insecta; order Hymenoptera; family Formicidae; genus Polyergus; species Polyergus mexicanus. The sequence continues at coordinate 5,238,025 of NW_027223324.1, forward strand.
CAAACGCAACGCAGGATTTGCGATCTCAGGGCGAGTTCATGTTCGTAGCTCGTATACAGAAGCAACAAGCGTCCTGCGAAAAACTGTCGGGGGGTGTCGATCGAAGCCTCTCCATCGTCGGTGGTGGCGCGATACCCAGAGAAGAGAAGACGCGAGAGAGGGTGCGTCGAGAGGGGCGGGCGCGCCGCCACGCGAAGGTACGGGGAGGAGGTGGCGGATGGGGGGGAGGGGTGCTACCCCGAGGTCGGGGGAAAAAAAAAGAACCGGTCGATGCTGCAATGCAGCGATGGTCTCGGATCCGTGCTACGACGCGCAACGGCAACTCTCGAAGCTACTCGGGGGTTGCTTTTCTGCAAGAAGGGGATGAGAGTTTGAGAATGCGACGTACGACGATATAATTTGTCCAACGCGTACACAGGGGACCCTTGCAAGAATTATATATCGGACAATCAAATCTGTCGAGAGTATAAAGGATATTGCGAAGTCTTTACTTATGAGTAAAGACTTCCCTTTTGATAGAACTGATGCAAGATATAAATATGTAATATAAATTTAATATAAAATCAGAATTTTCTCTCTTATAAGTCTATAATCTATTAATAGATTGACTTCTTTTCATGTCCTTCTTTCTCTTCCAAGTTTAATATTTTATAGAAAAATTTAGAAAGCAGCCGCATTATCAGAAATCATTTCAAATCATCGACACACGATGGGTTACGATAAATATACAATAATCGAAGAGCTCATTTCTTAAATTTTTTTTTACACAACAAAGATTACCTTCGAACTAACATGTGGAGATCCTATTTGTGATTTATTTCGCTGTTCTAAGCTTCTCTCTTTAAAGAAAGAAAAATATATATTAAAATGTTGTTTACAATATATGTCTGAGAATATAGAAGATTTTTAAAGGGAGATATTTGAAGGAAAATACATTTTTAAGAAAGAAAATTCATCATTAAAATTATTCTATTCACTAATGGTAAATATTTAATTTTTTTGCGACATAATAACCAGAATGATCTTAATTACATATTTATATATTATATTTACAAACTAATTATTATAAATACAGAGAAAAAATAAGCGAGTTATTTTATTATGCCATGTATTATTTATTTATCGATTCATACATTTTTAAAAATTGACTTACATATTCGAAAAAAAAAAAAACCGTTTGATTTCTATTATTACAAGACTCGGACGTAAAAACAATAAATTGATATACAATCTCCAACGGGACTTTGAAATCGAAAGAATACTGATTACGCGATAGTTTAAACGTTTCCGGCATGTAAAGATGCTCGCCCGGAACTACATATCCATGAAAAATTGGATAATATTGGAGTTATACAATAACAGATTTCTAGGCAGATGCGTAACGGGTATTGTAATGACGAACGCCTCGGTCTTTGTGCGCAGGTTTACGATAATATTTCAAGATTGCGATCACAAAAACGTCGAAAATATGCGAGAAACGTCTTCGTGATGTCACTTCAGAATTATAATTCGGGATGGTTTCGACACATCGCGGGTTCTTCAGCCGGAAGACGAAACTCGCGGCGTGTAAAACTCGTGTGTTACGAGTCAAGAATGTGCCGAGATAAATATACGATTAGAAATTTATAAATGTACGAAGCTGCAAGAGTGACGCGCAGTTCCGCAAGTAATTCGAAAAGAGAGATGTATTTAATAAAAATAAAAAAGAAAACACATATCACATTGTACACCGAACACAATTAAATATCTCGACTGGCGTTTCCGTGTAATCTAGGAACGAGCACATAAGAGTGACCGAATGGAGCAAAAATCGAAACTACTCTTTCTCTATAACATTACGTACTCCTATATTCGCACGATGACTTAACGCGATGACAACGATGTTGTTCATTCTTATAAATATTAATTTGATCTTGTAAAGTTTGTTTATTATCTCTTTTAATGCATCTTCTTCGATTTTTATATGTTTACGACGTTCTAAACCAATTTTACAAAAATAAATTCGACAATAAACGATAGCAAAAGAGCAATTAATAAAAGATCCCAAAGATGTTTGCTTGTAAGATGGGAAGTATATTATTGCTGATGATAATTATAAATCGATCAAATCGATCTTACATATTTAAGCAAAAACTCGGCATGCAAATTCAGCACCTGTCGTCAAAGCGTTAAGTCCAATCTTACTCGAAGGAATAGATAGAGTATGTTTTCTATTGTTGATCACACAATGCATAACGGCAAATAAAAAATTAAAACGCGTAGCCACAAATATACGTCTCGACGTCCGTGAAATCGATCGATGATGATTATACGCTCATTGCTTAGCAACAATTAAGAAATCACTGCTTCGAAATGCTGATTTTTGTAAATTTAACACATTCAGTAATTGAAAAAGCTAAAATATCACATTTATGTACATGTGTGTATTAAAACACAAAATTACATAATCAAGGATAAACTGATTAAGAAATGCGTTTTGTGTTAAATATATCTACGAAAAATGCTACCCCTTCTTCGAATTTTATAATAATTGTTAATGGTGGATCTACATTTTCGAAGGCCTACATGCAGAACTTTTCTAAACAAAAGTTTATTTCACAAAAATAAATATATATATAACGAATTTATATAATTTTTTATTATTAAAGGAATTAATATAAAGGACCTTATGTCAAAAATCGTATTTCAAAAATAAGTACACATTGCTAGAAATATATATATCAAATCAATATAAACTTATTTTAATTATGTATATAATAAAATTTCATTGTATACATATAATTAAAATATAAAACGTTATATATATATATATATATGTGTGTGTGTGTGTGTGTATATATAATTATTCAACAAAACAATTAACTGGACTAGATTTTAAAGTTGAAAGAAAGATAATCACAGTTGAAGCGATATGTTTTGGCACATATCATGTAACAAAAAATTTGATTAACATTCAGGTAGATCCACTATTTGTAATCTATAGGCATGACATTTTTCATTAAGCCTTCTGTATGTAATTGTGATTTAGTATGGTCCGTTAAAGCATTAAGATAAATTTCTACAATAAATATTTTGATGTGTATACGAGATATCTTTATAAAGATATCTCTTTGAAGAAGAGTGATTCTCTAATTGTGCTTGTGTATGTAGTGCATTAATTTCCATACCCGTTTATTTGAATTCTACGCGCGTCGAGAACATCAAAAGGCTCTAACTAACATCGATAGATGTGCTTAAAAAATAATGCACGATTACAACGAGTTTCGTTTCTCTAATACCGGCACGCTGTTACTCGCGGCCGGTTCGAACAGATACAATAAGCACAAGGGACAGCGAAAAATTAATAACCGACCCTCTCGCGCGATTCGTCTCATCGAATTAATCCTTAATCTACGATCGCGAAGCCTCTCTCGTCGGCACGCTCATGCACACAATAATACGCATAGACGAGTACGCAACGTACATACATATACATTTTATAATTCGTTAATCTTGACATCGTGTTAAATCAGACAGTTATTCGGCATTGTATATATATTGTGTGTATGTGTATTTATGTATGTAACGTGATTACATTGACGAAAAAAAATATGTAGCGCGATTGTGATTTTATTCGAATGATGGTTCAATGTCGCAAGCAGCAACGAGTGAGACTTCAATGCTAAACTTCGATGTCATTCCGTCGATTTTTCATCGACGACATACGAGAAGGAAACGACGGGTCCAGTATATATCTCCGCGTATAAACCCTTTCCTGTACATATAGTAGAACTATACAGCCGAAAACGAGATACGTCCTCGAGATAATAGGGACGATCACGTCTTGAGGTTCGCTTATTCTGTCCGCGGACTCTCTGTTCGAAAGAAAGAATGTATCATAATAAGACGACTATCTTTTATTCATGAAGGAGACGACTTCTCTTTAGCGATGGTGTAATATTGAGAACATTAGTGATCTCTTTCAATTTCTAGACGCGCGACGAAAAGATCTTTTTCGATAAAATTTCTTGTTCAGATTCACGTCTAGCGTTACGTTATCGCCAAGGAAAAGTTGGAAAGCAAAACGGTCCAGAAGACTCAAAGCCTCTCGCTAATATATTCCCTTTCTTCGACATCTCGAATTACATCTCTGCGTAACGTGCATTATATTGATACGAGAATGTGCGACACAATATATAGCATGTATATTAATTAATTAACGCTGATCGCGATTGTCCCGTGATTGTTGATCGTCCGCATCGAATGTAATAAATTATACATCAAAGTCATCTAATCAACAAAACTTTTACATATGAGAAAAGCGACGCTAATTCTCGCTATTAAATCTGTTTCCGTTCCTTTATGGATCATCTTCAATAATTGTTAACAAAATCATTCATATGTATGACACGAATGATTTTGTTAACAGTTACTTTGAAATCCGTGTGAATCCTAGAGTCCCGGAAACTTCAAAATCTCGAAATGCCCAAGTTTTCGAGGCCTTGAATCCCTGAATCTTCCGTTCTTCGATGATCGCGTAGTACCATCGTAACGTGGCGGAGCACAATTTTTCTTCATTAGCATGCACACGCGACGATTACATACATATAGGTCGCGTGCACGCACTCGCACGCAACTAACAGAGCTAGGATATCGTTCTAAAGCTTCATTCAAAATTACGAACGAACATAGCGACAAGATATACAATATTTGGGCCCCCAGTTGTACTCGCAAAGCCCATTGCGAAAGAAAATCTTCAGGCTTGATTACGGACTTTCGCTTCTCGCTTACATACGCTTCGTTGCTTACATCTAACGCTGTCTTCTTCACCTCTTACGTGTGAATACGATCTCGGTAGAGGAATACGCGTGTCTATCTGGCGACATCGTCATCTTTTCTGTCCCCATGCATTTCCCCCGATGGGGGAAGAAATCATTTATACAGCACAAACGAAACGCGATGATCGCTAACATCGTAACGGCAAGTACAATATAATAATCGGGAATATGTACGAACCGCGCGTTTTAAAAGTTAACGCAAGTCTGAATGTTCAATTGAAGTAAGATCGATCGACACCCGAAGATCAGCGTGTCTACGAAAACTCATTAGGCATTATATTACTCGCTCGTGCGCTTCCTAGGATTAATAGGATCTTTGTGTGTTTGATACTTAAATTAATAATTTATCGAATATCTTATTCGCATCATCATTATCATCAAAACAAACAACTCGTATAAAATAGCAGAGATAATCTGCCTCCGATCGATACCACGCAATACTTTTCAGCTTCTTTAGAGTCGACTCGCTCGACGATCGTGCTTCCTCTGACCGATCTTCCTAGCGACAATATGCTACGCTCATTCCCGTCGAATGGAATGGAGATTGTAGGTATATAATACTTTGTTAAGTAATGACAATGTTGCTCGATGTTACCGTGTGTCCGAAAAGATTGGAAAGCACCGAAAACAAACAAACGAATGGACGAACTACCGAATATTCTCTCTTTGTTCGTACATGAGGGCGTATTCGCATGCCGGCCTCTCTTTATTTTATCTTCGCTTATATTCATGTGTATATGTGTGTGTGTGTAAATTATTTCTTTTTAGGAACTTATACTACTCGTGGCCGCCGACGGTGACCCGACGACGATTGTTTCGTTCGCGCGGGTTTGACAAAATGCGTCTCCGTATCGCGTGTCCGTGTCAAAATCATCAACTATTATATACATATGCATACTCGACTTGTATTCCGATAATCTTGTGCGATCTTGATTTCAGTCAACGATAATTTAAGATTTTCTTTCTCTCTCTCTCTCTCTACTATAATTTATCTAAATGCGCGCGCGCTTCACCGTCAGCGGCGAATTTCATCTCCGCGCGGAGGAGGAACGCCAAGACCGCTGCAGCGTAAAAGTTCTCTATCTGCGGTGAGTCGAGAGGACCAACATTGTCTATAGGAAGCCGGCGAAGCGTGTCAGTAATCATTTAGCGCGTCAACGCGGTCGCACGTGTCTCCGATCTTCGCATCTCATTATGGAATGTCAAAAGACGGAGCGGTTTTCGTGTAAAGGGAAAAAACACTCGTGTACCGCGGCTCTTGCAGGACGCGCTCGTCTGATCGCTGGCCGAGAAGAAAAAAATTAAAATAAACGTGCGTTGCAATCCACTTAGAGCGCGCGATCGAGATGAGCTAGTCGGGTCGTCGTTTGCCTAGTTAGACCAAGCTTGTCTTGCTTTCGAAAGACAATCTCTTATATTTTCTCTCTCTCTCTTTCTTTCTTTTGATCCGCTGCCAATAATTATTTGTACAGATCGAGATCACCGGCTCCGTCTCAAGTCTCAAAGGAATCGCTTGCGCGTCCAAGTTTCATCGATGCACGCGCGTGGATTTCTGATTCTCTTCAGTCCTCTCTCTCTTTCGATTTTTTCCTACTTTCTACCTACACCCGCCGATCTTCAGCCACTCTCTCTCTCTCTCTCTCTCTCTCTCGAACACGCTTGTAAGATTTTCTATTTTATCACAGATGTTTTATTCTCGATTTTTTTTAATAACGCCCTGTCTATGCTTACAGCTCACTCGGTAACATTCGATCAGGGATTCTCGTCTTGTGTTCCCTATGTTGTTCGCATGCTGATGCGCAGATTACTCTCGATATATATTTCCCGTGTTGATCTTATTCTCCCTGTCCCTTGTATAGCCAACACGTGTTATAATCACAGCTCTCGGTCTCGCCATTACACGCAAGAAGACACGATCACACGCTAAGGCCTGCCTTAGTACAAAAATATACATTCGCTTCTTAAAAAATAGATCTTAGCATTCTGTACTGGCTAGCGTTCGTTTGATATTTTACAGTATTTTGATTCTTGGCAGGCTGCTTTAAAGGGTTTAAGTGTATAATATCGGTTACGAGAACCTCGCTGTCGAGTGAGCTCTCTCAGGGCTTATTCCAATCTACACGCTAGCTTGTGCACCATCCCTTTATTTTTGTTTCGCTTTCGCGACGCGCATATTCATAAATATTCGCGTTTGCGCGAACGACTTCGAAGCGATTTCGACGAGGCTAAGATGGAAAGCAACGTGGAAAGGAGAAAGGCCTTTAAAACACGCGAGAAATTGAAGAAAAACTATGATCGTGTTCATCAACGGAACTTTATCGACGATTTTTGCAAAGAATGCGCCTTCCATCCCTCGCCTCTTCTTTTTTATGAATATGGTGTCGACTACTCTTGCGCGACAACGTGCAACTCACTTGATTTGTGTTGTAATATACACCTCTTTCGGCAGTTTCAGTCTTATACTTGTGGTTTTGTCGTGTTATTATACACGTGGTTATTTAGTTGCGTTGTGCCCACATCAAGCGGCTGCACGATTGCCTTCTACGATATTACTTAATACAGAGAACTCGCAGAGATGGTACTATCATATCACTTGATTTGTTTCTACGATTCGCGGATATATCCATTTATATTCAAACGCGTATCATTTCGCTCCCCATTCTCGGTTAATTTTTCTCGTTCTTCCTCTATTTGCACGCTATTAAACCTGCTTTCGCGCAATTGTCGCATGGCTTTTTTTCACACTTATGTATATTTACTCTCATGTTCGTTATTTCTCTCTCTCTCTCTCTCTCTCTCTCTCTCTCTCTCTCTCTCTCTCTCTCGCTCATTTATCACACTCATACGCTGGATACCGCATCCCCAAATATATTTTTTCTTCTTCTTCTTCTTTACGCGAAATTTCCATTCGTTTGAAAGAAAAACGAGAAGAAACGTAAGATTACACTTCATAAAGTTTTCGTCCTGTCCCGCACAGAATCGATATTTAGCGAACAATTTGTTAGTACATTATGTCCGCCTATCGTACAGTAATAACTACGATTCTTGTGGAAACCCCTAGTTACATATTTCTCTCATTTTGCGTTAGATTTTCTCTCTACTTTCCTCTGATGTAAAAATATACACGCGCGGAATACGAAATGAAAGGGCACTTGCACGAGCGTGATATACCTCAAATTCGTAGCCGTAGTCCTGGCGAACGCGTATATGTGTGTACGCATGTTCGCAAGGACGCAATAGTTATAAGGTGGTTATCTCTCTATGGTGAATGTCGCGTGATAGATTTCTCAATGAATTTACCCTTACCGCGACTCAGGTACATATTAAGGCCCGTTCATCTTGTATAACAGCTGGTCGTTTGTCGAAAAGAAACGTTTTTTTCCCCCTCTCCATTATATATTGTTTCTCATTTTTGTTCCGCTTGTTTTTGCCTCTCCGCTTTTTCTTGTATTCGTTTTCTCTTCGTGTACTCTTCCGCGCGCGATTCCGCATTGTTCGCGCGTGTATCCAGTGTCTCGAACGCATGGAGATGTATGTACAGAAACCACATATAAAAAACACAATGTTATATGTGACTACAAGTTATGATACATGATAATGTAATATATAATTATACAAGGGCTCGAAAAAAAAGTAAATAATCTCTCGAAATAGTAAACTGTGTATACGGCTGCATTTTGGTATTCTATCTTTGTTACGGATCGCTCTCTTTCTCTCTCTCTCTCTCTGTCTTGTAAACACACTCTCAAAAAATCATCAGTATTGATTATACGACAGAAATAGATACGCACTGCGTTCGGATGTTGACGTATTTAAAGTTCGACAGATAATACAGTTATACATACATATACATACATATACGATTAGCGACTAATATCTTCGAATTTACAGATACACATTTATACTCGTGTGTTCGTCATCAGCGGTCGCTAAGAGCACGATGAGTATAGATGATTATATATTTAAGTATTACTCACATTCGATTACTATTTGTTATCACCTGTCGAAAGCAATACATGAACAGGCTGTATTTCGAGCGATTTTTTGTCATTCTTTCGCGCCTACGCTTGTTTCACATACTTTATATCAAGCCGATTTTTTCGGTGCGCATACGTTAACATTTGTACAAAAGCGTCCGATTGGTCTTGGTATTAAAAATAACCTCGGATCGCTATATCAATACTTGGCGTTCTTTTGTTGCCTTTTTCTCGAGCACGATACTCTTTATACTCGTATGCGCCGCTTATTTAATGAACTCTTCGCGAAGTTTTACTAGAAGTTTGACTTTCGCACGTCATTTCTCTTGGCGCTCGCTATTACCTAACTTCCCAGAGAATTGGAAAAATATGTTGTTAAACGCGCGTTTTTTTACTTACATACGTTTGGAATTTTGTTATTCTTTCCAATGGAAGATCACAAGATCCGAATCTCTCCTTTTCTCTTCAATGTGCTGCAGCTTTTTCTTTTTCTGCTGGATAAGAGACCTTCGCGTATTCTTGTTTCAGTTCTGTTGAGCTTTACAGATCTCTTTAAACATTCACAATGCAGACTTTGCATTGCAATCTTCAGCCATGTCGTTAAAATGCACAGTTCTCTTTGACCAGAATAGTATTGTAATTATATAAAATGTATTCTGGTTTCTTTTCAATATCGATTTTTTATAGGCGATAAGGACAATAATTTATCGTTCTTAATATATGTACGCGTGATCATTTCTAGCATTACTTTGTCAACATCAAAACGCGATTCATATGGTTTTCCATAAGAAAGTTACAATGCATATAAATCATTGAAGAGATCGTCTCTTTTAGCTGAAGAGATTGTCTCATTGTTTGCAAATGTGTCGTAATTTGCATTGAATATACCATCAACAAGTCGAAATAGATCTACTTGACTATAGTTTATCACATTGATATACGAATCGACAGAAATATCATAAACGAGGAGATTATATGTGCGTTTATCTCTCTATATCTCATCATTGTACCCAGTAAGATTCTCAACTCGATGAAACGATAATGCCGTTGGTAACGAGATTTCGAACTTATACGCGTGTTTCATCTATAATTTATCGTTAAATAAAAAATCTCATAGAAGAATAAAAGATGCAATTTGATAACGTTACTTCTGAGAATGTTGGTGGTCTGGAAATGATTATTGGGTAATCACACTGAGTAGAAATTTTCCTTGGCTTCTCATCGAGAATTATTTTTGATCGCTGAGAACCAATGGCATAATCACTTCTCTGCTGTCGCCTTTGAAAGGATTCAATATCACCATCGGTAGGTCCGAATCGCTCAGCGGCATCCAATGTAAACCCATTATATCTCGGATTTCCTATAAATATATTAACAAATATTCTTAACATTTTTTAAAAGATTCTCTATCTCGGCTTCACAATCATTATTCCCTTAACTTTACAGAGTAAAACATCGAAACACTTAAACATTTGTCTTAGGTTTACTACAAAAATTTCATTTTATATTAAGATTTATTTATACTCACGTGCGTGATACTTTCAGCTTTGTGCCACGATTCATTTTCAGATGTGATATCACTTTTTGCAAATACCAGCAATTTAAGAGTATTGCCTCTGAGACGCGCGATGGCCAACAAATTCTCTTGATAATATTTGTGGCCTAGGAACACCATCTTTGTAAGCTTAGTACATTTCCACGCCACCAATACTAAAGGATCTGGACTGTGTGTAATAGAGAATCATGTACATATCATATTCTAGCTAAAGAAAATACAATAAAGAAAAATGCAAAGATATTTCTTACCTATTTGGATCGTTTGGATCAAATGTAGCTGGCATCTGTTGCTTACGATCTATCGAGTCTATCCATGTCAATGATTTCAGTGTATGCGAATACCACATTGATAATCGAAGCAATGCCCTGTTGTTAACGTTTTCACAAAATAATACTTTCAAATGCGTCAATGGCATAGCAGGACAGAATATGTCGTCTAAAACCTTAACGCCGGCATAAGAGTGTATAAGGTTGAGCCTTAATTCACATTGTGGACTGTGAATAAAGAAATATTTTTTTATGCATGCTTCTTTACTGGTATATATTATTCTTATTGTGACCGAGATATAATTCTAATCTGTCTAATTAGCGCTACAATTACTGTATAACTTACTTCTTTTGACTAAACATTTGCCAAGCTGTATTTGTTGTTCCTGGATAATCGTTTTTCCATCCATGTACATGAATCACAAGTCTTTGCATACATCCGTTGTCTAACGCCTTTAATAAAGTATTACTGACAAACTCATAATCCAGAGTTAAGACAGATAATCTGATAAATGAATTAAAAATAGTATTATCGAGTTCGAAAAAATCATAATAATCAGGGTCGTCCTTAACAGACGCCAGACTGAGGTGCGTTAAATGTTTGGCATGATGAAGACGAAGAGGTTCCAAAATTACAAACATATTCATTATCAACTCTTCTGTGCATCCTAAACTTAGGGCCTCTAGATAATTAGAAGTCTCGATAATATTTGCCACAGATTCCATTAGTGTGGAACGATAACAGTTACTGAAAAATAAACAATGTAAGTTTATCAAATGTAATGTAAAAAGCTGGTTTGTGTATATCAGATAAGATTACCCGATTTATGAATACCTGTCATCTTCGTTGTCGAAGGGAAAGTCATAGACATTGCTATTAAATTCCAAAAATAATTTTCTCAACTGTTTATTATGACTTAATTGTTTCAAGAGCTTGTACGTTTCACCCACGTAATCAATGTATCTGGGTTGATCCCAACGAATCGTAGCTTCATGTACACTCAAAGCAAAATAATTTGCCAAGGTTCTATAACAAAACATACCGTGTACGACTTTTAATAAATTTATATATATATATATATATATAAATGAACAATAAATATGATTTTACAAACCGAGCCCACAAAACGCTGTCTTCGTCTCTGAAGACAAAAGTGATTTTTTTCCAAAAACTTGGATGGAACAGAGTGTACCTCCAATTTCTGCACACCTGTACAAATAGAATAACAAATCTACTAAACAAATCTTGTATCAATTAAGTATAAATTTTAATTAATTGATATATGTTTTATATATTGTTATTAAAAAATTATATATAAAAATTAACATGATTATATTAATATAAATAATATAGACACATAAAAAATTCACAAACGATGATTTTATTGCATATTTAGCAAATCAATTTTATTATATATTTTATTAACATACACAGAATTTATTTAAAGAAAAATTACTGTATCATCTTCATGCTTTTTGTCATAATTTTTTATCGTATAGATATAATAATAATGTTTGTCATTATAAATATAATCGTTGACATATTTCAAGCCAGATATCCACTATCTATTTCGTTATTAAATAGCGTAAAGAGAAAACGTAACGAAATAGCGTGTCACACGACACAAAAGACGTATATTAAACTCCTAATCATGCAAGTAGGCAACGCGATGTGTAATGTCAAACAAGATAGTATAGTGGGTCCCCTCATTAGTATGTACATTCTATCGTCTATAAGAAATGCTTTCGCATGATTGACGACTTTTATCGGCTGTACAATGTCAGGTCAGTTTACAGTGCAAACGATCGGGACACTGGAAGAGCGAAGAAAAAGGAAACACATGACTTTCTCTCTCCCTCTCTCTCTCTCTCTCTCTCTCTCTTTCTCTCTTTGTCACTCTTTGGTCTCTCTATCTACTTACCTGGGAGGCTATTATTCTGGTGTCGTGCGACAAATACGAGAATATCTCCTGCAAGATAACGCTGGGCAGATTGTTCCAGGACGGTCCGTGGTCCTCTTGCGCCATTTCTGTCATACGATTCGCAGGCTTGTAGGACGAACAGCTGTTCGTCGCGTTCAGCGAAGACAGCTGCCCCTCGCACTTTCTCGACGTCGCCTCCTCTGTCGCCGCGTCGCCGTCGTTCACCACCGCTGCCGCAGCCGTTGTCGACGTCGTCGTCGTTGTCGTCGCGACGGCGCCGCTGGCCCAGAATCTCTCCAATAGTACATCGAACGTCCCGTCGCAGGCGCGCATCATTTTCAACCGACCGAACGGCTCGAATCGCGATCCATCCGCTACTACGTCGTTCGACCCGTCGCCGACTGCGACCGCGCCGAGATTTACAGAAGAGACGGGTATATATTGGTATGTCTGGTATATGCGTATGCGCGCCAGCCCCCCTAGCCTTTCCCTCTTTCCCAGTCCCCTTCCTCCACGAGATGTGTTTATACGTTTATACTCAATTCTCGCGCGATAGCGACCTCCCCGAGCGCGGACTCGCTCACTTTCGCGCTCCAACTGTCACC
>NW_027223324.1:5253669-5404385 GCF_030449975.1 Polyergus mexicanus
GTTTATTAGATTTTTAAAAATTACAGAATATATTTTACAGACTATTATCGATTTTTTTATGTACACTTATAACGTTATACATATTATTATCATCGATGTTTCATCAAACAATAAAATAAAATTATTTGGAAACAAAAATAGTGTATGTGCGTGTGTGTGTGGTAGAAAGTCTTAGATAGTACATTAATTTAGGATTTCTTTTTAGAAAGTACATTAAAATGTATTGAATATCGCAATATATATAAAATAAAGACATTCTCGTTACATAATATGAACATTAAACAGAAATTATTTTTAAATAATAAAAATAATATAACTTTATATGCATTTGTGAGTAAAAATGGATTGATTTCGCTGTTAACTACATTTAACACACACACACACACACACACACACACACACACACACATACGCAGTTATTTTTATTATTATACAAATACAATATACAATAATGCACATAGGCATAGGTATCGGACGCAATCGCTTTCGCTTTTACATTACATTTTGTACACGCACGCATACATATAGTCATTTTTATTATTATACAATATATAATACACACTTAGCAATTATATACGTATCTATACATATACGTAATAAAACGGGTATCGGATGTAATCGCTTTCGCTGTACACACAAACCTGCATACACATTCACATCTATTATATGAATAATAATACACTAGCATTTTATTTACTTATTAATATACCCAGTAAGAGATACCGATCGAAAAATGTATATTAGATGTCTATAAACGTCTAATATCCGTCTTTCCGATCTACGATTTCTTACTGATGGGTATAATTGCGTATCGGATGCAATTGCTTTTTCGCTATTGCACTATATTTTGTACGCACATACACATATATAATTGTTATCTATAATCATTTAGTAATCATCTATCGATTACGCAAGTGCTAAAAAAACAAGGTCCCCGAGAATACGCAGAAATATAAAATATATTTCTATCTTTTCGCAATCTATATATCCCCGTAATTTTTTGTGCGTAAAATATATATGTGTAGGCTTGCGTGACATTATATATCGCAATCTAACGTATTACTTGTCATCGTCATTAGTGATATGATACACGTTACAAGTGTGAACAGATCTTAACGCATAACGAAGCATATGTGCGAGCACGGGGCATCGCGCGAGAATGACACGGAACACGGAACTGTCATCGAACGCCGTCTGGCGCTGGCGTCTGACATCTGACATCTCGCGCGCATGAAAACAGCTGGTATGGATCGCGAAGAAGCGTGTGCGTGACCGGCAAGCGACATGATGGACAGCGCGTTGAAGCGTCGCGTTGTCACGTCGTAAAGTGGACAATTCGTCGTCATCGTCGTTTAAATGACACGGCACGATGACGCGCTCGAAGATCCAGAAGATGAAGTTTTTCGTATTCCTACTAATCTTCCTGCTGGCGCAGACGGCGATTTGTAACGGGAGCTTTCAGGAGAAGAGGGACGCGACTGCCGAGGATAAGAAGATCTCTCTCGTCAATGAGGAGACCAATAAAGAAGTCGACAAGCGGGTTCAACAGAATGTGGCCGAATCGTCCTCTGTCGCGAAGAAGCCGGCGACCGAAGGAAACAAGACGCATGACAATATAACCTCAAAGTCGTCGCAGGACGTCACCGCGAATAGAACGCACATCGTGGACAAGGAGGTTCGTATCATTGAAGATAAGGATTGTCTAGTCAGAAGTTTCCTGGTGCAGACATTTTTTTAGTCTTATGGATAATCTTGATAATTTATTTCTGATTATAATTGATATTACCTCGCTATCTTGATGCAGCAGCCCAGTGAGGACCATGCGACCTTCAATACTGGTGCTCTTGTACGTGGTTTCTTAGTCTTTGTGGGACTAAGCATCCTTGTCATGGCCTACATCGTGTTCCGTAGCTTTAGGTGAATTTATTTGGATTTACCAGAGAGAGAAAGAGAGAGCAATAATATATCGATAGATCTCTAATTTGAAAATTTAACTGGTTGTTCTTATTGGCAGGTTAAGTAAGACGCGAGCCCAGCTGGTTCGAAAGTATGGTGTCCTCACACACAGGCAGGATGTTGAGATGCGACCGTTGCCATTGGAGGAGGAAGATGACGAGGACACAACTGTTTTCGATGCGAGCAACATTGTGACCAACATCCAGCATCAAAACGCATAAAAGTTTTCGCGCAGAGAAATACACCGTTGTGCTATTATATATATTATCCGTGTAATGCTGCTCTTACCATCGTACAACAATCTTAATAATATCAGACTAATTCTATCGTGATCTGTTGAGGTAAGTACACGAGAGAAGGACTATCAGAGTTTGGGGACAGGTTTAAGACATTCTTCAGTATTTTGAATAAAGTAATTTGCTTTGTGCAGCGAGATTATTATCAAATATGCATCTGCGATGCACTTATCATTGACATATTACGCTTGTCAGCAATAGATGTACTTTTCCTAACAAGAAAGAAAAGATCCAACATGTTTCTACCAATATTCTCCACCCTATTATAATATTACTATGTGATAATGTAAAATTTTAGATATGTATCATCTGAAAGCTAACGAAAAAGTTAATGGGTGGCTATATCTCTACTCTTATACACAGATTATATTTTAATTAATCTACGTTGTTATATAATTAAAATTATACAAATACAGATTGTCTCTATTTTCTTTAATACTACACATTAATAAAAATTGTGTACAAAACTTTATTCCAAATAAGTGTAAATATTATTTTGAGCTACATCTTTATTGGAAAAATATAAAAGAAAAATTAAAAAGTTGATAAAATAGTTTATTAATAAAATATATGTGTATATTTTGAATAACTTAGAATAACTACTATATTACAAAATTATTAGTATTATCAAAATAGAATTAATACTTTTCCAATAACGTATTATTGTTTCATTAAAATAATGCATATATATTTATGCTGTTTATATAATTCTCTCTATAAAAATGCATAAAAATTATTCATATACTATAAATCCCTATCATATATATCCATTCTCAACAGCATGAACTATTATATCTGCCAATCTTTGTCTTCCAGTTGATGTTTTAATATTAGATAATGTCCATACATCAGAAATATCCACTGCTTCATCATTCTTAATAATGGCATCTAAATCGAATGCTTGAGATGGATCCAACAGAGAAAATGGAACTGATTCAATCGCAAATACTAGTCCAACGATAAAGTAATCCTTTAACTGCAATTTATATTGATTAGTGCATCACTTTTTTCATTATTAAAAATTTTAAACACAAAATAGACATTTTACCTCTTTCATAAATAAATCCCATGGATAAATTTTTTCTGGATCAGATCCGAGAAATTTAATAGCATTGCTCAATTCGGAATGATAAGTTTTTAATATATCATTGAAATACTGATCGCGAAATGACTTTAGGGTGCACGAATAAACAAAGAACGATAAATCCATAATAGGATTACCGCAACGCGCAAGTTGAAAGTCTAGCATTAATGCTTCCTTTTGATTTTGCCCGATGTTTCGGACGAGAAAATTTGGAGCCCAACAATCACCCGCGGAGATAACAGACGTAGGGGCATTTCTTTTCTCACTGCATTCTGTGCACTTTTGGAATAATTTACCAAATTCATAGGAATTGAATTGCCTCTCAGCTTTACTGTTTGGATATTCGATAGCTAACGCATCTTTAGCTATATCCACTAGCTGTTTCTGTATAAAAGAACTGCTTTAATAATAATTAAATCAGATTACAGACATTAAAATATACATTGTAATATGTTACTTACATGAAATCTTCGATACCAGTTCCAGTTATGATTACCAAAGTAGGTTTCATTTAAAACACTTGCAAGTTTTATAAATCCTTCTTCCTTCTGGTCTCTATATGCAAACGAGATTGCATGAAATTTCGCCAATGTTTTTAAGATCACTATACATTCTGCCCAATCTATGCAGTTTTGTCTGGATGCAGGTCCAAATCCTAGGGGAGAGACATCCTCTAAGACAACAAAATCATTTTCGCCGTCGGTGTAAGAAATCAAGTAACGTGGTATGCACAATAGATTACTTTGTCCTTTGTCTGCTAAAAATTTTTCAAATTTGGGAACAATCTGTAAAATATAGTAACTGTTTGAGATTAAAATATTTATTCATTAATTATATATAGTTAACACTATTTTTTCAACAATATATACATTTTCTATTATATAAAAGAAAAGTATGAGTTATATATTTTTTCTTGCCTGTGTATAAAATAAGATTTCATTACGAAAAAAGTCTGCACTTCTAAAAGTCTTTCTTCTACCAATATTCTTTGGAATCGACTTTACGACAAAATTAACTTGTACATTTTGCTGTGGGTCACCATCTACGATACCATATAGTTTACCCTTATTGACAGTAGATAAATAACTATCACCTTTAGCAAATCCTTCATCAAAGGTCCAATCTGTCAGTTGCACTTTTTTCCCATTATATGCCTTACAGAGAATGTCTGTAAGCATCTCTTCCGTAAACTTGTCACTCACTTCATTCAAATTGATGCGATTCTTATTTTGACTCATGATTTTTTTCTATGCCTTTTTAAGAGACTATTTGATATGAAATTCTTTTATATAGTAATACTTTGAAGAAACTGATATTTTTTAAGGTTTAATATAATATTGAAGTTAATATGAAGATTTCCAACAATGCATTTATAATAATGTAATCATATTACAATCCACAATTGCGATAAATATTTTATTTTAACTCAATGACACCATTACTTTGAGAGCTGAAATAATAAAGGAAGATAAAATTGCTTTGGTTTATATATCAGCTGGTTTTATAGTCATATATCATATATCATGCTATGGTTTTTATATCAGCTATATAGCTGATGTTATCTTGTTGAATGTGACTTAATTCTTGTCTTTTCTTGAGATAAGACGAGAATGTACAATAAGTTCCTTATCATACGTGGAAATTAATTTTTTTTTTCAAAGCTTGATATAATACACGTTTCACATGCGAAAAATTAGCACTTGACGTATATCCGCAAGTATATCTATTATCTGTCGATGGAATACGTTTTTCTCGCCAAGGGAAAAAAAAAACACTTATGTTATCGATCGTTTCTCACATTAATGCATATCTATGATTATTGCAAAAAGAAAAACGTTATTTTCACACGTGAGCGATCCTTACTCATACACTTGTCACGCAACACTATTGGATGGAAATTTCCACTATTAATAAAAGAGTAGTCTGTTCAGAACTGCCTTACCAGGAGTCAGGAGTCTTATCAAGAACCATTATCCATATTCATACGTGGAGAGGGGAGAATAAATTGGGACAAGTAATCGGAAGGCTACAAAGCATCTATTCCTCCTACTAAAGCATTGTCACATGTCACCTCGCATTATAAAATACGCGCGCATAAGTTTTTATCATTTGACGAGAGATCCATATCATATCGATTTGTTAGATAAAAAGATAACCTTTCGTATGATTAGATTTTATTTGCGAGATAATGAATTGCATTTTAAAAAAGGAAACACTTGAAAAAAAAAAATATATATATATATATTAAAAAATATGATAATAAAATATTTTTGAATAGAAGTACTCTTTGATCAAAAGATTACGTAAAAAATATATGAAACAAATATGATAATAATTCTTAAATGGGAAAACTACTCCTTGTCCCTCCACCCCCCCCACAAAAAAATATATATATATATATATAAAATCTGGCTAGAAAGAAAAGGACTAATAAAATGTAGTTGATTTGCATAATAATTAACGTAGAAATAACAATCGTAAAAATGACAAACGTTTCGATTCGTTTTAACTTATCTTCGCTGTTGAATTAAATTCTTTTTATAGTCGTTATCGAAACGATCATTAATTACATAGATATATATATATATTTGCTCACATTAACAACTGGTTCTTGTTTTATTGATTTTTATTCTTTTACAGAGATCTTTTACACGATCTTTGTGAATCATATACTGATAAATGTGTGTGAGTCTGTATGAAGAACGACATTAAATCATAAATAAATCGTACTAAATACTATTACTGACTTTATCAGAATTAAGCTTTGAAAAGCGCAAGTATATATAGATGGTACAATTTTTTATTTCTCATTCTATTTCAAGCTTTACAGATTTATATTAATTTGAATAATTTATTATACATATATAACAAAAAATATATATAAAAAAGTTGAAAACATATGATAATAATGATTCTTCTTATTAAGAAAATATAAACTTTAAAGTGGACAAAGAATCCATTAATAAAAAATTTATTCACCAAAATACTCTGCAAATATTGTGTTTAATGCGATTGCATATGTATTATAGGAAAAATATGATAAAATTATTGCAAAGAAGATATATTATCAATGAAATAAAATTCATGTTTTCAAAGAATTCTTTGAAAACCTTTGTACACAAAAGCTTGACAATTTTTTTTTTATTTATTAGTTTTAATAAAATCAAGTATATATAGAAAATCAAATTGGATAACACTTCTATTATTTTAACATTTAATATTATTTATCCAGAAATCATTTTATACAAGTTTATATCAGATATATCCTTTTTCAAAAGCATGAACTATCACATCTGCTAATCTTTGTCTTCCACTTGTTGTTGTAATATTAGGTAATGATACTATTTCACCAATATCTACTGCTTCGTTGTCCTGAACAGCGGTATCTATGGTGAATGATTCAGATACATTCATTAAGCCTACTTGAATAGCTTCAAGTGCATTAAATACACCAAAAACAAATTGCTCCTTTACCTGAAATTAATATAAAGATTAATATAAACATCTTTATTTATTTTAAAGAAACAATTGTTACAAAATGGATATTTTACCTCCTGCATGAATAAGACCCATGGATAAATTTTTTCTGGATCAGATCCGAGAGATTTAATAGCATTGCTCAATTCGGAATGATAAGTTTTTAACATATCATCAAAATATTGATCACGAAATGACTTTAGAGTGCAAGAATAAATTAGGAATGATAAGTCCAAGATAGGACTAGCGCAACGTGCAAGCTGAAAGTCGAGCATTAATGCTTCCTTTTGACTTTGTCCAATATTGCGGATTAAAAAATTTGGAGCCCAACAATCACCCTCTATTACAACAGATGTAGGTGCATGTTTTCTCTCACATAATTCTCTGCACTTAGTGAAAAGGGCACCGAATTTGTAAGAATTGTATTTTTTTTCAGCTTTGCTATTGGGATATTCTGTGGCTATTGCATGTTTAATTACATCTTGTGACTTTTTCTGTAAAAAAAGAAAAAAAATATTTTATATTCTTAACAGAAAACTTTAAGAAGGCTTAAAAAAAAATTTAATATTGTGCATTATTTACGTGATAATTCTTGTACCAGTCCCAATGGTTACTGCCAAAGAAAGTTTCTTTTAAAGAATCTGTAATTTTCATAAACTCTTCTTTCTTTTGATCCTTGTATGCGAATGAAATCGCATGAAATTGAGCCAGTGTCTTCAAGATTGCTGTACATTCTGTCCAGTCTAAGCAGTTATGTCTCGATGCGGTATAAAATCCTAAGCAAGAGGCATCTTCCAGGACCAGAAAATCGTTTTCATTATCTGTGAAAGAGATTATATGACGTGGTATACATAACAGATCGCTCTGTCCCTTGTCTGCTAAAAAGTTTTCAAATTTAGAGGCAACCTGCAAAACAGATGAATAAAGAATGTTTGTGATTTTTTTACACAAATAAGTAATATAAATTCTTTCAAATAAATAATGTATGTGTATAGATTCAAGAAAGAAAAGAGAGAAAAAAGTGTGTTTATGTAATAGTCTTGCCTCTATATAGAAAGCAATTTCATTATGGAAAAACTCTGTGCATCTGAGAGTTTTTCTTGTGCCAGGATTTTTTGGCATTGACTTTACGATGATATTCACTTGCACATGTCTTGAATTATCATTGATAATACCATTCACTTTGCCCTTATAAACATTTGACAAATAATTGTCACCTTTAGCAGATCCTTCATTAAAATTCCAATCTGTCAGTTGCACTTCTTTCTGATTACATGCTTTAAAAAGGATATTTGTTAACACTTCTTCTGTAAATTTGTTATTTATCTCATTCAAGTTAGTACACTTTTTGTTCTGATTCATCATTTCTTTTCAATATTACGAACGGTTGTATTTATGAGAAATTTATTAATATACATTTATTAAATATTTTATATTTATGAATATAAATACGCATAAAGGATCAAAATTCTAAATTAATAAACAACAAATGTACTAACGCATCGTAACCAAGTAATGAAGTGCACGTAGTATATATATCTTATCTAAATGATAAAAATTTCGCGCTTTATCAAACTGATAAAATATATGGATCGTTAGGCAGCAAATCAGAGAATGAAAACGTTCATTTGTGATATTTGTGGTTCGATGCAAATTACAAGGATTCCGCTGATTTAATTCATCAAAATAGTCTAATTTATTGATTAGTACTTCTTAATAACCTTTATTAATAATTCGTTATCACTTTAGTTTAAAAAAATTGGTTAAATTTTTATCATTAAAAAATATTAAGTTTTAATAAAATAGCAACCAGAATCAAATTCTAATTCTGATTTCTGAAATTAAAAAATAAAAATAATTATGTACTACCACATTATCGTTTTCCAGAGAAAGTTGCATATACATATATAATATATAAAATGTAGAAATATTAAAATATAGAATGAAAATGAGAAAAAATACTGAAAATAAAAGGAATGAAATATAAAATAAAACAAAATTCTAATATGCATATATAACTGTGACACGAGATTATATTTATATATATTACATTATAAAATTTGTTTAGGAAACCTAAACTCGGAACCTTTTGCGTAGTATGTGTGGAGATTCTAAACATAGATATTGTTCTTGTCAAATTTATCTGTATAATATTATTCAGATAAATTAATAATATCGCGAACAACAATTTGTAAAGACGTATTTCAACTAAAAGTCCATTTGTTACAAAAGTGTAAAAACGATATCTTTTTTTATACATATGTACGTTCGATGCGCGTGAACGGCTGAAATTTCATTCAAAAGATAAATGTAGAAATTTTTTTTCGCAAAAAAGCTTTTATTTACATTTGTTCCGTTTCGTTTTAGCATCTAGAGAAATTTATAAATGCAATAAAATCCCACACAAATCGATCGCGCACTCATATTGATCACTTGTTGTGGAATGTTTCACATAATAAATACAGCTTCTGAGATAAATTAAAATACAAGTCTTGTTGTGTGCATTTACAACCGAGAATTGTATAGATTCCAACACGTCAAATGGAATCTAACCGTAAATTTCATCATAACAGTAGATTCGTTCACAACGAGCCCGTATATCTTATTTACAATGTCTATATATAAACATATACACTGCGACCGCTTAAACCTATCGATATACGGAGTAAAAGGTAATAAAAAGTACTATTTTGTACCTTAGAATCTGAGAAATAAAGTAAAATGCTGGCCTGTGTGTGTATGTGTGACGTTAAATCGCACTTATGTCATCTATTCTATATCGGTAATAAGTATTCTTTTTTATGTCTTTTTTTATTCTCTTTCGATTTATTAAATGTAAATCTGTTGACGTTAGTTGCGACTCGTCTAACTCTCTCTCTCTCTCTCTCTCTCTCTCTCTCTCTCTCTCTCTCTCTCTCTCTCTCTCTCTCTCTCTCTCTCTCTCTCTCTATCTTTCTTTCTCTCATTCTTTCTCTCTCTCTTAATGACTAAACTTAACGTATAATCCGCAATTCTTAACCTAGTGTCTTAGCCGCTAACTAAATCGTACAATTGGACTGAGTGATAAATTATCATCGACTGTACAAACACCGCTTTCAGCTTGACACAATCACATCCTAATCTCGGAATACCTGAATGAGAATCGTAATTATTTTCTCCAGTTGTGTTTGGACCTCGCGTGCAATTTTTTTTTTTTTTGTAAAAAATATACCTCCTGTTGGTCGCAAAGCTGATTTTATATCGAATTTACTTGAGAAGTTTCACTCAAAAAAGGATAAGTACCAATTAAATAGATGATTATTCGAAGCGCTTCATCGCACATACGATTATATAAAATGAATGCCTGCACGGTTGTAAAAATTGTCATGACAATAGGACGTTCAAAGTTTTTTCTAGTCACGCGAATAATTAATAATATATTTGCTAAAACACATTTTTCGTTAACATTATGGCAATGTTAAAAAATTTAAAATCATTTGTGTTTTTTCCAATATGCGCGCGTTCCACAGCCCATCTTCGGTACTAGCAGTGAACGTAAAACCGAGAGAAAAGCGCGTTTCCCTATATACTTCAGTGAGACACATTATTTTTTTTTTTATTTTTCTTCAATCACATGAATCTTAATAAGTACCAAGTGCCTAATATAAGATCAAGTTTCGATATACCCTGAACTACCCACATACAGGTAGAGGAACCTCAAATGAGTTCGCCGTATACTTTTACTCGCTCTTATCGAGGATTAAAATAAATATGTATAGAAGTATCGTACGGCAGAGGCTTGGCTCGGACGTCGATGCGAAGCGGGAGAGCGGGAATGGCATTAGGTTGTCTATACACAGGACATATCTTACATAGAGTATAAGATAAAATTAGTTTTCGAGTTTAGACCGAAGTTTGCGAGGGCGACGATTCCCGCGATTCATGTCAATGTATCCTATATATTTCATTATCGACGATCTCGTTCGTCTGCAACAAGATTACGATTATATCAGAGTCATAAAGAGAAAAATAAATTCCAAATAAATTATAATTATAAAAAAAAAAAATCAATGCAAAAATACGATGTATACAACAAATCATTGAAAAGTAATATCATATTGTGGTTTTATTTTCTGTTACACCTACCGAGTTAACAAAAATCACGTTTTAGTCTTCGCATTGGCACAGCCTTTACGTGTTGTTGTAAAGTTGATGGTGAGTTTGCTGATGCTGACTCGGGTGTGAGTGTTGCAGCGAGTGCTGATGTTGATGGGGATGCTGATGCTGTACTGTCGAATGCCTCGTATTGTATCTGACGCTACCGGCAAGCGAGCTTCCCCTACCGTGAGTACCGACTATGCTCTGCGTATCGGACAGCTCGTCCTCCTCTGCGCCAAGACTCCGGAATCTAACGAAGCCGGCCTCGGCGACTAGCATCGTCGAGCCGCTGGTCGGAGCTTGTTCATGTAGGCCTTGTATAGGCGTATGCCTGCCGCGAGTTTCAGAATTTCTTAGAGTTTGTATGCCGTTACCATGACGACTTAAGGAACCTCGACCTTCGTGAGGAAAGTGTCCCATTGTGCCTGACTTGCGGATGGAATGTCTCTCGAAGGTACCTATATGCAACACACAAGAAAACATTAATTTTTGTAAACACAAACCCGGTACTAACTTAAATAATTGGCAAAACGATAGAGATAGTGGAAATATTAGTTTTCTTAGACTGACAAAATAAAAAATAAACTATTTCATAAAGAGTAAAGAGATTCTCAGTGACATATATATATATATAAAATTTTTCATATTACCTGATATGTTCAAATGCTCGGGCAGAGTGTTTAGCGGAAAACTGTCATCGTAAACTTGTTTTCCCGTTCTCATGGTGTAATTCTGAATCGCTTGGTTGGTACTACATATGGCAGGATAGAGCACATCGTCCATGTTCTCTGTGGAGGTGGAACTGCCGCAAGGAAACAGCGCAAAGCCCGAGTGCACCGAGTGTTGCTGTATTTGTTTTTCGCGCAGAGGATACTGGGATAGACTAGCGACCCAGGCCAGGAGACCACAAACGCATAGTTCCAGCACTCTGACTGAGAACTGCCAACCCCACCAGAGCCACGGATGCGGCTGCGGACGTTCCTGGATGCCGAATATACCATAGAGCTGCACGAAACCCATGAGAATGAATAGCAGAGCAGTGGCGATGGTGGTGGTAATGGCAGTGTTGAGCGCCACTGTGGTAGGATCGGCACCCATCATATGATTCGCGCCGGCTGCCTTGTTACTGGCCACGTGGATCTGTGAGCGCACCACGCGGTATACGTACATGTAGCATAGACCCAGCGTAACGCAGACAATGATATAGATACATTGACAGATGAGCGGCAAAATTCGCGCCTCGTCTTGATAGCCGAGCACGTGCGTGGACACATGAAGAGACACGCACAGCACAATGTGCACTATGGACGAGAGTATGAGCGTGATGGGCGAGAGGATGCTGTTGTTGAGCGATGGCGCTTCCGAACACCGAGCGAGATATAGTACCAGAGTAGCGAAGGCCGTGGATAAGAGCGGCGCTGGCAGATACATTAGCACCCTGGACAACGGCTCCGGCAGCGATTGTCCGAGATTATAAGCGTCGTAGAAGAGATGGAAGCACCTCAGAGTGCAGATGGTAGTCAGCAGCAGATGAACAGCCAGGAAATATGACTGCGTGAGTAAATTCGTCGCTTCGTTGAAACGCACAATCTTGTAGATTGAGTATAGAGCCATGAGTGTGAACATAATCGCCGCGAGGTACACGTGCAGCGACCAGGCGATGCGCCAAGTGGACTCGAGCGAATGCGTGTCGACATGCGGCACCAGACGCTCATCGTCATCGTCGTCGACATTAGTTGGTCGCTTCGACGTCGGTGCTGGCGGTTGCGCCTGCGGATACGGCAGCCTCTCCGTGTCTACTATCTCGATACTATCCTCGTGTCCGTTTCTTAGCCCGTGATGATAGCTGTCATCATCTTGCCGGCCAGTGTTTGGTAGGTTGAAGATGGTCGGTTGGGTAACGGCGATTCTCGAAGGATCTGCGGTACTGCCGAATGTAATGGTGCTTGGTGCTGACGTAGTCTTCTCGGTCGTCGGAGCAAGCGGTATGTTCGGTAGTAGCGGGCTCTTCGTGGCTAACGGCTTCAACAATATATCGGGAATATCCTGCTTCCTGCCATTGCTGCCGGACAAGATCCTCGAGATGCTGGGGTAATGAAGAGTCACGAATGAAGGGTCATTGGTATTGTTCCGTCGATTGGTTTCGCTAGACTCCGCAGGCCTTTGCTCCGCTCTGGTGTCGGGCACATTCACCGGCTTATTCCTTGAGTGAGAATGATGCCTCTCCGGCACTTGGGAGGAGGGATTCTGAGGTAGATCCGGCGGTCGGATAGGTATCCGCTCGTGTGCCGGCGTCAGGCTTGGCGGTGGCACCGGCCTCCTGCTGCCGGTGTACACATCCGAATTGGTGCCGCGTAGCGTGGGCTTGTCGGCAAATGGATGCAGGTACTCTGGCGGCAGGGGTGGCGTAAAGAGTGCTCTAGATGGTGGCGCGTACGACGGAAGATCTCGGAGGATGGGCGAGGCTGTGGCCCGTGGCACTGCCGGATATTTGACGGCGGGTATCGACGGGCTAGCAGTAGTAACGCTGGTGGTCGTACTGGTGGTCAACGGCGATGGCACTGTCGACAGCGTCGTGCTGGCCGATACCTGAGCGTCATACGCCGGCACGCTGCGTTTCGTGGTCGCAGAGCTGTGCGCTACCTTATTAAAGATCGCCGCCAGGTTCTTCTCCAGAGCGGTGTGGTCTAGATTAAAGATCGGGCTGTTGGGTCCGCCGTCGCCGCTCGCCGAACAGACAGTCGAGCAGGACTGTACGGCCATCAGGACGAATAGGAGGAACAGTCGCATCATCGGGGTCATAACGCTCGACCGAACCGTATCGGGGGGGATGATTCTGAACACTTAGATACCCTGTCTGGGCATCTCATTCCATAACACAGGGTCAACCTCGTCGCTCTACGACAAGGACGACGACAATGAGAATCGTAAGGACACTTGTTTAAATGTGCCTTTGCTGATGTCCTTCTCTTTCTCTCTAGTTCTATAGTTTTATAGTTCTATTCAAGGATACTAATTTCCTCTCGCGGAAAATCCTGTCACGTCACATTCCTGAAATCGCTGGCTGTCTCTCGATCTTCTCTCACCGTATCGTTCCCTTTGACCGTGACATCCAGCGCGTTCCCCTCCGATGTCGATGTGTCGCGTTGTATTTTTATATCTTATAGCCTGATAATGTTTTTCGTGATTGATCTCTCTCCTCTCTCTGTGGATATCGTTGCTATTTGCGATATACACGAAAAGGTTTTGAAAACGGGAAGGGATAGGGTCAAGAATGTCTCCTCTGTAACTACTCGTATCTACATCTTTGAGGCCTCACGTCAGGCCAAATAGAGATAACTCCCTTGATAACTCTGCGACGTGTCGGACGATTAGGCGACGTGTAAGATAGGATTCAATTTCTTCTTCACAGCATCTAACGGCCCTCGGTCAACTACCGTCCCGTTCCACGTGCTTTCATTATATACACAGTGTCGGGATACGCGATCTGATAGCCACCCCACCGGATTATTTTGTCGTGCTAACTTCGTTGTTCTCGCGCGGTTGACTCGATTTAAAATCTATCTACTTTCAGCAACCAATATAGGCGACGACATGGGCTTGTTAACTGAGTTTGATCCGATAACACTGCTGATGCTGCTGCTTCTGCTCCCTGAAGCCATCCCAGATCCGCGAGAGCCTCGGCCGGAACGTGGATTCCCGGGGGAGCATTTAACGCGCCGAATTGGGCCGTATCCCTAGTCGTCGTCGTGGCCTCGTAATTACTGTATCCATTTCTTTAATTAAGACGCGAGTGTGCTCGCTACAGTCATACGTTGCTCCTCTAGTCTCTTTGCGATGCTACGCCAAGCACCTGCAAAAAAAAAAAAACGTCTGTCGTTAGTTCACAAGAAAATGAAAATAATTATAATTCTTAATCTATAGATACAACAGGGAGAAAGAGAAAGAGGGAGAGATTATAAGAATAGATTATATAACAAGAAAAAAATCAGTCAAATTGAAAAGCTTAAAAATTAAATATTAAAGAATTGAAAAGCTTATAAGTAATCGGGGGAAAAAAAAAAAAAGTATTATCCAAATAATTCTGATGTATTTTTCAACTAAAAAGAAATACAAGAAAAAAGAAAAAGCAAGTTCAAGTGTTTCGTTTCCAGCGAGTTACACTGAACAACTGCTGTTGTTTGCATTTCTGATTTCGATTACGCTTTCGTCGTGCAATTAATCAATTAAACGAATAAAAATAAAATATACATTGTCCGCAAATGCACAATATCCGTTGCGCATCATTAATTTATTCGTTATTAATATTATTAGCCGGCAGAATGTATGTGAACGAGCAAGTTCGCGCGAGGAGGTATCCTATATAATTGAGTTATTCATAAATATTACTATTTATCGTTATTAAGTTAATTAAGTTCGATATAACGGCCACTGCGCGGCTGTGCCACCCGGTTGGTAATTCGCTGGCAGTAATTGATCGTAAAACGATCCAATGTGGCGGGATATAAATTTCGAAGAGGCCTTAGACAACGAACGAAGTCTTACAAAACGATCGCGTCTCGACCTTATACGCGATATGTGCACGGTCCAGGAAATTGATTGGTCAGGTAAGACGGAATACGTGGATGAGTCATGATAGAAGGTATAGGGTGAGTGACCATCGATTTCTTCCCGGCTATCATACAAGATATCTCGTTTCGCGAACGAAACTTAATAACGGGGACATATCTCTCATAGTTCCGTTCCGAGCCGGGTGAGACTCGATTTTCGATCATCCGGCCGGCGATCGTAGGTGGATGCTCGAATATACCCAGAGCGACGAAGAAATATCCATGTAATAAGGCAAACTATTTCGAAACTAATCTGAATATTTAATCATGATAATTTTATCATTGCGATAAATTATTTTATCTTTAAGAAATTCTAAGTTTAGCGAATCAAAAAATAACATACTTTTAACATCGCGTAAAATTTTTATTTAATCGAACAAATGAGTAGCGTGTTCTTTTTCGTTAAAAAAAAATATATATATATATATTTTAATGATAAAATGAAGATAAAAAATTGCAATTGTAATTTCTCATCTTCATCTTACAAAGCATTAAAAATATATTTTTTAATAAAAAAGACATTTGTCTTTTTGTGTTTAAATAAAAATTTTACATGATATTAGAAAGAGCATCTTATTTTTTAATTCTCCTATAATCCCTTTATTTAATTAAACAACACAAAAAGTCGCGCAAAAGTTGATAGTGCGTTCAAAGATTTTTTTTAAATAGATAAGTCAATTATATGATGTAACTCTTGCATATGGCATATAAACTGAACTAGCTAAAAATATTCTGCTTTATGGAAGATATCGAGAATATCTCGTGACATTTCGTAGACAAAGTTTCGTGTTAAAAAAATTATAGCTCGCATACGATCAAGCGTTATTGTAAATAGTTGTGTGTAACACGATGATATAATCTCGTGACGATGTCAATCCGACTCTTAAGTAGTCGATATTATGATTCATAGGTGATCAGAAACATCTCGTGACACTTTGTAGATAGCAAAAAGTATATCATGTCACGGAATCAAGTATGACAAAATATAAATGTACGCTTTCAACGTCGTAGGGGAAATGAGTATTCTTTCTAGATTGATAAAAACGTATAGGTGGATAACATATATAGCTGACTGAGAAGCGATTTGTCTCTTTTTCAACGAATATCTTAGGACCTGACGTAACTTAAAATATTCGTTGCATGCGCTGCCCCTTACGTGTAATCTGATTTTCAAATACACTGTCGCTCTATCGAGATTCTATCGCGCAAAAATGGATATAACTTTTGACATCTAAGATAGATTGTGTTGAACCAAACACGTGTCATGCCCCGGAATTATCAATTAATAAACATCGTTTGTTTGCTTGTTTTGTACATTCGAAAATTTACCGATAATTTTTTTTTTTTTTTTTTTTTTTTTTTTTTTTTTTTTTTTGCGAAGACTATAAATATGATCCATCTCTTATTAATCAAATTTTGACCGCGATGAAAATTTATCCTTTTTCAGTGAATTGTTTTTTTATTTTTAATCCTAATTCAAGATTAATTAATTTCAGCGAACTTTTAACACTGTAGTTTATTATATCATTGTTTTTTTGGCTCAATTAAATATTTAATCAAGTCATCGAAAAATTTATAGATAGGAGAAACGATAATAATTCTGCAACATTTCGATATGTATATATATAATCATACATTATATAAGTTCAACGTATAAATCTCATATCGATATCTACCATCCGGTCGCTTCCATGATTATTACAAGTTTCGTGACATAGAATCGTTGAAATCGTTCGGAATAAAGGGCTATTATAACTGATGCACGTTTGCAAGATCCACATATCAGGGTAATGGTCTATCTGTGAATTAAGCATTAGATCGAATATCCATCAGCGAAGAAAGTTTTAACCAACGACGTGATTGAAGTCATCAAACTCGTGTATAAAGCTTATTGAAAGCAGCTCTCTATCTTGTTTTTAGATAATTTATCAATAAAACCTGTTTTAGACGATCTTCTAATTCCCGATAAAATTCAAGAATTCTAATGTATATATATTTATCCTAATATATATGTATAATATATTATATATAATATTTTATATAATATTATATATATATATGTGTGTGTATTTTACTTTTTTCTTTAAATTTTTTCTGTATTATAATTATTACAAACAAAATTCTATGTAAATCTGATCTAAAACGAGCTTAAAATATTTGCCTATTGTTTCTTTTTAATAATATTGTATATATATATGACAAGTGCCAAGACTTCCTCTTTACATAATTTTGCATCGTCAAACATTAGATTATTTATGAAAAAATCCACGATTCAAAAGACACGTGTTTTCTGACGTAATTCTAGATACAAATTACTCGGGTAACTATATGCCCTAATTTTAACCCTTCGCTTAGATTCCCAAGCTCGCGACGACTTTATCATCAGCTGTGATTTGGCGGTTTAATTTAGCAAACACGCGGCGCTCATTGATCCGTTGGTTGATTTGCGCATCTGTGTCCTTTCCTCCCTCCCCCTCATCGTTGATCCGCGATCTATCGAATGGGGGTGCGCCAATACACAAACTCCGCGGGCGATTTGTTCGATGGGAATTGATTAAACCAAAATCAATGCAGCTAATAATAGTCTTTGTTAAGGGTCAAATGTGTTTATGCGATCAAGCAGGTAATTTTTGCCATCGCTCTGTCGAGCTAATTGATCCTATTATTATTGTATGCGAACACAAATGATTGATTCTGGTTTATGATACTACGTGATATTACGTGATTTACAAGAGATATGCAGAGTTTTTGTATCTTAAGTTTAGCAATATCGAAAAATACTGATGATTCTCTGTATTAATAATTTTTGTTGTTAATATAAAAAAAGCGTTATAAACGTATAAAATTAAAGAGAACTTTTTTCATAATATAAATTGTTTTTTTAACGAATTTACAGAAAGAGCAAAATGTTATTATTGTCCATCCGAGTTGAAATATTGTACTTGATCGTTTCTAAGTCTTAAGAGTGATCGAAATGATTGCATACGAAGAAAAGTTATACATAAGGTATACATTGATATAAGTTGTTAGTTGACATAGTAAGTCGAAATAACTTCATGTTTCCTTGACTTGGTTTAATTAATTATGCAATTGTCAAGACAGGTATGTTAAGGGGTCACGTTAGTTCTCTCTTTCTCTCACATGCTTCCATATAATATAATATCTAGGTAAAGCTGTCTAGCTATTCGTGACTAACTACAGTCAGTAAATTGGCAAAGTGGTGGATGGGGTGGAACATGACCAAATGGGGCGCATGAAGACTCGCAAGAAATAATGTTTACATCTGTGATTGCCGTGCATGACTATTCTTGTAATTTACAAATTTCTGACATACCATATTTGAAATTCTATTTTCTTAAACACGCGCCAAAAAAATTACATCTCCGTACAAGTCGCAGCTCGATACACATACATATATATATATATATATATATATATATATATATATATATATATATTATATGGACCGTTTATTTTGAAAGTGGTGTAAGTCCTTTTTTTTTTTAAATGAGATATGACGTAATTTATGCTTAATTTAGTGTAAACTTTTTGTTTATAACTAGTTAGTATTTAATATCTTAAAAAATGCCAATGCTTTGTTGAATTTAAAATTGGCCGGTAAAAGAAATTGCGTAACCATTGATTATGAAAGTGGTGTAAGTCCAATTTCCATCACGATGCCAGGCCTATTAGATACGAAAAATATAAGGATATGCAGCAGCTATTACCTTATATACCTTCTGTGCATCATGAATATTTCAAAACACTGTCACATGAAGAGCATAAATAATTAATAATACCAATATCTTGTGTTAAGTTTAACGATATATAAATATAATTAACGTTCAAAATAAAAAATACTAATTCTATTTTATTTCTTGTTATTATTTATAAACAAAATTGGATTAATATGAAATATATCTTAAGTGATATTTGTTATTTCAAAATTGAAATTAAATGATATTTACAATTGACTAATTATGAAAGTGGTGTAAGTCCATTTGCAGCCTGGAAATATATATTATTTTAGTTAAATTCGCCTAAAAGAAATTTATATAATCAAATTACATATTGATAAATTAGTACAAACATTCCCAGACTTCACATAATTAACCTATATTTTTTAATTGTCAGATCTGCTAACATTTAATTTTCTCGAAACAAAAGAAAATGGACTTGCACCACTTTCAAAATAAACGGTCCATATATCTTCGCTCATATATAGTACTCTAATACTATTATTCTTTTAAATTCGATTTATTTTTAATAATAATTTAATATAAATATCATAAAGATTATTATAATGTCATAAAGAGGTAATTATTTTTCAGTTTGACATTTCAACTGTTTTAAATTGCAATATTTTTCTTGTTTATTTTATACGTGACTTAATTACCAAGTATTCAAGAAATAAATGATTTAACTTAACACATGTCACGCCGTTTTTAAAATGTTTCTGTCGGTTATTGCGAAAGATGATTTAAGGAAATCGTATTACACTTTGCCCGTAAAAATATTTTCCAATCCGTATAACATGACGATTTCGCGGACAGAGAACGGAAACGTTCGTGAGAGAAATATTTGTTCGATGAATATTAATTTTGGCTAAACGATTTCGAAATATCTTTGCTATGGCCCATTACTCATCGTAACGTACAAAATATCACAGGGAATATCGGTGATTGATATTACACGCGTAATTTGATTGCGTTAAAGCGTTTTCGGCGAATCGAAAAAGAAGAAAAAAAAAAAAAAATCAAAAACCGGTAAATGCAAATTTCCATTTATAAATATTGCGCGTCTCAATTTATTTATCGATATCCTTGAAAAATATATTGATTAAATATTGATTGAATATTTCATGCGTGTGTGCTTGCGCGTAATAGAACAAATATAAATCATTGAATTTGCCCTCAAAGAGGAATTTTTACATACCTTAATAATGTTTTTAAATACCGTAAAATATATATTATATAATTTTATCATTGCGTAATCTTTTTTCTCTCTCGTAATTCTTACTCTGTTATATTTTATCGAGGACTTGATGACAGAGAAAAACTGAGGAAAAAATCGGAAGTAATATTCGCGATGTAATCCCGTCGTTACGAGGATATCGACAGCGTTAAGTGAAATGTGATCGTGTTCGATCTGTTTTCAATTCCCAGCGGTTTCTGAATCAAATCCATTATCAATTATTTCTGTCGAGTGTAATCAAACAAGGAGATATTATAAGGAAAGTCTTCCCTTTCGTATTCTACGTATAATACTGCAGGTTTAACAAAAAATATTTGTTTATATAATATTATTCTAAATTTTTCGACACATAATTCTTAAAATCCAAGTTTAGATTTTATTAGTTTACAAATTCGCTCCTGCTACGTTATTATGAATTTTTTCTTTTTTTATCTTACAATTTATTTTTTACTTTTTTCTTTATACGATTATTTGGTTTTTATTTTAATTATTTTATTTATTGTTTGATTATTTTAATTATATAAGATTATACAATTGTATAATGATTGACTAAAAAAACAAATCATGTATTATAAAAGAATAAACTTTCCAAGAGAATATAAAATTGTACGAGATGTCGCTTTCCCTCAAATATTTTCTTCGGTTATCAACATCAACAGTTATTCACATTCCACTCAATAAATATATATATATATATATATACATATATACAGAGTGTCCCCAATTTAAATGGCAAAACTTCAAGAGCGTGTAGGGGACCGAAAAACTAAGACAAGAAGTCTTGTAGAGATTTGCTCGTTTTTGCTCAATTTTAGAGAAAATCGCACAAATTCAATCTCTCATTGTCAGTTGCTCTCTTGAGTCGATTGGCACCGAATAAACTTTCTGCTTCAAGGTTCCTTACATATGTAAACACTTGATGTTATCCTTTACGGTGCCAATCGATTCAAGAGAGCAATTAAGAGACCGAATCATAGATGCAGTGCACCAAATATCACTAGAACAATGTCTAGCTGTAATTAATAAGATCAGTGCTAGAAGTGTAACGCTTGCATTGATGCTAGAGAGCAACATTTTGAACAATATCTGCATTAAATAGATGATAACATAAATAAAATGTAAGTAAATAAATAAAAAAAAAAAACGAAAACGTGTTTTGTTTCTTTTTTTGTGATTTTCTCCAAAATGGAGCAAAAACGAGCAAATCTTTAAAGGGCTTTCTGTCTTCGATCCCCCGACACGCTCCTAAAATTTTGCCATTTAAATTGGGGACACCCTGTATATCTCTACAGATTAAAATAGATTAAAACCTGCCGATTAGCCACTTTGCACATATAATCATTTGTATTTTATAACTCATGCGTGACAAGGTTGACACATGTATATCTCGCGATTCAATTATCTCGTCCGGATAAGCGCCGCACACACTTCTCGCTCGATAGTCGGCGATCGCGTGATTGCGTATCGCGCACGCACGCGCGTATAATTCGCGTGTGTCACGCGGCGCCGTTACATCGTCGCGAAGTCACGCGAGGAATTCAACAGCGCGTCTCGCCCTCTCGCGCGATGGGATGATGCGATGGTTGGAAATTGGCCTCGTCGTGTTCACTTTCACTTGTGAAATTATCCTTCATTATGGGCGCGTCCCCCGAGAGGACGCGTTAACGCATCCGAGACGGGCGCGCTCGAAAATCTAGGGGTGTGAGAATTTTTCCAATTTCCGTCAAGAGTACCGAAGATCACTTCCCCCTTCCCCTTACGTCAATGGACAAAGTTCTTTCTCTCGGACTTCGTTACTTGGATACTAATTTCTCGATATCGAAGAAGAATAATATGGACAACTCCGATGTCTGTCAAGCCATAAAAAGCTCAATTTTTCAAACTGAAATATCCTTTCCTTTTTATTATCGTTTGTACATTTTTTTTTTATATTCTCTCTTCGTGTAATAATTCGATTCAGCTTGATTAAAGCTGACGATATTTTTCTCTCTTATTTCTCGAAGTGCATGGTGCCTGATAAGATCACTGAATACTGAATTCAAGTCGAATGACGTATAGTTAGCCTTCATTAGCTCCTTTATTTCTTCCTCCGTGAGAAGGGAACGATAATCTCTATTCGATAAAATCTTACACGTAAAGAAAAGATTCGCAATAGTTTCTCTTTGATTTAAACAAAACTGGCAAGCTTCTCTTATAATATTGAATAATAAGCTCGAGATAAGATACGTGTATCTAAAACTTTGAGGAATCTTTTGATGCAGATATTTGATATGGAAAAAAAATTTTACATCGTTACACAAGAGTGGCACATATATATTTTCCATATAGAATTCACTAAAGGAAACAACATTCAAAAGAATATCTTAAAACTTCTTTGTTTTACAATCGAAAATAAATATTGCAGGGTATAGTTACAAGGACAAAATCAGATTTCATTCAACAAGGTGTTTTTTTTTTTTCCATAAACAAGAATAAATAAAAGTAAATGAAAGAATTGAATTTAATATAATACTCAAGTAATGCCAGGACGTGTGTTAAGTCCCTGTAACAAATGTGATGAATTTTCCATTTACTGAGATTTTGTCCATCGATCAGTATAGGAACCCTTTAATCTCTAAACATATCACGATCGTAAATTCAAGCTGACCTAAGATAAAATGTGAACTGGGTCGAGTTCCAGCGTATTTGATAAGTAGCCCGCAAACCCGCGCGCTGGTATTAATTATTAAAAGCACTAAGGTGGGACTATCTGCCTTTATGCTAGTGTCTCATGGGGAGCATTACTCGAGGAGAAGGTGAGGAGAACCCCCGGGGACTCGACGATGAAGTGGCCCGCAGGTGAAACCTTTCCCAATTCCCTTAATTATTAAACACGCTGTCTCGCTATCTCCTACCTTGAAAAAGTTAGAGTCGACAATGTGCATGTTATCGCGATCGATTAATTAATCCTCGTGAAATTAAAGTAACGTTAAATAATATTAAAAATAATGGAGAAATAAGCAATTCATTTTTCTTAGGCTAAAGAGCGTAAATAAATATTCTTCCTCGAGCATCTTTTTACGTCGATATTTTAAATTTATTTAGAAAATTAAAATTAGAGAGGACGTAATTTGCTTTTCCTGTATTACTTTAAACAATAATCTTATCTTTAGTGAAAAAGTCAAAATTAGGGAGCCTAGTAATTAATGGTCAGATTAAATTTTTGTCAACATAATATGTTTATTTGAATCTGGTTGAAAAACATAATTCTCCTGTCCGTTTAATGTTTGAGAATTTACTTTGTCTCGTAAATCTATTTTTAAAAAATCTTATTTCATTATTTATTAATGAAAAAACTATCGATTGCCTTATATTAAAACTATCATGTTCACCTCAACTTAACATCTACCCTACACTCTTTATACGAGGGACATGTTTCGTGCAAATAAACGGTATTATATTACACGTGACTGAAAAATATCCTTTAATTAAACTCGTCTCAATGCAAATTAGCGTACGCAGAAAATATTTATTAAAGTAATTAGTCATGCGAGGCAGTCTATATTTACGATAGTCTCGCGGCTTGTATTATAACACCGGTGGAAAAGGTATTGCCGATGGAAATGGCATAGCCGGCACGTGACGACAGTTTTAAAACTTTGCGTTCGTCGCGTCCAGATGTACAACAGCGTAAAATATTATCAATTCTAAGAGAACGGAAATATTATTAGATTGTGTAAAAATATTTCGTGTTTCGTTTTACATCTTTCTCGTTCGAATATGTTAAATGAAATAACGCAGAAATCCTTGAAACATGAAACTTTTACTCTCGTATAAAATACTTCGAAACTATATAACAAATACGTAAAAGCAAATAGATATTTTCCTCTTAAATTGAACGAATTTAACATCACGCCATGCATTTAATTTTGTCAAAAACGATATCGTCCAAACCAACTAACTCCTTTTCTTATTAAATGCCATAAAAATATGAATATATTATATGAATTCCGTTACACTCCTTTTATACCAAGCATTATGGAACTGTGTGTTTTATATCTCTCTTGGAGGAGACTCTTGTTAAAGCTGCACTTCTCACGGTTATAAAAAAAAAAGCAGTTTGAATAAAGAACGATCATGTAACGAGCCATTATTATTTTATCCGGCAATAAGTTCGATTAAATAATTTAAATCGTATAGCAAGAATATCATTACCTATGATGCAATTATCTGTTCTTTTCTCCGTTTGCTTTGCCATTTAAAGGCCATCGATAATAACGCTGTGGCTGTTCAAATTATAGAAATAAAAATAATAACTGTGATAATTATTATTTATAATTTTATTTTGCAAAACAATCTTATTTCATAAGAAAATTTTCTATTGCTTCTTTTTTTTTTATTTCCTAATATTTTATAAAATATTTATTATGCATGTTTTAGGCCTCTCTATTTTATGTTTGATAGAGTTTTATTTTTTTTTATATAACATTCATCTTGTTCGTATATTAATGACAAGCTAGAAAAATAATATTAGCGATATTGTTCGTTGCTAATAATTTCATCAAAAATTGTCTTTTTATTTGTCTTCCTTTTCTAACTTTCATTAATTTTAGTCGCTCCGCTATTAATTAATGAATTTCTCTCTTTTCTCATCGATTTTATTACGTTGCAAATGGAACGCTCGTCAAAATGGAGAAAACAACACACACATGGAGAAAACAATGAGAAATCTATGGGCAATTAGCGTACAGAAATTATTCCGTCTGAATGAGACCGGTCGTTAAATCAACTTCAAATTAATGATGCACGATTCATCTGAAAATGTTATACGCTATTTCCGAGAGCTATTACTGTCGAGTGTTATCGATACTACTGCGAGTCTTTTCCACTACTCATCGATATGCTGAGATAGTAATCAATGTTATTTTAATCGGAAAATTTTCTCGGGTAACAATATTCTACTGTCATTTCATCCAACGATCACCTTTCTTTTTTTAAACGAATTCATAATGCACGATTTATTTTACAGGATTTTAAAAGATCTGCGACTGGAAAAATCTGTGCGTTTTTTAATAATGATACATATATCAGGTAAAGGGTAACCAATTTTATCGTCAATTATAAATATGTCGTAGGGGAGGTTCTTTTGAATAATTCCCCGTAAGAAATATATATAAGTAGGGGGCCATATTGGTTTAACAGATATAACGAATTGAAGTTTAACATGCTATTAAAGTATGCGTATGCTGTGTAATTTGTTGTTTTTTATTTAAAAAAAAAAAAAAATTGTTTATGACATTACGCGTGGGCGGGAGAGGGATTCCACCCCTAAATGTCATAAACATAAGAGAAGAAACTCCCCGCTCGCGCGTTCAATAAATAATATTTTTCAAGACAAGACTCACAAAATTCGTGTAGTTACACGTCGAAAGCTGTTAACGAACTGCGAGAAACGGGCGAAGCATATTATTGACAAGATATCCATGATCCATGATGTAAACACACTTTTTCCACGTTTATTCTACGACAAATACAAAGTATACAAACTTTTTCCTAATATTTATAATACCATGAGAAAAAGCATTAAAACTGTGAAACTTTTTCATTTATTATATCTCCTAAACCAACGCCGTCCCCCACTTATGTTTCTTGCGAGGAATTACTCGAAAAAAAAAAAAAAAAAAAAAAAAAAAAAAAAAAAAAAAAACCTCCCTTATAACATACGTAAGTGACGATAAAATCGAAGGTGCGTTACCTTTTTATGTTGTTTTCAATTTAATCATCTTCCAAAACGAAAATATTTTATTCCAGATATTTATGTACATAAGAAAAATACAAAAATACAAAAAAAAAACGTAGGTCTAGAAAAAAATCGTAGAGCAAAATTTAATTGTGTAAATAAATACTTTATTCAATATACGAGCGGTTAAATATTGTTACGCGTTTTATATCGTCAATTTCCATCCGTATGAATCGTTTCGTCATTTCTCTGGACGAAAGTGTGGCGTAATTTTTCGCGAATCAGTTCTTTCATCGTTCGGGGTTCAAGATTGATAGAAAAGGGCCGACTTTAAGAAGCGTAACCACCGTTACGTCGAAAGACAACGCACGTACGCGGCAAAATTTAATTACCCAAGACGGTTTTACGGCGCCTGTTATCGTTACTGCACGCAACCCGGTGGTAACCCCTTCGTATAATTTTCGGTAATGAGGCACGGTCGAAAAGGTCGGAGGGGGAGAGAGGCAAAGGGAGAGAGAGAGAGAGAGAGAGAGAGAGAGAGAGAGAGAGAGAGAGAGAGAGATCGCGCCAGCCGTATTATAACGAAGTTGAAATATATAAACGCGAGTGTAACATTAACGACGATTATAACGAATCGTGGCTTACGTTGTATACCGTCGACTCGGATGGCAGGAATGTCGTAATCGACATTCCTGGTAAAAAAAGAAAAAAAAAAGCCGCTTTCGGGTTGGCCGGGACGACATTGTAGGCTTCCGTACACACACGGACGGTCCTCTCTTTAATATCCGAAACGACCGACGACTGATTATCCGGCTTTATTTATACCCTTATGAAAAAATTATTTGACAAAGAGAAGCGCGCTACCCCGGACGTTTTGACGCTCGTAATGACGTTCGCTTTTTTAAAGCGAAGTCTCCTCTCGCGCTAACGAGATCGTAACGCGCCGATACGGACGATCGGCTGAAATTCTTACCTCTCCGAGATGCTAATCGAGAAAAGGAGGGAAGGAAGGGATCGAGAGAGAAGGATGAAGAGACTCACTCTCTCTCTCTCTCTCGTGGAGAAATACCTGCGCGACGTTCTCTCGTACGAAGAATTTAAAGAAGCAAAGTGCTATCTGCTCGAAAGCTCGATCGAACGCGCAATAAAAAGCGCAATAAAAGTGCTTCGCGACGAATTCGGTCGACGGTTTCTCTCGGCCGATCGCGTTTCCACTCGCACGGCTTCTCTCTCCCTCTGCGAGATTGTCCTGGGTTGGCCACACTCCCTTTTTGCCTTTTGACTCTTTCGATCGATTCGAGAAGTGGACTTTCCCTCGATAGAAAATACGGAGCGCGAGTAATTCTCAATTATCAGCGATTGAAAATTTTGGGATTTTTACACCATGTGTCTATATATGTTTGCAAGTATCTTTGTGTTTTCCTCTATGACAGTCCAATATTTATAAAACTACGATATTAATGTATTATTAATGAATTAATTTCAAAAGTACAATCTAATTCATTTTCAAAGACACGATATTTTACGTTAAAAAGTAGACTAATAATGGTTTCGTATATTAATTTGATAGGAAAAGCCGATTGTGGACTTTGCCTCGACAGAAAGTACATAGGGGGCGAATAGTTCTCAACTGTCAGCAATTGAAAATTTTTGACTTTTACACCATGTGTCTACCATATATGCATTTGCACATATGTATTTTTGTGTCTTCCTCTATGGCAGTCTAATATTTATAAAACTATAAAATTGAGTATGTATTATTAATAAATTAATTTCGAAAGTACAATCTATTTCATTTTCAAAGATCCGTTATTTGCAAAATATTTAATATTAAAAAATAGATATAAGTTAATAATGATCTCGTATATTAATTTAATAGAAAAAGCCGATTGTGGACTTTGCCTCGACAGAAAATACAGAGCGCGAGTACTTTTCAATTGTCAAGGAATGAAAATTTTGCGGGTTTTATACAACGTGTCTATATGTATTTGCAAGTATCTTTGTGTTTTCCTCTATGACAGTCCAATATTTATAAAGCTACGATATTAATGTATTATTAATGAATTAATTTCAAAAGTACAATCTAATTCATTTTCAAAGACACAATATTCGCAAAATATGTAACGTTAAAAAAATAGACTAATAATGATTTCGTATATTAATTTGATCGGAAAAGCCGATTGTGGACTTTGCCTCGACAGAAAGTACATAGGGGGCGAATAGTTCTCAACTGTCAGCAATTGAAAATTTTTGACTTTTACACCATGTGTCTACCATATATGCATTTGCACATATGTATTTTTGTGTCTTCCTCTATGGCAGTCTAATATTTATAAAACTATAAAATTGAGTATGTATTATTAATAAATTAATTTCGAAAGTACAATCTATTTCATTTTCAAAGATCCGTTATTTGCAAAATATTTAATATTAAAAAATAGATATAAGTTAATAATGATCTCGTATATTAATTTAATAGAAAAAGCCGATTGTGGACTTTGCCTCGACAGAAAATACAGAGCGCGAGTACTTTTCAATTGTCAAGGAATGAAAATTTTGCGGGTTTTATACAACGTGTCTATATGTGTTTGCAAGTATCTTTGTGTTTTCCTCTATGACAGTCCAATATTTATGAAAGTATAAAAAATTGATGTATTATTAATAAATTAATTTCGAAAGTACAATTCAATTCATTTTCAAAGACGCGATATTCGCAAAATATGTAACGTTAAAAAAATAGACTAATAACGGCCTCGTACATTAATTTGATAGAAAGAGCAGATTTGAGAGTTGCCTAGAAGCCTATCATTGTCAGCAGCTGTTATTGTGTAGCGTTAATGGCGGGAACGAGGCGCGTCCTATATACATTACGGTAACGCAAATTCGCTAGTGGAAGTATCGCGTTACAAAAGATACTCGCGTTACACTTGCTTAAGTACCTAAGCAACGCTTCCTTAAATTATGCAAATGTGCATCACGGCAAAACGTAGGCGGCGAATTTTATCCTCCCGCGCTCGTCTCGTGAATAGCTCGAAATATGAAACTAATGCTAATGTTTGTTAATTTTATATTTTCTTTCATTACGTTATACTAGGTTGCCTCGCGTTTTAGCACCGCGCGCGTGCGATATACCACATTCAAGCTTCATAAAATCTTATCGGCGTCCATAACACTTTTTAAAATAATTGAAGAAAATTTTCCAACAAAAAAATTTGTAAAAATTTAATATCTCTAGCTTCCCCCCCCCCCCCCGAACATGGATTTTACATTATCCTTCTTTGCTTTATAAAATTATAGGAGACCAAGGGGAAGCATAACCATTACGAACATTATCCATATAGGTCACGGCGCTGTTTACATAGTTATATAGATCCGTTAGAAAGTGGTTCTTGTAGATTATACATACAAAGGCATAGACTATGC
Organism: Polyergus mexicanus; assembly: GCF_030449975.1. Taxonomy (NCBI): domain Eukaryota; kingdom Metazoa; phylum Arthropoda; class Insecta; order Hymenoptera; family Formicidae; genus Polyergus; species Polyergus mexicanus. Next base: position 5,283,346 of record NW_027223324.1, read on the forward strand.
AAGCCATATCTTATAAATCCACGTATCATTGAACAAACAAATGTGAAATTAATTCTATTGTGTACACTTGAGACAAAGAGAGAGAGAGAGAGAGAGAGAGAGAGAGAGAGAGAGAGAGAGAGAGAGAGAGAGAGAGAGAGAGTCCAGTAGATATCAATATATAATATATCAAAATGTATCTCGGAAGAGAAACGAGAAAGAGGCAATGTATCAAACGGTTGAATAATAATATCGGTGTTTGTCAAATTTTCCTTTGTATAAATATCTCTTTCGCAGATACAACGTTTATCCAGCTCGTGAAATTGGTACAATATAAGAATTACGTGACTCGCGACAGAGCCTTTATGAGATGCCCTGTATACAAATAATATAAGCTACGGTCGACAAACACATAGGCAAACGTACGCTCATGGGAAAAGAGTAGACAGGAAGAAAGAAAGAAAGAAAGGGGAAAAAAAAAAGAAGAGAAAATGCGTCGCGTGCATCTACATAAATTCTTTACTGCTACGTGCATCGCATATTTCCGATATTCTTGCGCGGCGTGTAAGCTCTTAGAACTTTAAAGAAATATTTTCCATCATGATCTGTGTAAAGCTATGTGGCGCATTTCATATAAACCGTTGCGTCGCTCGGTAACAAACGATGCTTGTTGCTGATAATGACAATAAATGACTGTAAAAAAAAAGAAATGAAAAAAAAAAAAAGCTACAAATTTGCTTATCGTCTGAAATCTGATTGATATTTTTCTCCCGTTTCTACTTTTGTGTAAGACCCGCAAACACGCAATCTTGCCGATTACGTTCCTCCACATAAGGGGTATTCCCCTCGTATAATTCGCTCTCTTGTTATTCAATAAGGATTTAATATTCAATCTTTTTTCAACACATGTGTCTTTGTGTAACAAAATTGACAAAGTGTTTCTTGATAGGAAGTTTTATCCGCAGACACCCTATGATATGAATTTTCAGACGGAATGCTTGCCCCAAATTTTCAGAAAAACGACTTTCACCATTAAGAGAGAGATTGTCTAAAATTTCATTCAGATCCCCAGATCTGAAAATTCAAACAGAAATACAATATGTGTGAATTTTGAAAAAAAATTTTTTCACGGTATACCTAAGCTTCGAATTTCGATGTTTTGCAAAATCGTAGAGTCAATTTTACAGCCGTTTTAAAGAATCATGCTGCACATGGGGAGGGGAGGGGAGCGGGTGGTGGGGAGGGGAGAAGAAGGGAGACCGATCCTCTCGGTATTGCGATATCGCGGTAAACGTCGTCGAAAGGCTCGCGAAAGGCGGACGACCTGCGAGCCGACCCGAGATCTCTTCCCGGCTGTCGATACCGCAATTCGCCTCCTCTCTCTCCCTCTCTCCTCTTCTCTCTCTCTCTTTCTTATTGACGTGCTTGCTTTAGTTCCGGGATGCACACGTCGGGAGAGAAGAGCACGGACAAGGTTTTATTAACCCTCTCGCGTACACCACTCGTCGTCGAGTATATACGGGAACACGGTGCACATCGGCTACGAGTTTCTCTTTCTCTCTCTCTCTCTCGCTCTCTTCTTCCTCTCCGCTCGATGTACAAGCGTGTGTATAAAGCGCACGGCGCGTTCTGTACTCGCAATCGATCGTTGGCGCGTTGCCACCAGCTATAGAGCGCGTTTCTTCCTGCCTCTCCTCTTCTTCTTCTTCTTCTTCTTTAACCTTCTCTCTTTCTTGCCGCCTGTGTATCTTTTCGGCCTGTCTATCGTCCCGTCCGGCACGGCGTTTGTGCATACCTTTCCCACGATCTATAAATTCGCTCTCGATGATATTGTTGAGCGCCTCATCGCGTCGTATCGAATCGCGTGGCGACCGACGCACAGATAAGAATTGCCGTTCAAAGATACCCGGTATTACGATCATTATTATATAAGCGAGATTGAATTTCGCTGCTGGATGATAAGAACGAGAAATGCGCGAGTGTATCGCTTTTAAATTACTCCCGTAATGGATATTTTATTGATATCCACTTTGAAGGCGTGTCACTCTTGGCAAATCCCCTCCTTCCAACGATATATGTAATGAATCAATATCTCATTTATATTGTATCTTCATGCATATAAGAAAGGCCTATTAAATTTAATTAGCATGGAACATTTTTTTTTTTTTTTTTTTTTCATGATAGATATATATCCAAAATATGTATATATATAAATTTTTGTTTCGAAAGATGTGTATATTTAAAAATAGTTTCTATTATAAGAAATAAATTTTTAAAACTTTATCAAAATTCTCGCAAATTTCAAAATTCGGGAAACAAATATGTTGAAAATACTTTAAATACACCGTGTTTATCATTTTACGAGAGATTATATATTTTTGTGTGATAATACATATATCATGTAGATAGATGATACATTTCTGAGATAAAATTTGAAAAACTTTTCGAAAATGTTTCCAAAACTTTTCAATTTATTCGCTGTGATTCAAGAAACATGTCATTTTTCATTAATTTAGTTTAAAATTTTAACGTATGTGTGGGCGCGCGCGCGCGCGTACGAATATAATATATCTGAACAATTAAATTAAATGTTAAATTAAATGTTATTTGTTAATTTCTATGTAATAGATCTCCCTCATATCCGTTCTATTGTTTCACAAAACGTTCATTCGCGCGTTAATTTATTTAATTCTGTCTCGTATCCTCTAATTTCATTGCCAAAACGCAGAGTTAAAAAAATATCTAGAATTAAATTCTTTTGCGGAATATTTTTTACTTCAAGTATCTGAAAAAGAGATTAATGAAATCGTTTAATATCGCGATTGTTTAAGAGCAAAAAGCACCATCAAAGCTCAATTCGATGCAAAATTGCCGTATCGATATTCCAAGGTTACTTCGCGAGGATGATTTCAATATTATTGAAATCTAATGCCTTAAGCCGACGTATGCACGCGAATTTCGATAAAAGCGGGGTTTGCGAAGTTAACTTTGTGTTTCCGCGTGATAGCGCGAAATTGCTCTCCACAGGTGAATAAAACAACGGATAAAATCGCTTCGCTCGTGGATTGATTTTTTTTTTCCGCCACCGTCGAGGCAATTGTGCAAATTATACAGAGCTGATGCTGATAAATACGCAAAAATATCCGCACGATAAATCGAAAAGCTCTGTACATAATAATGCAAAACAGAGCGCGCGAAAACGTTTCCTGAATTTCACGATTTTTTGCACCCTTTAAAAAAAAGAGTACCCCTGCGCATCAATTACCGAGACTATGCAAAAAAGGAGTTAATGATATTACGTAACTTGTGTAATTTTTTTTAATTATAATGACAATAATATATTATTTGTGTCAGGTGTTGCGAGGAAAATAATAAATATGAACAATTGTTTTACGAATGTTAAACAACTGACCCTTTGTCAAGAATTAAAAAAGCAGTAGTATCAATAATTATCTAGTATTATGGACACGAATTTTCTCAGATCATAAAATTTGCGCGAGAATAATAATCATTTCCTTAAAACAATATTAAATGCTAATATGACAATTTTTAATTAAAATAACGTTATTAATTAACACTGCTTTTTATGCGTCAAAAATTCTCGTCTGACCGTCGTCAAATGTAAACGTTTCTAAGCAATAAATATTTCATTGTCAAAACAAGGATAAATAATCGCTGTTGATAATTAATTGCCCTCGCGAGAGACTCGCGACTATAATAATAAGCTTTCAATTAATTTCGGATTATAATCGATGAGCGGAAAGATAAAGCTAACTCCTTTTAATCCTGCCCATTTGTATTTTATCGTTCCTCTATTGATTTTCGTTCAGGCAAAAATACTACGAGCGATTTAGTTTTGAAAAAATATAAATCAAACTTTGATGCACTGAATTTGTAGAGATTGTAAGATAGAAATCACAAGTAGATATATAAACATTTTCAAAATTTGGTTTAAATTTGTATCGCACAAAAGGAGAAAAATTCACACATACGTTAAAATATATATATATATTTTAACGTATGTGTGAATTTTTCAGACAAATCAATTAGTATAAAAAAACAAAAAATGTTTTTAAGAAAATTATTTACAATGTATTTTTTTAAAACAATTATTTGTTTTTTTTTTTGCACTAATTAATTTGTCTCATTATTCTGTACATAAAAGTATTACGGTACAATTATCGAAAACTGAATATTTTACGAAATATTGTATTTTATTTTTTATATCAAAGTATGTCAGATTAAAATAAAAAATAACTCAAAAAGTACTTAATGAAAAAATACTTTATTATAGTGTTTTGGAAAGCTCTCGATGTCAGCTACGAGAATACTAAATAAAAAATGGGGGTTTCTATTTAAGATTTTAAAGTTGACCTTCACATGACCTTCAAATGATTTTCCAAGGTCAAATCATTGTCATCGTCTTATGGCCCCCTTGAAGCCACACAACTTTTGTTTGAAACATTTTTCTCTTCCGGGCTTGGTTTTTGAGATATTCGACTCGGATGGATTAAAATGGGCCATCCAGTATATTGATCTTTTAGTATTATTTAAATTTAAATATTCCTACCTTTGATCAAATCCAATATGAACTTGTCACAATATTCAGAAATATTATTGTAAATAACGCTATATGTAAAGTATATCGAAAATCAATGCGGAGGAATATTAAAATAAATAACACACACACAAGGATCTATTACATATCTATAACTGGCATTCAATATAATAATTATAGTGTTGGATATAACCTCTGGTTTATTAATACATTTAACGATCGATATATTCAGCAAGAATATCAATTCACCAAGATTTATATACATATTCATAGATATTATTAACAATAGTTTCTGCAACAAGCAACACATAATTCAAACTCTTAAGAGAGACTAATGAGAGAATAATTAATTCGACGCATTCTCGTCAGATCTACGATATGTATATCTACACTTGACCGTTTCTACGGAAATCCTAAGAAAAATTGCGACTGTTTCTCCTTTAGCATACCGTTTCTGTTCCCCTTTAATCAACCACCATGCGACAGTTGCTACGACTTTTGATTGAAGTAGCATTTAAAATTGGCTTTGCACAATCGCACTTAACGAACGCTTTACAATATCCTATTCATCGCATCGGAGAAAGACAGATACAGTTTAGAATTTAATATAATGGGTATTAGCGATATTACTAGCAGGCCACTAGAAGGGGTCGGAATAAGTATTCGGCTCCCGGGGATGCGCAGCTGTTCGAACTCGGAGGAGGGATTTGGGGTGAACGGGAGAAGGAGAAGGATTTGAAGGAGAGAACCGGGGGAAAAAAAAATTTTTTTTTTTAATCTCACCAGAGATGATGGTGTACGTGTGAGGTTTCCTCTCCTCTATCTCTCAACCTGTTGAACAACCTTCTCCGATCCCTAATCGACATAAACGCACGATTTATTTTCGCGCGACATTATCCGTATCCCCGGATTTCGCGAACGATGTTTTGCGACATCGTGTATAAAGGAGATTTTTGTTTTGTCAAGAAATTATATTTTCTATTATTAATTATATTAAATTAAATTAAAATTAATGAATTAACTTTTATTATATTATTATTAATTTATTTTCTAATATTTTATTTATATTTGCTTCTTCTAAGCTTCTTGATTTAATAAACAGAACACTGATATTCTCGATGATAGATACATATTCGTAAAATAAAGAGGAATGAAGATATTTTAAAATATTTATATCGATAATACGTGATTCGATCGGCGAACAATTGACGCAATGCGATTACCTCGCATGTCAAGTCAAAAACGACGTTACGTATTGACAGCGTCGCGATATGTAACATTGCAACGGATAAACCATCCGTTTGTGCGCGGCTTATATCGCCGTTTCGCTTTTGGAAGATGGTAATCCCGCCATCATCGAGATCGTTACTAATACATTGGGTCGCTTATTCCGAGGGAGTTAACAGATATTTGAAAATATTTGAAAATAAAAGAGGGATCATTTCAAATTACATTTCCACGTGTAAATATTTCGCATAAATTACCAAGGCAATGGAGACCACAAAGAGCGCGGAAAATTTATCCTTTCAACATCGTCACCGTTTCGCTTGCGGCTACTTCAATCGTTAAATTAGTGACGTAAGAAAGCGCTTGAGAAACAGCGTTGTTAATATTTGAGAAATTAGTCACGGGGTGAAAGAGACTCTCTTTTTCTTAACAAATCGAGGACAATTCAACCGAGCGAGGAGATTGCACGACGATCGACACCGTTCCACGCTGGCTTTACTTTATTAGGGCTCGGTTCGACTGTATCTATTTATCGTTTAGCCACTTTTGCAGAAACACGTCCTCAGCAAGATAGATTATTCATAGTCCTTCCTTATTTTAAGGACGGAGGAAGCCTCCATGAAGGATTCCTTGAATCTGCAAGGCCACCTTGTTTCATAGATGGACCTCGAGTCTCCCTTTCAGAAGGAAGAAATATTTTAGGGATTTTTAGTGACCGACTGGAGGCAGCACCGTTTTATGCTGCCTGCAACTAATTTCATATAATACGCATATGAAAACTTTTTCCCAATCGCGAATGTATCTTTTCGGAATCCGCCACAGAATCCGATTCTCTGGATTTTCGTTTTCAAATCCATCGTCAGAATCATTTAAAAATTCATTGTCCATTATCCCTTTTTCCTTTATGCACTTTCAGTTTGAGAGCGCGACAACAAATAACCACAAAACCACAAATGTAACGAAACTAACTTTTGGAGGTTATATTTGGTTATATTCTGCGTATCGTCTGCTAAAAAGGTCGCATCGCTCCTCAAGGGAAGCTCGTGATCTTCCTTGAGATAAGGGAGCCAATAAGATTCCTTGTTCGATCAAGGAAAGTTTATGAAACGTGGAACGTGGAACAAGGAATCCTTATTCCTCAAGGACGGACTATGAATACGGGTATATATATCGTATTGCGCGAAGAGCGGGTTTTGCAATCGTCTTGTCACGGACTCGAATTTTCTCAGGCCATTAATACCCGTATTCATAATCCTTCCTTATTTTAAGGACGGAGGAAGCCTCCATGAAGGATTCCTTGAATCTGCAAGGCCACCTTGTTTCATAGATGGACCTCGAGTCTCCCTTTCAGAAGGAAGAAATATTTTAGGGATTTTTAGTGACCGACTGGAGGCAGCACCGTTTCATGCTGCCTGCAACTAATTTCATATAATACATATGAAAACTTTTTCGTATCTTCAAAAAATTCCACGGGATTTTCCCAATCGCGAATGTATCTTTTCGGAATCCGCCACAGAATCCGATTCTCTGGATTTTCGTCTTCAAATCCATCGTCAGAATCATTTAAAAATTCATTGTCCATTATCCCTTTTTCCTTTATACACTTTCAGTTTGAGAGCGCGACAACAAATAACCACAAAACCACAAATGTAACGAAACTAACTTTTGGAGGTTATATTTGGTTATATTCTGCGTATCGTCTGCTAAAAAGGTCGCATCGCTCCTCAAGGGAAGCTCGTGATCTTCCTTGAGATAAGGGAGCCAATAAGATTCCTTGTTCGATCAAGGAAAGTTTATGAAACGTGGAACGTGGAACAAGGAATCCTTATTCCTCAAGGACGGACTATGAATACAGGTATATATATCGTATTGCGCGAAGCGCGGGTTTTGCAATCGTCTTGTTACGGACTCGAATTTTCTCAGGCCATTAAGACTTGCGCGCGAGAATAATAATCATTTATCTAAAATGATATTAAATGCTAATATAATAATTTTTAATTAAAATAACTATAAATTAAAATAATTATTAATTAACAAAATATCTCGCGTTAGACACGTCGTTAAACGTAAACGCTTCTAAATAATAAATGTTTCATTGTCAAAACAAGGATGAATAATTGCTATTAATAATTAATTGGCCTCGAGAGAGACTCGCGACTATAATAATAAGCTTTCAATTAATTATGTACATTTCGGATTATAATCAATAAGCGGAAAAATAAAGCTAATTCCTTTTAATCCTGTAGCATTTGTATTCTATGGTTCCTATTGATTTTTCGTTTAGGCAAGAATAATACGAGCGATTTAGTTTCGAAAGGATGTAAATCAAACTTTGGTACATTGTGAATTTGTGTAAGATAGAAAAAAGTCGCAAGGAGATATACGTACATAAAGATTGCAACGACTTGCCCCTGCATATCTGAACCCCGGAACGATACGAGCAGCCTCTAAAATTAGGGGGGGGGGGGGGGAGGTGGCTGGCGGCGATTTCGCTCGGTCGTTTACGCGATAAAGACGTGGGTATAAAGACATCGCTCCCCTTCTCCAACAGACGGAGAATTTCATTAAATCGACGATACTCGCCAAGTCGAATCAAGTAATGTCGCGCCCTTATTTTAATCACCATCTGGGGAGAAGCGACGAAAACCACGGAATTCTCGCGACTTTCGTAAAGAGATCGCGGCCAAACTAGCGAGGAAGGCGACGAATAAAGTTAACTCCCTACAACGAGAACGATCTTTCCATTTTCCCTCACGAAAGTTTCCCCCGATTTACATTTTTCACATTCTTAAATTATTTCTCAATTATTTTACCTGCCTTATATTAAATTCTAATGTTATATTAAAAATCCGAAAAGCGATCAATGTAATAAACACTATCTTTTTTGTACGCAACAGATTTGATGTTATATAATTAAAAAAAAAAAAAAAAAAAAAAGTCTGATAATTTTGAAATATTCCGTGCGTAAAATATCGTTAAAGAAGCATTTCCTTTCTCTCTGTCTTTCTCAATTCTTTTCTTATAAACAGTTTGTAAACAATAACGGATGTTGGCATCGTCATACGGTGAAACGAGAGCTGCTTAAAAAGAGAATCTCGGGAAAGTAGTCGGCTTTGCCATTCGGATGCAAAAATTTTCTACGTTCTGATTCGCGCTCGAAAGTTTCGGAAACTTTGAAAAATTGCACATCCGTACGGACCAGGCTATAAATAAGAGTGGGTGGCAGGGAAACGCGTGACTTATGTTATACGCGAGAGTATATGTGTCTCTCCCAGTGCATTAATATTTTCTCGGAATCTTGACAGGACTACGCCTTTTTATTGCAACGTATGCACGATGTAAGTCAAAACGGTTCGGAAGTACGAGACTCGTAATATGATATTTCTTTTTCATCTGTCGCGCAATCACCGATTGTCACCGAGCTACCAAACGCTATCCGAAGACCTTTAATGAATTTCCATATAAAGAAAAACATAATAAATGAAATAAATAATTTTCAAACCTGTTAATATATTAGAATGCTTCTAAAAACTCGCGCTTTAAAATAGCTTCCAATTTTTGCACACATTTAATTTTACTCATCGCTATTAGCGCTGAATAAAATTTTCTCATATCTAATAAAATTAGCTCTTGACTTATAATTGTATTTAATATTTTGTTTTAAACCTCAATGTAAAAGTGGATTTCTATATTAAAATACAGGACTAAAAAAAAAAAAAAAAAAGTTTTGTTTATGAGAGTAAATATTGTAGAATAAGTTTTCCTTCTTTAGCCGCTGTTCTAATTGAGAACTCCAATTTTGAATTAAATTATATTGTTATATAAAGATGATTTTGCTGGGGAAATAAGAAATATTGCTAAATTTATTTCTAAATTTGTAAATTAACGTAAGATCTCCTCTTTTTGTTGAAAACTTTCTCTTCATGAGAATACTACGTTTATTCATAAATAGTAATATCCATAAGTATAAAAGGCTAAGTGATTTGTCACTATCGATACAGGAAAAATGCCAATATTTATTGCCGTTTTAATTTAGTTTTTAGACGGCGCGATATTCGATATTCCAATATCCACTATAGTCTCCTGTTTTTTTTTTTTCAATATTCCATTTTCTCTCTCTCTCTCTTTTTTTTTTAACTGATGGTTTTTTCAGCTTCGCTGAAACATTACTGGCTATACTACTTGTTCATCGTTCGAGCAAGAGACAATATTTTGAGAGAAGCCTCGTTCGTCTAAAAAGGAATAATAGAATAGGCAAAAGTCGGAAAAGGGGATGAGCGGAGAAAAATTTGAATCGCATCGATTCGACGAGAGATAATTAAAATGAAATTAAAACGGCAAAGATTTTCCTTTTGTTCGAAACTCGTGTCATTTTACACGAAACTCGCAGAAACGTGAAGGGCGATTATCGCGTCGCAGACGTTCGATAAACGACGATAAATGTCGTCGGTGCGGTTCAACTAATCGCTTCTGTCGCTTGTGATAAAAGAAGAATAACGATCGTTGATTTCGCCACTGTGTTCTTTCGGTTAAACAAACATGAGCGAATCATGTGCGATTACCGGTCAAATCTATTGGAAGTAATAGCGTGTTCGCGGTGGCGCGTGCAAATTATATACAGATTGATTGCTCGCGGTAATGAATTGCGAGATCGATGAACATTGCACTCGAACGGCACACGACTTGATGCTATAAATCTAAACGTGCCGCTGCATTAGCGCATAATAATAAAACAGTGCGCAATTAAAAAAAAAAAAAAAGTACGTTTAGCGAGCTCGCCGATTATTCTAAATCATGCGTATCTTAAAGTACGCAATGTACGATTGAGAATTTTAAATTACGATTCTCTCTCTCTCTCTGGCTTAAATCGTATAAAATAACCCGATACTAACTTGATGTTCGATAACGTTAGCTTTTGTAAAAATAAACACGAACAATTGACTTTTTATAAATCGATATTCGTCACACTGTGTAATAAAGACGGAGGCAGAAATCGTCACTATAGTAAAATGATTTTATAAAGTTTATAAAGAATGCTGTATGAAATTATAATATGTTTTATATATAATGTTTAATCGTGTATCACTAATAATACAATGGAAATTTTTCTCTAAAATTTTTTATGTGAAGTTATCTCGCTCCATATTTTTTTGTATTTAAAAAAAAAAAAAGTAGAGATTACGAAATTAATTAAAATAAAATTATAAGTGTAGTAATAATAATCTTGCTTCGAGCAAGAATACTTTTTTTTTTAAATCTTGAACGTCTCTATCTCGATAAAATTTTCCATCAATTCAATTCCATATAATTGCATTTAGGAATCATGAGATCCCGACGTAGAGACTTTTGCATTTACCTGGAATTCTCTCTCTCACCCCCTTACTCTAATTTTCATATAAATGTCAAGACAAAATCTCGGATATCTCGAAGACCACGAGAAGATGTCGCTCTAATTGCAAGGATTTGGCAGGATACACGAAGGACCGTCGGTCCTATTTTGTGTTCGCTCGCTCCCCGATGCGAGCACCCACCCGACCCCAGTCGGCACATATGTAACAACGTAGGTTTTTCCGGAGGAGCTCCTAGAAAAGTGAAGCCAGATGCGACCCCACTGTTTCAAATTGTCCCAAGACTGTGCCATCCGCCGTCCTTTTCCCGGTAAAGCATGTTATTCTCGAATGCATCTTCGCCACGCGCGCGCGCACGAAAATAGTTCGTCCTTTCCGTTCCGCGGATAAATTTTAAATAAGAGTCATCCCCCCGGTTCAACTCGAACGACGATGTCTTGCCGTCGCCGGGATTTGTGTGCGTCGTTCCTTTTTTTATTTAATATCCCGTCACGAAATTTCAACGAGGAACATTCCTTGAAAAATACAAACAGTAATGCAATGTTTTCGCGTATTTTACACGTAAATTGAACAATATATTGTATATGTGCAGGGTGTCCAATTTTAATCTCCTCAGGCAAATATCTCAAAAACCAAGCCCGGAAGAGAAAAATGTTTCAGACAAAAGTTGTTTGGTTTCGAGTGGGCCATAAGACGGTACCATTGGTTTGACCTTGGAAAATCATTTGAAGGTCATGCGAAGGTCAACTTTAAAATCTTAAATGGAAACCCCCATTTTTTATTTAGTGTTCTTATAGCTGACATCGAGAGCTTTCCAAAACACTATAATAAAGTATTTTTTCATTAAGTACTTTTTGAGTTATTTTATATTTTAATCTGACATATTTTGATATAAAAAAATAAAATATTTCGTAAAATATTCAGTTTTCGATAATCTTACCGTAATACTTTTACGTACAGAATAATGAGACAAATTAATTAGTGCAAAAAAAAAAACAAACAAATAATTGTTTCAAAAAAATACATTGTAAATAATTTTCTTAAAAACAATTTTTTTTTTTTTTTTATACTAATTGATTTGTCTCATTATTCAGTACATAGAAGTATTACGGTAAGATTATCAAAAACTAAATATTTTACGAGATACATTTGGTTTTTGAGATATTTGCCTGAGGAGATTAAAATGGGACACCCTGTATATTTACAAAAATTAGCAAACTGATATTCTTATCAAATTTGGAGTCAAGAGTTTCTTTTAAACAATTTAATTCTTAGAAAATTATTTAGTAAGAAAAATCAAATAAAACTCTTAAGTAAGACACCTGGCGCGAATTATAGGAAATAATAAAACTTTATTCATCAACTTTGTTAGAAAATTGTTTTGAATTATTTGTCGGTATTTTTTTACCGTATTTATAAAATTAATTAAAGCGATATAATACTCGCGTTCTTATAATTAATAAAATTTTATGGCCTTCTTTAAAGAACATAATAAATGGGGGGAAGCTTATAAACTTGACATAACTTACATTCCCGTATTATTTTTTTTTTAAACGAGCGCAACAAATAAGAGCATATATATTGACCTATATATTATATAATCATTTTTATCATTCTTATTATATTATACCTATACAATGCGCATTCATAAAATCTGCAGCAAAATCTGCTGCAAATTGGATGTACGTAACTGCGCTGTGATTACGACAGATAAGGGGGAAGAGCGTTCCCTCGTCATGGTCGGACAATAAAATTCATTGTCAGACGGAGGAATGACTCTATGAGCCATACAGATCTTAAGGTCGCCACACGCCATTGTCTTTATACGAGTTATTTTCGGAGGCGTTGCCGTCACGATTCGAGGTACAAAAAGATCGCTCTGTTCCCCTTCCGATTGCTCTGCTTATACCATATGGGATCGAGCCAAAGGATAATTTAAAAAAAAAAAAAAAGAAAAAAAAACGCGTACGATCATCAATTTCTATTGCTCTTCGCACTTAATTGTATAAATTTATATTTATAATAAAAATTAATATATAAAAAATACGGCTTCGCTTTTCTCTTTTCGTGTTTCTTATTCATATGTCGAGAATGGCGCAATTTTATATAAGTTAAAGTCATTCACGTTTATTTCATATTTTCTTTTCCTCCTTTTCGCTTACTCGTCATAATCTTAAACCGCGTATCTTATATATAGTATATGTACAGTTCGACAAAGAAATATACTCTCAATATTTAGAGAGAAAGTAAAGCTTTATATTCTCGATAAAAAAAAAAAAAAAAAAAAAAACGCAATGAAGAATTAATTCCTTTAGCCAAGCTTACTGCCGTTAAGGACGGATTGTGATAACGTGCCTCTGTCACTTTGGATAATTAATATCAGGTTATATTACGGCAGTAAGGATAAACTGCATTATACGCGTAGAGAATGGGAGGGGGAGAGGGAGAGAAGATTGATCTACAATATTCATTGGATGTTAATATAACAGAATACATAATCTAATAATGTAGTGTAGGAATAGTTTGCCGGAATAATGTAAGATATTAGCGGTAGATTGAGATGATTAAAATATATCAATCTTTTGTATAGATATTATATCTACAAATTTACGTTAATATTGCAAAATTATTATTTAATTATACAAAGTTACATTATAAATAATTATTTATATGTCGCAAATAATCTCGTTAGATTATAAAACACAGAAAATAACTAGATCAAATTAAACGTTACCGATAACTGTGCTTATTCATAAGACCTTCATTTTATAGTTATTAAAGTTATTTTATCTTAACTTCAATCTCTATATCAAAAAAATTTGGATTTTATTATTATTAGATATATAAAAGCAGGGGGTCTTTTGATTTTAATTATTCCTTAGCAAATCATAGACTTACGAGAATAGACTGGCTATGGCCAGCGTTATTAATTTTATAATTATTATCGCCTCTTTTTTTTAATTTAAAAAAATAATGTATCACACACACACACACACACACACACACATATGCATACATGTTTTACTTATTTAACTTGATCTGCGGGGGGAAAAAAAAAACGCAGACAATTTCAGATCTAAAATTTGCTTGCGTTACTTTATTAGCATGTTGTTTCGTTATTTGTGTTATTTGCGTTATATACTTGTTTTATATTATTAAATTGCGTTATCGATTTGAAATACACAAAGCAAAGATATATTTCCTCTAATGTTAAAAAGATAATGACCCATAACAATTTTTCTTTTCCAAGACTATATATATGCATTAATTGTAGATGTGTGTTTGTTTCTGTTCAAATATATTCGAGTTAAAATTTCAAATTAATCTATTTCAGCCGAGCATATATATTTTTGTATATAATCGAGTCTAAAGTAGTTGTGTCGTAAATTAAGGGACAAGTTTTAGTGTACTAGGTTAACGAGGAATTTTCGTAAAAAAAGACGCGCGTTTCCTCGGGTAGAAATAACGCGTTGAAGCCATTAGATCAAGTCGTACATCTCGCTCGCCATTAAAAACTGATGAAAAGTAAACAGGAATAATCGCAGGAGCCCGCCCGGAGCGAACGGTTCTTCTTGCGGTATTCCTATATAATGACAAGATCCGTATACGTCCTCCCGGACATCGTACTATACAGGACATCTCTTATCTGGATTACAATTTCTTTGTTTAATCAATTTCAACGAGATATATTTTTATATTTTAAAGAAAACCCGTAATCTCTTCCAAGACAATTGCTGAAATTTGTAATTGTCATTTAAATCTGTAATTTAATTCTATTAATTGATACCTAAATTTACCGATGCCTAAAACTTAACGATTCGTACTGTAGGATAAACGCTGAAGCGTTTCAAGCTTCTTCTGTAATATAATCAAAATTTTAGACCCTCAGGAATTAAGTGCTTATCTCGCTTGCGATGACTTACGCTTCATCGTTGAATTAGCCTAATTTTACGGTTTTGAAAGTCGCGACAACACTCGTACAGCGCTTTGAATCGATCGAACAAAGTTTGAGCAAACCTATAAGCGCACTCGATAAAATCTCTTTCGATTTCTGTAACCAGTATGATCGCATAGAAACTTCCCTAACTTCGCTCTGCAACTTTAGAATACGGAAAACGTTGAGAGACCGATAAGAAAGGCCGACAGTATCCGACAATATTATTGACTGCAAATATATGCGTATGTTTTAGAGTGCAAAAGCACAAGAAAATTTGAAGAAAATATAGATATTTACGCACAGAGGGAAGAAAACTGCTTCTAAACTGGATTTTAACAGTAATTACGTGTAAAATGAGTCGTAAGACTTATTAATTTAATATTTGTATTAATCTTTTTATAGAAAAATAAAAGTTATATATAAAAATCTCTATTGACATTCTTAACGTTTTAAAAATGTTTCTTCGATTATTATCATATTCTAAGTTTCTTTCTTCGCGTGAAAAGATAAAATTCAATATTAAAAATCTGACATTAAAGAAGTAAATCAATATTTAATAAATTTCAGAACAAAGATCTATCTAAATTTTTATTTTAATCAAATACGCAATAAAGTAAATACGTAACGTGCATTTTTAACTTTTAAGGAAGCTCGACATTAAGGCAGTTAGTAATCGCGAAATTAAATTTACAGAATTACGTAAATATATTTTTACGCGTGCAACATGAAATACAATATTTTTGTTCTCCTAGAGATAGAATGTGCTCGCCCTGACTAATCGCATTAAATTTAATTACGCGCTCAATCGAATATCCGAGAAAATAATATCATAGCTAAAGACGAACATGTCGGAGAGATGAAGGAACGTAAGAAAGGAGAACGTCCTTATCATCGAGGACCCGTCGCGTTCTCGGCACTCAACAATCATCCTCCGGGGAGAAACGGACACGAGGCTGACAATGCCGTGTCCGCGACAAGTTTTCTCGCGGTGAGAAACACGACTGGATGCGGAGAGTACAACGCGCCTCGTACACAATACAGTTGTGTCTATAATAAAGCATAAAAGCAGTAAGAAACATACAACCCGTTAAAAATATGTCACTGCTACCGGAAAAGCGTAAGGAAACAAGAGTAAGTTTGTCCTCGATATATGAGCGAGAAGAAATGTTGGCATTTTTTTTTTCCCTCAAGATAAAGTCTAATTTTGCGAGATACAAGTTATAAGAAGTAAAAAAGTATTATATTGCCGTGCAAAATCCCTCTTTTGTAAAACGTTTCGTAAAATGTAAAATTTAAGAGAGCTTACGTTTTTTGTTTTTGTATATTTTATAAAAATGTTTTAAAATAATAAACATACCTACTCCTGTTTTCTACGCGGAGTAATTTTTTTTCTATACAGATAACAAAAAAAAAAAAAACAAGTTCTCCCGTTAATACTTATAAAAATATAGGAATCTCGAGATCTCGATATTATATTCGGCCCGTTTTTATTATTACATCTTGTATCACGAAAACTTTTCGTTACTATTTCGTATACTCGTATACGGTTAATATCGTATAGATATATTAGGTGTACAACTTTGCTTCCGCCGTTTTCCTATAGATGGCTTTAGCCATGGTAAGTAGCGGTCGAAATAAATAGATCATAGACGTCATGCGATAAACTTGGGCATCTGTCAAAATAACCCCATAGAAACATTAGTCGATTTGTGTCCGCGTCATAAAGTTATTCTCGATTGAAAATGTCAGTTTACGAGCCAAATTCTCGTCATTTGCGGGAGGTTTTAATTTTCTGCTTCAATATGAAGAAATCTGCGGCTGAGGCTCATCGAATGCTCTCAAATACTTATGGCGAAGCCGCTATTAGTGAAAGAACGTGTCGCGAGTGGTTTCAACGCTTCAAGAACGGTGATTTTCACGACGAAGACCGGCATAGCGGTGGAAGAGAGAAGGTTTTCGAAGATGCAGAATTGGATGCGTTACTTAACGAAGACTCGAGTCAAAGTCAAAAAGAATTGGCACGATCATTGGGAATGGACAATACTTTGAATCATAAATGTATAACCAGTTTTTTACAATGAAGCCTCGAATTTCGGGGGAAAAAAACGGCGGAAGCAAAGTTGTACACCTAATACAATACATATACACGCCTCTGTATCAAAATATATTCGTTTCGTCGTAATAACAAGTTTGATATTAGATTTTTGCTGTACGTGTAATGTAATCAAAGTTGCCATGTTGACGGTGTAATAAAAAGTATAATGTCACACATAATTGTATATATAAATATACTGCCGGCCTCTGTGCACCTTACATTTATAATATCAAACTTCTTGTTGCCGCCAAACACAAAGTACGTATGTGTCGTGTGCATCGATTTGCATCGAGATTGAAGTACGTAGTACTTTTAATTTCTTCGAAATGAATTCGAAGTCTGCTTAGACGAAGACATCAAAGGCTTTTTTTTTCGCGATATGAACGGGAAGAAGATTGAAACGGTAAACGAACAGGGTGAATCGATTTCTCAGTCTCGATTTCTGTTATCGTTAGAATCGATTATTAAAAGCGAGGCGACTCAATTGCGAGCGTCCAAGGGAACACAAAGGGACCGATGACGCAAGTCTGTGTGTGTGTGTGTGTGTGTCTCTCTCTCTCTCTTAATTGTAGCGTGAGAAAGAGCCAAAAATGACGGGCATTCGTACTATACTCCCGGGTGTAATCGCGATATATCTCTTACGACTGTAAATGGTCTTCGTTTCGCACTAACGACCCTGTCCGCACTTTCTAAAGACTTAAATGGCGACGTGACTTTCGCCACAATCGTTTCGCGTTGCCATAAACAGACGACGATACCTAGCCTCGCATTCAACGATCCGGCATTAGGCATCTTTGTCGGAATGTCATTTCGTAACTCGTCAACGGTAGGAACATTACTTCGATGTCCTCTTTATTTCCGAGGAAATTGAAGCAGAATAATACTCCACGTGTAGAAAATGCGGAAAATTGGCTAGAATTAAAACACGCTCGATTCGAAAATATATTATTATTAAAAAGAAAAAAAAAATTCAACGAGAAAATAATCTAAAATACATACGTTCAAAATAATAAAAAGGTTCTAGAGATAATGAACAATCATTGCAAAAGACACGAGGAGCAATTAACGATGTTCGTATAAAATGAAGTTAGATTCGAAAATTAAAATTTAATTTTGTTTCTTAAATTTGACTTTATTTTATACGGACATCCATTAATTGCTCCTAATTTACATATGCTAGATATAGGAAAATTTGTAGGAAGA
Organism: Polyergus mexicanus; assembly: GCF_030449975.1. Classification (NCBI taxonomy): domain Eukaryota; kingdom Metazoa; phylum Arthropoda; class Insecta; order Hymenoptera; family Formicidae; genus Polyergus; species Polyergus mexicanus. The sequence continues at coordinate 5,301,693 of NW_027223324.1, forward strand.
CTAAATGAAGCATCGAATTTTTTTGCGGCACGTGTTTCATTCTAACTGAAACAACTGTGTGTCTATTTAAAAGCGAGTTATAATGAGAAATATAGAAAGCAAGGTGTATGCAAATCTCCACCTTGCGTTCCCTGGGAGAAAAAAAAAAAAAAAAAAATGGAAACGCACGAGAGAATAAGGTTTCGCGAGACAATAATTTCACGCGATCGCGATTGGTTGGTTACGATATTACAGTGCGAGATGAGACGACACGACACGCGATTTCGAACACGCGCGGCGTTACAGCAATTTCTGTATGCAAATTATTGCCCACCGCAACGGCACTCGACGTCGTTGCTCGCTCAAAAGTTTATAACTGTATTCCCGCCTAATATCGCCACGCGGAGCTAATTTCGTATAATAACGTACAGACATTTCGGGTTTAATGTTGGGTGAGTTTAAAGTTTTACGAGGTGCGACACACATACATGATGCATTGACGCGGTAGATTTTAGCGCGCGGGGGATAGGATTCTTTTATTTTGTCTCCGGTACACGGCTGCTGAACAGAAGAAACAACGTAACGTGAATTATATTTTACAAGAGAAAATACGAGACGTATTTTTTTTTTTTTTCAAGTTACAGAAAAATCAAAAGAAGATGCTATTCTATAAATAATTTTTTTATAAATGTTCGAGATAATTTAGTATAAAATTATATCGACTATATTAATTACTTAATTATATATAGCATATATTATGTGTTATGGAAATTTTTTTAAGTAAACATAATGCGCACGTTCAAGATAAAAAAGAAATATATATATAATTTAATACTTTGAGAAAGAGTAAATTTTTATTTCTATTTATAATAAAAATTCAGACGTCGATTTAAAAAGCTTATATGTTTAAGAAACATCGATGCCTCTGTTTATTCTCGGTTCCAATCGAGTAATATTATTCGGCGAGTAAGCATTGAGCATATAAGAAGTGTCATCTGTCATCTCGAATCGCAGCCACTTACGATTGGACGATCCAATATGCAATAGTCATAGTGCGTTATATATCGAAAATATTTCGCGAGATATAAAATGTAATTGCGTTTGAAGCCATTGGCGCATTTCATATTATAATATCATTTCTCTTATCCTTCGTTAAATAATTGATTCGGTAAAATGATGAAAAAGTTACATCTTTCTTATGCCTGCTCGATGGTCAAACTTAAATATAAGCAAATAAAAATTGATATAAGAAATAAAATATACAAATAATAATTTGAAAGTGTCTAAAACACCTCATTATCTTCAATACTAAAAATAATTTCAAAATTAAATCTATATAAATAGTATTATACCAGCATATAAATTGGAATATATCCGCGTTATACGCTCAGATTATTATTTTCTTAGAGGGTGATTATGTGAAATAGCGAATATCTTTCTAGATAATTTTTTTTTTTTTTTTTTTTTTTTTTTCATTCAGCTTCCCTCTTCTATATTTTTATTAAAAAGAAAGAGAGCGCGCAATTTAAACTTATAAATGTTCATTACACTTTCGTAGCTTTAATCCCAAACAATGCATGTTTCACAACGACTAGCATCCGCGGGTTAAAGCCAAGAGCGTTTTCACGCGACACTCGGCCGCCCTTTGGAAACAGTCACATTGGGATTAACTCCCATTTCTCGTCTGTACCCTCTTTTCGGAAGCACCGCTCGCAAACGTTTAATTACCCCAAGCAGTACTGTATTTAAAAAAGATCGAGCGGGCATCGAATGACCTTGCTAGCGGCTTTATCACGTCCGTGTAAACCGACGTTCCAAAGTGATTGACGGCGCGCGCGTGTTTTTCATTCTCGATACAAATGCGATCGGTGTGATCCTCCCCCCTCCCCCCCTATCGTTTTCTAAAAGCACGAGATTACCTACTCGCGTATAATACCATCGGCCCTCTCACTTCGCTCTGTCGAAAAGCTCGCTCATCTTATCGGATAGCGCGATTAAAACCGCGTACGAACTCATATTATGCACGGGCATTCGTTACATTTAGTGCGTTTCGTACGAATATAAAAAAGAAGCGTTTCATGTATTTCGGTCGAAAGTATTATACAATAGATAATCCTTAGGTAAAAAAATCCATTATATCCTTTACACATGAAATTAAAATCATAGGCGATCAAGTTAATTGAAAGATAAGAGATTAATGGTGATTATATGGAACCCATTAAAAAATTATTACAAGCTATTGATTTCATATTTCATTATTGGAAATTTATTGTTTGAATAATAATATATATTTCATTTGTATTATATTCACATTTTACATATTCATATTATATTCTCCTTTTTGTTAATGCAGAATTTTTTCTAAAACGATTTTATTCGAAATTTCCCTACGATAGATATCTTATCGGATAAGAAAAAATGAGGATTATTTACACAATATCAGGAATTATGATAAAATCTATATTACCAGGTATATAAATATGAAACCGAAATTTTTGTATAGAAAATACACGTTTATTGTATGAAAATGATAAAAAATATTTTATTCCAAGTATTGCCCATTGCTAGCTATACATTTTTCCCATCTCTTTGACAATTTGTGGATGCCACGCCAAAAACACTGTTGCTCCTTTGAGACAAACCAGTCATCGAGTCATTTTCGTACATTTTCGTAAGAAGTGAAGCGCTGCTCGGCAAGTGCGTGTCCCATCGATGCAAATAAGTAGTAATCGGATGGAGCCAAGTCTGGTGAGTAAGCCGCATGCGAAAGTATTTCCCAACTAAACGCCTCAATCGTTTCCTTCACCGGTTTTGCTGTGTGCGATGGTGCATTATCATGAAGCAAAATCACTTTGCGTTGCCTCTTTTGATATTCTGGTCGTTTTTCACGCAAAGCTTGATTCAAATCGATCATTTGTTGTCGGTAGCGTTCAGTATTAACGATTTCGCCAGGTTTTAGCAGCTCATAATAGATCACACCCTTCTTCCACGTTCTTCGTTTCTCACGTCAAAATCGCCACTTTTGAATTTTTTAAACCACTCAAAGCGCTGTGATTTACCAAGAACATGCTCACCGTAAGCTTCGACAAGCATTCGATGCAATTCTGCAGCAGTTTTCTTCAAATGGTAACAGAAAATCAACGCTGTCCGCAAATCGTAGTTTTCAGGCACAAAATTCGACATGTTCAACGCTATTAAAAACTATGCTGTTGTATGAAACTTGTATTGCTGTGAGTTGAAAATCTTTATCAGATGTCAAAACAAGAAAATGGCGCCAATGACGCGGTTTGACGGTAACTACATTGACAGCTAGGGCAATCTATGGGCAAATTCCGATTTCATATTTATATACCTGGTATATGCAAAATGGAAAATTAAATGTATGTTTTCACTATCTAATTGCATATCAGAAAATACTTTCTTTAATCTTTTATATCTCAATTGAAACTTTATCTCGAAACCATCTCGTACATTCTTATCTTTATACCATATTCATACCACCCATTGTTATACGCAATTGCATTTTAGACTGGAAAAAGCATCAAAACAATTCAGCATTCAAATCTAATTTTTGCACATGCTCGAATACAATAACGTCATATTCAATTTTTCCTAAAACGTTTCCACTCTTCCATAATAGTTGGCAAATCCACATTTTCCGATTACATTTAAAAGAAACAGAGAAGAGAATATCAGCCAGTTTTCATACAGCTCAAACTATTACACACGCATATTCAACAATCTCTCTCTCTTTTTTTTCCCCTCTATTCGTTGCGAGAAACTCTTTGTTACATAAAGTAACCAGAGTCGAAATCTCTCTCTTGAATTTGAACGTATGATTGTGTGTTACAAACTCTTTCACTGATATAAAACTGTAGAAAAATAAAATGAAATCTTTACCTTCATGCAATTACTGTTATTGGTTACCACTTTTTTAATCGCAACCATACACAAAATATAATTAATGACTCATTCGATTCTCGTCGATTTTTTTTTATATTGGATATAAATTGGATTATATTGGATTTTAAAAATTAGAATATAAGAGAATTTTTTAAAAATTTTTTATTCTATATCCAACACAAAAAAAAATTCTGCTAATATTAAAAAATATATTAATATAGCTAAGAAATATTTCTTCATTATAAACGAGTTTCCTCGGTGCGGCGATGGCTTCAAAATTCTTTAAATACATTTCCTCATTATATCGCTTCGTTAAAAACAACTTTAGATTTTCCTTACATTTTTCTTCTCTTTGTAACAGTTCATTACATCGGTTATAGCTTTAAAATGCATTAAATTTCCCTTCACAATTTCTCTAGAATAGCGGATAGTCGAGACTTTCACGCTCGTAGGAAAAAATTTTGAAAATATTGGAAATTCACAAAAAGTTTTATGTATCGTATAACTTTTTTCGACAATTCTGATATTTAGATGTACCAATTTTAGTGGATCATCCCTTGCATTCATCGATTGACTTTTTTCTGCATTGGTGATACCACTTTTCTCTCTCTCTCTCTCTCTCTCTCTCTCTCTCTCTCTCTCTCTCTCTCTCTCTCTTTGCACGAGATCCAGCGCTATCGCGAGCGATACATATACACGGCGTTCTCGTCGCGCGACCGACGTATCGATCAAAAAAAGGTGCTCGAATAGAGGAAGCGCGGATAAAAACGCGGCGAAGGGGAAAGAGATAAAAATCGAGGCTGTGCGAACTACCGTCGAATACCGCGAATGTAACACCTATACCGCAGTCGCCACGTACGGATGGAGGAGAGACCAAAAAAAAAAAAAAAAAAAAAAACACCACACACATCGGGTTTTCCTCTTTTTGAAGGACGCACTCGAAAACGCAATGTTTCTCGCACCGGCGAGTTTTTCGGCTCGTCCGTTTGCCTAGCAAAGGACGTGAATAATGCCACGGAATGAAAGCTCGCTATCGCCAGAACGCGACCGGCCATCTTTATCTTCGTTTCTTCCTACGCTCCGGTCCATCTTTTACCGTCTCCCTTTTTCTCTCTCTCTCTCTTACCCGTCTCTATTCCGCGCCGAATCTCCCGGACGTCAGCGGCGGCGACGGCAGCAGCAGCAGCAGCAGAATCGAACGAGAGGAAGGCCCTTCCCTTCTTCCTCGTCTAGACTCGGTAATCCACCCGGTCATTATCTAAAACGTTCCGAGCGAAGCTACTAAATGCCATCGGTATCTTTCTCGGTGGCCTTCGTCTTCGACTCTTGGACGCTCGCTCGCTTTCTTTGCCGCCTGTCGTTCGTTCTATTCTATCCTCGGTATGCCTTTCGAGATTGCGTTTTCTCGAAGACGGAGTGATGCGCGAAATGGAACGAAAGATTGGCGGCGGGAAGTCTCTTTTAATTTCAGATACTATATAAAGCCATGGATATTATCTATCTCGCGGATCAAAAGAGGAGAATGACATAAAATACTTTACAGATTTTCGTAAGTTTGCGTCATAGGAGAAAAGAAACGAGAGATAATTTTTTTATTATTGTATAAATATTCGCGTAAAATATGATGGCGAACTTTGAAAGCTCGAGCAAGTCCAAGATTGTTTCTATCAAGAAAAGAATCATTAATTTATGACGTTTCTAATTTCTTTATAATCTTATGTATCTTGTTACTTATCATTATAAAGTCGAAAAAGTCCAAAGTGGCCTTCTCGCTCATCCCATTAGCATAACGTACAGCATCATTTCTTTATTAGAGCCTACTGATCAATAAACGTTATCCAAAATTCGGCCATAATGATCGGGAAGCTTAATGATAGCCAAGGATAATGGTGCGCGTACAGGCAAGAAGCGAGACGAGATACGGCGAGGGAAAGAGAGCAAGAGAGATGGATGACAGATACGCCAAGTCGGATAGAGGGAATGCTCTCTCTATCGAGGGACCGGCATTCCATCCAGGTGTCTATTTCGAGAGAATGACTGGACCCATTTTCGGGTATCGTGTCCGCCGCCATTTCGCCCTTCCAGCTAACCCCCGTGCCCGCTTTTGTCCATTGGAATCACGCCAGTTATCGCCGGAGACGCGTTCCATCTCCATCTCCTTCGTCGTCGACGATACGTCATTCCCCACGTTCCCTCGGACATTTTCGCGTTCGATATACCGGGAGATCCACGTGTACGCGTCCCCTCGTCCCCACAAAGTGTCCGAGATTATTCCCTCCTCGCAAAAACATAACGGAGTATAATTTTCCAAGTATCCTGTATACACTTATTTAACCTTTTACGCGTGACATATGTTTGGAGAAAAGACTGGAAATTATCTTCGCTCGTGTAATAAAATAGCGCCTGATTCTCTTTGATTACGACCTTTCGTTCTTCCATACACGTCTATATTACCTCGAGTAAAAAATCCTCCCCCTTTATATATAATCACAGCTTTGATGACGGGAAAACCACCGTTTTTTATCTCGTTACGTTAGCGAGGATGTGTCTTTTTCAGGCTTCTAATGACGTCGGATAAAGAAAAAAAAGAAAAAAAAATTGAGAAGAGAGAGAGAGGAGAGTTTGTATAAAATATTTTAAAAATTACAATACATATACTATGTTAAAGAGTTCTGGATTCTTTGCTCAATTGAGACTTGCTTTTAGAAAGTTTTGATATAGCGTTATATCTTTCTAGCATTCTTTCAAATTCAACGTTAAAAATCTTCGTAACATAGCCCTTTGAGTTTAAAAATCCTGTTAAAGTAAAATTTCGTTTTCGAATAATTTAGCTTATTTTATTACAACGTACGTTTTTTTCTTATGGAATTATAAATTTTTCAAAGGCGCGCGTTTATTCAAAGTTCAATGTTTAATAATCAAAAATTTTAAGAGACTAATTCGACGATAGAATAATCAAAATAGAAAAAAAAAAAGAATTAATTTTAAATATGGGATCGAGGAAGATTTATAAATGTAATAATATTCTTCTACTTATTATATAACGATAAACTGTCATTTCTTTGTCGCGAAGATTGCGCAGCACGTGACCGATACAAATATTCTATGGACAGTTTTCGTTCAAAGAAAAAGGAAAAGAAAAAAAAAAAATGATGGTTCGTTGTTCGAATTTAATCCCCGGAGAAAGGTTGTTATTCAAAACTGTCCGGTGTTGAGAACTACCCGCTACTACCACCGCTTTCTCCGCCACCTAATGGTTTTCACTCTCAGCAGGTGTCATTTCTCAGTACACAATGGGACTCGTATGATCGTATTTAAAGAGGAAGATGACTTCATTTTTTTATGTCTTTACTATTCATTACGCGACAAACGTTTTTTTCTTTTCGCCACGGGGTCTAAAGGATCCACGTGTGGTCCCCGCTGAGGGTTGAGAGTCGTGAAATTAGAGCACTAGAGCCGGACATCCGTACCCGTACAGGGCGCGGTTACGGGGCATCAAAATTCCACCGGCATGCAATATCGTAGCGGTTGCGGCAGCATGGTAAAAACCTCGTCCCGACCAAAGAGGCGAAAGACTCCTTGGGCGCAAGGGACGGTAGAACGGAGTGTGCGGCGCGGCGGTCATCTTAATTACCTAATTTTTTCGACGCCGTATTAAAGCGCGCGCGAGCGAGCGAGCGAGCGAGCGAGCTTCCGAGACACGTACTAAAGTATACGACGAGCTGCTCTCGTCGGGCCTGAAAATGCGGTTTAAAATTTTTGCCCATTTATGAACACGCTCAAAACCTCGCTTCTACCTTTTTTTTTTTTTTTTTTTTTGTTCGCCATTCGATTTTACACGGCGGGAAGGGAGCGAAAAGGGGGGAGAGGGGAGGTAATAATAATTCGATATGCCAGAAAAATAAATTCGTTCCAACGTGCGCTTAAAAAAGAAAGATCAATATATATTTTATATATTTAAAAAAATCGATTATCTTTTAAAAATATGTTAAATATAAGATATATTAATCCATGTTTCTTTTTTATTCTCTTAAAAATAATCGAAAATCGATTTAATATATTTAAAAAAAAAAATAAATAAATAAATAATAATAATAATAATCGGAGGAAACGGTGAGAGGATGCGAACCAAATGTCGGGGCATCTGAAAATTTCGGTTGCCGAAAACATGGCGCATGCTCTTGCGATTAGAAACACGTGCCATTATAGTAAGTCGTTTCGATATACCCGGGGTACTTAAAAAACTTCCGGTGTAATTTTTTAGCAAAGAACTTTATCTACTCCCTCGTCTTTCTCGCTTCTTTCACTTTAGACGGGATATATAGCTTATCTCGCTTTACACGTACTCTCCTCCTCCTCCTATCGATCTTTTTAAAATCGCGCCGAATTTATTTCGCAAAGTGCGCTGTCGTACGTATCTTTTTATTTTTTCCGGAAAGGCACGCAAGAGATATCGATCAAATTTCCGTCTGGCGCATAAAAATTTACACGCGGTAGTAGTTGGAATGTCGATTCTGCCTCGACACATCGGACTCGTATTTGTTCGATAACGTACACGCGCTGCCTCTCCATTTATTCTTCCTCTTTTTCGCTCCTCGTCTCTCTTGCCCTTTCTCGTGTCGACTATTATTCTGTTTTCGATGAAAAGCTCGAGGGCCAGTTCGAGCGTAAGCGATGGCGAGTATTCAAAAGTGTATTGCAAAAATTGCGCCGATAGAAAGGCAAATCGCGTTCGCGCGAGTGGCTTCAAAAATTTAACTTTCGTTGGCCGTATTTCCATCGTCGAAACATACAAGAATCGTCCTCCCCGGTCATTGTGTATTGTAATTCATCAATATATATATATATATTTTTTTTTTCTCACGGCTTTATTATAAATATTCGCGAAGAAGAACAAATAATTGTTCTCCGACATTCGTGCAAATTTATATATTCACGCTAATATGTATAATTAAGATTAAAATAATTATTACAAAATAAGAATCAGCCTGTCTAAGATAATCCTATTTCAGGTTGTCCCTTTCTCTCCCTCCCTCTCTCTCTCTCTCTCTCTTTCTCGAAACGCGTGATACTACATCCATTGTCGATGCGGAAAACCAACATGGAATTCGCAGATAAAGGGAACGATAACCGAGAGGAGAAAGGGGGAGGGAAATAATAGAATTCTTCGTGAAAAATTTTCTCCGTGCGAGTAGCTCGAGCGAAAACTCCGAGTTTTCGAAAATGATCGTCAAAGGAGTATCGGCGAGTATCTGTGGAAGAGAAAGGAATACGACTTGTGTACTTACACGTTTCTTTCGGTGCGACGATTTCGCTTATTGCGCGCTATTCGCCAGTCATCTAATAACGGGGGATGGTTTTCCTTCGTAGAGGGGGGAGGGGGAAAGCGGGCGAGGCGAGAGCGAGTCGTTGCGCCGGATTATTCCGCGCCTTTGGCTCTGCGAAAGCAGGAAGCGTAAAATGAAATTAATGTCGTAATAATCGCGTCGCCGCGTAACGTGATTCGGTAAAGCCGCGCGTCCTTGAGATCACGGTTAATTCCGTAATAATTGTACTACACGGCAAATTATCACGATTAAATTACCCGATACAGTTTGCGCGTGGACAGATTCTCGACATCGCGTTTTAATACAGCAAACCATAGTCTCGAATTACAGAATTATTAATTCGGGAGAGAATGTTACGTGAGGATAATAAACGATAAAGATAAGGGAAAAATAGTTCCTGTACAAAGATAGGTGTACAACTTTGCTTCCGCCGTTTTTTTTCCCCGAAATTCGAGGCTTCATTGTAAAAAACTGGTTATACATTTATGATTCAAAGTATTGTCCACTCCCAATGATCGTGCCAATTCTTTTTGACTTTGACTCGAGTCTTCGTTAAGTAACGCATCCAATTCTGCATCTTCGAAAACCTTCTCTCTTCCACCGGCTATGCCGGTCTTCGACGTGAAAATCACCGTTCTTGAAGCGTTGAAACCACTCGCGACACGTTCTTTCACTAATAGCGACTTCGCCATAAGTATTCGAGAGCATTCGATGAGCCTCAGCCGCAGATTTCTTCATATTGAAACAGAAAATTAAAACCTCCCGCAAATGACGAGAATTTGGCTCGTAAACTGACATTTTCAATCGAGAATAACTTTATGACGCGGACACAAATCGACTAATGTTTCTATGGGGTTATGTTGACAGATGCCCAAGTTTATCGCATGACGTCTATGATCTATTTATTTCGACCGCTATTTACCGCTAAAGCCATCTATAGGAAAACGGCGGAAGCAAAGTTGTACACCTAATATATACGCAATTTTGATTTAGCTTATAAAAATCAGGATAGAAATATCGTTAAAAATTATTATTCATTAATTCGGAGTTATTGAATATATATATATATATATATATATATATATACACATTACATTATATTTTAGTAAAAATTAAAGTTGTATTCGTAACTGCAGATAATCATATTTATTTTTACAGGAAATCTCCTTTTCTTAAAATTCAATGTGAGCATATAATTTCGATTCGTTTCCTTTATTCAATCCGCGAATGAAAAATAGCACGTGCACGAATAAGATAATTAAGACGCGATTTAAAAAAAATTTTTTTTCAATCTCGTCTGTGCGAAAAAAAAAAACGTCATACGCGAAAGCTTCATCAATTGACATTCTCACTGTCATCCATTTTTAGCGAATTGTCCGAATCCTCATCTCGTGCCCGCACACGATGAATGCGAACTTCCCCGTTAGACAAGCGGAACTCGTGTGAATTCGGCTTATCTCGGGCGTAGATCGCGAAAAAATGGGGTGGGGAGGGGGGAAATGCTGCGCATTCAGCGGCAAATTTCTTTTATCGACTTCCGAAAAAGAGCGCGGCAATTTGCGCGATCGTATCGCGCATGACTTGAGATGTACGAAACATGTATATTTCGAGAGCCACCGGATGTTTTTTTTTTTTTTTTAAATTACAACTTTTCCGATCAATTCGTGAAGCTAATTTTTTTCACAGAGAATATCGAGAGAGATATATATCATCGTTTATCGCATTTTTTTTTTCAATTTTCGATATTACATATCTTTATATCAAATACAAATTATAAAGCTTAATCGACGTTAAAATTTATTGAAAAAAATGAGGGGGAAATAAAAATAAAAAATATTTAAAATACTCGTAGTGTCACATTATCATATTCAACCGAGCTAACTCCGTTTTCTCCGATTATAGCGATTCAAAAGCAAAATTTAAGGGATAATTTTTCTATGTTCTTTTCTTGTTACCAATTATATTGTATATATATATATATAATGGCTCGTTATAAAAATCGATGGACATCATTTATAATAGTCGAAGACTGTAAAGGAGTGGCGTATGCTTGAGCTGCATCGCAGAATGCAGCAGCCGAACCGCCGTCAGACAACAAAGTCGTCTCTATCTACTTTCCTCGTTTAAAGGAAACACGTCGGATACGAAAAGCCTGCCCGAGCAAAGGCGTGGAAATATTCGCGCTCCGCGCATAGTCGCGGAAATAAAAAGAGACGGTTCTCGCAAAGAAAGAGAATACGAAGAGAGAAAGAGAGACAGAGAGTAAAAGACGCGAACGGACAGAGATGCGGGACGAAAAGCGGAAGAGTGAAAGCGGAGATAACGAGGGAGCGAGAGAAGGAATGGAACAAAAGGCGAAGGGGATGATGGAGATAGGAGGGAGGATGGGGGGGGGGCAAGAGGGGGTGGGTGGCTGCTGCGGGCGAATGACGTTGATGAAATGCTTCTCAGCAGCGAACATGTAACGCGACCTCGGCAGATCGAGATAAACACATTCGCGAGTTGGATTCCCCTGCATCGTCATCTCCTTCCTCTCCTTCCCGACGGCTCTCTTTCTTTAATCCCGAGCTTTATCTCATTGACGAGATAGCTGCCTCGACCAAGAAGATACGTCCGAGTTCTCGCTGGCTATATGTATACCTATATCCGTCTACGCTCCTCTTCGGCCGGTCGGCGCGCCTATGATCGGTTTTAATCAATGATTCGAATCGACTCGATTGAAATTGACCCCGTGCCGCGATTGAAGCCCCGGCATCCGTGCACTTCATTCCATAAAACTGGAATCGATCACCAGGCGTGTCCGTTCGGTTTGCTCACCGCAAAGCTCGCGGCGAAATTTCGCGCGTGAAGCATCGAGAAGTCACGCAGCACCGGAATTGGAAGGGAGGGAGTGGGGGTGGGGGGAGGGAAAATAATAATAATAATGGCTCTAAAACGTCATTATATTGCGCAAGGATCACAATTTTGAAAATAAAATAATTTTAATTTAATGCTGATTTTATATAAATATTAACGCTCGTAAAATAAAAAAAAAAAAAAAAAATCTTTATCCTGAGATAGGTATTGTACAATTGACATTTTCCCGTACTCGCGTGGAAAGATTTTACATAGAAATTAATTCTGGAAAATTTTTATCAACAAGTATACAATGTATTATATATTCTCCCTCTTTCTCTTTTCTCCCGTGCATAAAACGCGAACAAACCGATAAATACAAATAAATTATATTTCTCCTCATTTTTTTTTCTTCTCTTTTTCAAATTGATAACCGTTCGAAGGCAATTATTATATTTTCGCATTTAATTGAAATCTCGTCTGTTTTCCTGCGCGCCATAAAAGAGATTGACTTGAAACTACTGACTTCGATGGCACCGAGAACAGCGAATCGATAGGAAGCAATGTATGGAAAGGGTTGTATCGCTGATACCCCACGACGTTATACCGTACGCATACTAATATAATATTCATTCTTATTTATAAGACCCAGCGTACGTAAACGCGACGAGCCTACGTAATATCAAGATTCCCAGAGTACGAACGAGAGGCGAGCATTTGACTTGGGCGTTTAAAAACACGCGTTAATACAAGACGCGGGAGAGGCGAAGGACTTGAGGAAGAAAGATTAAGCGACTCTTGTGCAAAAGGGAAACGGAGGAGGCCGCAGCTTTCGCGTGTTCATCGTCTCGACTTATCGGCCAAAAGTTGTATTCGCGAGCGAGCTTTGGCAAAGCTCGCTTGCTCCTCTCGAGATTTGCTTAATAAGAAAAGTGAATGGAACCGGAAAATGCGGCCTGCGTCCTACGTATCTACTACCGAAAGTAGCAGTAAACGCAAACGAGTTCTTTTTTCTTGCTTACACAGTCGTCGGAGAACACTATTTCGGTGTAAATTATATATTGGGTGATTGCATAAGTTCGTGCCCGATTTAAATATAAACTTCAATAGATTATATTTTAGAGATAACACTTTTATCAATCAATTATATAGTCTCCATTCTTTTCTACAATGATTTTCCAATGATCTATAAGCTTGTCGATTCCATTTTTGAAGAAAGAACTTGGTTTTTCTTGAAAAAAGTTTGTAAGGTGGTTTCCGACAGCTTCCTCGAAATTGAGATTCTTGCCATTTAAACTATTCTGCAAAGACCGGAACAGATAAAAATCTGAAGGCGCAACATCTGGAGAACATGGCGGGTGCTGCAGAATTTCCCGTTGCAACTCCTGCAGTTTTCGCAGCGTCTGTTGAGCGACGTGTGGCCTAGCATTGTCGTGGTGGAAGATGCGGCACCCACGTATCAAGCTTGGAAATGTATCCAAGCTTTTTTAAATGACGAAAAGCGGTTGAATTATCGATGTTCAGCCTCTCAGCAATATCCTCAGTTGTAATCCTTGGGTTTCTTTCCACTAAGGCATGCGCAATGTCATCATCGATGCCAGAAGGCCGTCCAGAGCGGGGTTGATCCTCCATGTTGAGATCGTCATTTCGAAATCTGCCAAATCACTTTTTGACTGTTCGGAGAGCAGGAGCGCGATCCAAATAAACGCTTTGAATATTTTTTTTGTGCAATCCCAACACTCACGCCTTTCCGAAATTCATATAGCATTACATGCCGCAAATGCACCTTTTCGTTCTCCATTTTTAATGATTTCTCTTATGCACAAATGGATTTAGCTGAACAATATCTGACGCTAAATTGACATAAGACAACGTCATCTATTCGGTGTAAGCAACAATTACCACACGAAAACAATAAAACTCCGCCATGCAATAACTTAATGCCATCTATGAAAATCGGGCACGAACTTATGCAATTATCCAATATAAAGTCACACCACTTGGCAACTTCATCCTTCCCGTCTCCTTCGGATGATCGTGTACACCACTACTCTTCCTCCGCGATCTTGTGCTTCGAACGAGTTTATCTATACACTGATAACACGGCTCTACGACCTCCGATGATCTCTCGCAAATGTTTACATACCCGGCAACCTTGTCTCGTGTATGTTATATATACGCGTATACGTTCGAGCAGACGCAAAACATACCAGATATTATACACACACGCACATATACATGGACAAAGGAAAACGTATCATGTTCTTTTTTCAAAATTTTACCGAACGAGTAAGTTTGCGCGGGGAAAACTTCCATCGACGTTCTCTTATCGCGCGGGTTTTATTTTTTGCTGGATTCCGTCAGTGAACGTCGAAATGTGAAACGTCGCTTACAAAAACCGATAACAACTGATAGCGAGAAATAGATTCAAAATTTATATGCATAATTTTATCGTAAGCGTTTTTCTCCACAATCCCAACTATTGATATAAAAACAGTATTCTATTATTTATTTTATTTTATTTTATTTTCCCCCGATAAATTATTCTTCCTTCATTCTTTTATCATACATATCTTAAACAATTAAAATATTTATTGAATGTGTACGTGCTTCTCTGTACAAATCTGATTAGTGTATGGATCTGTCTTTGATTCAACTCCAAATTATATGTAAGAAAAATAAAATATTGGTAATCTATCAACGTGGAGAAGATACGATCGTTAAATTTTGATTGAAGAATATAAATAAATCGTTTTTTAATTTGTACGCCTATTATCGCAACAAAAACAAAATAAAAGAGATAATTAACTGTTAAATATCGGATGAATAATCTGATATATTAATGAGTCAGAAACGCGATTTCATTATACCCGGTTTTTTTTTTCTCTTCATTCAATTTCATCGAACGTTTTGAATAGAGCTGCGTAGATGCAATAAAAGTATGATTTGTTTACACATGTAGAAAAACACATGTACGGTATATTCTCTTCATTATCCAGGACAATTGGGGTAGGGGGAGGAGATTGGTATGGATAATCGAGAAACACGGGCAATCCGAGCGCATACCGTACTTTATTGAGGCACAAACATTACTGTATGACTGTAATTTATTCGTGATACGCGTAACACATACACAACAATATCTACGTATATGCGATCGTTTAATACGTTCGTGTAAATAATTCGCGATTTTCGTTTACCCCTGGGCACTCGGTAATGAATCATTTTATTCAAGCACGTTATTTCTCATCTTCATCATTAGTTATTAGCAATTTACGACAGCGCGTTGATAATCCGCAAACAGGATAATTACATTGTATATGTATATTTTTGTATACGATACTAATTTAAATAATAAATAAACTATATTTAAAACGAGTCTCATGCCCGAAATGCTCAATTTCGGATAAAGAAAACTAAAAGCCATATCAAAATTTCACAGAATTTTAACACGTTCGTTTACCTGAAATTTTGCGGTAAGTGCGAGGATTTATAGGATGCCTCAACACAAGCTGTTTTTTTAAACGTTATTAAAGATAAAAGAATTTTTTTTCGTATTTTAGGGCTTCTAATATTTTACGTACGACAGGTAGACTTCACTTCCAGATAGAAAGAATTTTCTCTCATAAAATTTCAGTCATCTGAATTATCAAAATAATTTCGTTTAAGAAATATTCATTAATTGGACCGTTTATTTTGAAAGTGGTGCAAGTCCATTTTCTTTTGTTTCGAGAAAATTAAATGTTAGCAGATCTGACAATTAAAAAATATAGGTTAATTATGTGAAGTCTGGGAATGTTTGTACTAATTTATCAATATGTAATTTGATTATATAAATTTCTTTTAGGCGAATTTAATTAAAATAATATATATTTCCAGGCTGCAAATGGACTTATACCACTTTCATAATTAGTCAATTGTAAATATCATTTAATTTCAATTTTGAAATAACAAATATCACTTAAGATATATTTCATATTAATCCAATTTTGTTTATAAATAATAACAAGAAATAAAATAGAATTAGTATTTTTTATTTTGAACGTTAATTATATTTATATATTGTTAAACTTAACACAAGATATTGGTATTATTAATTATTTATGCTCTTCGTGTGGCAGTGTTTTGAAATATTCATGATGCACAGGAGGTATATAAGGTAATAGCTGCTGCATATCCTTATATTTTTCCTATGTAATAGGCCTGGCATCGTGATGGAAATTGAACTTACACGACTTTCATAATCAATGGTTACGCAATTTCTTTTACCGGCCAATTTTAAATTGAACAAAGCATTGGCATTTTTTAAGATATTAAATACTAACTAGTTATAAACAAAAAGTTTACACTAAATTAAGCATAAATTACGTCATATCTCATTTTTTTAAAAAAAGGACTTACACCACTTTCAAAATAAACGGTCCAATTATTTAAAATTATATATCTTATTATTAACATTAAATGTGTATATGTGTGTGTGTGTGTGTGTGTTTCCGCTAAGAATCCTGAAACTATTAGCTTCAGACCTTATTAAGTCTGGAAACTTATCATCCGTCTCTGGTAAATGCAAAATTCTCTAATGGCAGCAATATGAATATCCTTCAATTTTTGACACGTGCGAGATAACTTGTGTACGGATAAATTTACACTTGCTTCTTGCATTATATAAGAAACGTGATAATCTATCTATAGTTACAAAATTGTCAATAAATAAGGGAACATGCCCGTAGGGATTTAATGGAGGAACGTACTCCGATTTATTTATTTCGCCACCAGCTTCTTATAAGCACGTGTTGACGGTTCGACGCCTAAATCCCGACTGTTTTATTTCGCGTCTATCCGCAATTCTAACAAACACCTCTCACATGTTTATTTATCGTACATGTATCTCGTTGTTATTAAGAGTATCCAATTACAACGCGTCCTATATACACGGCACGTATCTTATACAGTATCCCCCCCGTTCAATTTAATACGTTTCAAAGAGATCTATAATTAAAAAAGTTATTGAAAAAATAAACACAAAGATTATTAGAAACATTCGATTAAGTTTATATTCTCTGTTTACACATTGTATCGTATGAAATGAATGAAAAACAAGCAAATCATACTTTTATTACTAAAGTTAAAAATTGCTTTTCATATAAGATCAATTTTTCAATTTCTATATTAATTAAATTTTCTCTTTTTACTCAAATTTAATAAATATTATTATGTACGTGAATTTAATTCGAAATTTTAAAACATTCTACATTAACATTTTTTAATATCCGATATAACGCACACATTTTCCTCTTTTTACTCGTCGATAAAAATGTGCGATTTTTGCCCAGGTTACACAAAGGGGGAAAAAAAAAACCGAACGGCTTGAAGGATTATTTATGAGCTTTCGAATCTCGAAAGATAAGAATTCGAATCCCTTTTAGCTGAATATACGCGAGTCAAAAATGAACAGAACCTTCCATAAAAAAAAAAAAAAAAAAAAAAACACCTCGAATCCTTGTTCAGATATAGACAGGGAGAAATTTTTTTATCCCGAGAGAATGGAAACTCGTAAAAAAGCTCCATAATTCCAATTTGTTCCTGCTTCTATTCCCGCACGGTGGGACGCCCGGTTGTGAGAATAGGGGTAAGATTGTAAATGTGGGGAAACCCTTCCTCGCGTAGTTATGAGTATATCGGATAGCGTTGGCAGGTCGGAATCGACCAGCGTAAGAGCGACATTAGGTTTCGCGCGGTCGTGCCAAACAGCGTTGGTCTCCTCGTTTCACGCACACACGCCGGGTCCAGAGAACAGCGCGGGCTCGGTGATGCTGCGTCCGCCTAGTTTATCGATCGTCCGTCGACTAAAGAGACAGAGACAGAAGAGATAGATAGATAGAGAGAGCAGCTCTGAACGCGATTTTACCGATGTAACACACGGCCGTTTTCAGATATGCGCGACGCTGTAACATTTCGTGTTACGCATCGGATACACAGCGTTGAATTATTTCGCGCCTCCGGGCCCTCGTCTCGTAAATACTTAATTCGCCCCGTTTGATAGATCCTAGCTTCGATGTGTGTGTACCGATAACGATCCCCAGGATTCGCGATCGTTAATCGAATTCTGGGCGCGCGAAACTACGGACGACACGCGAGAAGGAAATAAAAATGTTTCACGCTTCATACACCCGTGAGAGATGAAAGATTCAGCTTCATAAACGGTGCTTCGTTACACGGATTTCGCGTAACACGTATCGCTTTAAATTACAGTGGTGATGTATAATCATTCTTCTCATTACACGTGCGTTTATATATTATTTCAAAGATTTGACAGTTTTTCGATTGGAAGGAAAACATACATACAATATTTATGGAAGAATATTATCATCATAAGACACATGAGATATATATAAAATTAATATCGATAATAGTGGTTCCCTTAATTATATTAATAACAAAACGATAACTGATAGTAAAAGCAATAAAATGATAAAAAAATTAAAAATTTATTTATTATTTAGTAAAGCGGAAAAATTTTTCTTCTCTTATAATATCGTAGATAATGCAAAGAGATATTCTTTCACACTCATATATATAATTGTAGGAAAAAAAAAAGCTAAAAATCTAAAATGTGCATGCTGGTTGATTATTTTAATTAATGTAAACGTCTGACGTTTATTTCATATATTTCTAGAGACTTGGAGAAATATTTTTTCCCAATGTATTAACGACAGCTTAATCTTTTTCCCAACATTTCTTTAGGTTGAAAACTTTTCCGAAACATCCGTGTGCACGCGAACGATCGGTAACTCTATACGTAACGGGTATATGTAATAGAATTTTCAGACGACCGCGTGGCGCAAACTAAAACGCCAGCGACAGCTTTTAATTGAAGCTGGTTTTGTCAGGCGGGATATCGGAATTAATCGCGAAGGTTGTGTCCGCGCTAACGAATGGACGAACGTCGTGTTAGATCACTCAACGGATAATGGATAAATCGATAAAATGTTCCCCCCTCGTGGGCGCGTTGACACGCTTTCCCTCTTTCGCGCCATATTCGCGGTACCCTCCTCCCCCCGCCAAACCGAGCCGTGCCTGCAAATCGCTAATGCAATTTGCAACTGGAGCAACGCTCTTATAATCTAACTTTAGCACTGCAAAGTTGACACTGCAATTTTTTTTTTTTTTTTTTTTTTTTTTTAATTTAAAGTATAACTGAGAGATAATTTTCTATCTGTCAAAGTGTTGTAGGCGTTCCTGATACACATTACAAAAAAAGAAAAAATTGCGATTAAATATATATTTAAAAAAAAAATATATATATATATATATATTTATGGAATAATTCCAAATTCATCGATGCGTCATCTTTATCTCGTACGTGTTCTTTTCTTTAAAGGGAATGCACTTTAGTCTCTCTCCCCCTCTCTCTCTCTCTCTCTTTCTGTCTCTTGATAATCTCAACTTTCCTCTAACGTGATTAAGAAAAAGTTTATTAGCCAAAGTTTGTACGCCAAGGATCCATACGTATATTTTCGTAGCGGCGATAATAATATCCCAGGAGAAGCAATTAAGTCGAAACACAGCCCGATCGGGACGAACGGACGATATCGTTGGCCGCATACGAGGAACGGGAGGGCGAAAGAGAGGGAGGGTGGGGGAGAAGAGGGACACAGGAAGGCAGATAGGAAATTGCTTCGAGCATATATATACTCGCTCACAATCACAATGCCATCGCGGACGGTGGCGGGGACGTACGGGGTGCGCGTGTGCGTGTGCGTGCGCGAGTGCAACGCACCGTGACCCCCCGGTCGCACCGTGCGCACCGGACCTATGCAGAAATTTTGTTACGTCATTATCGAGCGCAGCTGCACGGTTTTCGGACACGGCGCGGAACATCGCGATCCACCGTGTTGTCAAAGAAAACAAGGGTAGCAAGAGCGTAATTTGTGCAGTTATTTAGACGTCAGCGTACCTCGAGCATTCTTATTGAACAGATCAAAGTGAATTATATATAATATGTGTAATTTTATATCGAGAATCTGAAGTTATATATAATAATAATAATAATAATAATAATAATAATAATAATAATAAGATAATTATAAGAAAAGTATGGTCGCACGAAATAACTGCGATAATTTCTCACGATACGCGTAACATTTGCTCAAAAAATAATTTTTTTAAGATTTTTTTTTTTTTTTTTTTTTTTAAACTTTCATAACGAAAGAATCAATTTCCCTTTGTACAGAGTGCCATCATCTTTATGTATAACGTAGAGTTTAAAGTATAATACGTATACGCTATGTTAAACAGAAAATAATATGTAGAATACATTTGTTAAAAAACGATCCGGGTTAAATCAGATAAATAATAGATGATCTTAATTCTTTATGCACATAATATTCAATCTATTTTAATATATATTTTAATATCTGTGTGTCGAATGTATTCTGGGATTAATTTTAAATATTATGTAAATAACAATTTTTTTTTTCGAATATCGACGAGAGAGAGAGAGAGAAAACATTTTCAAACATATCTACACACACACACACACACACACACATATTTTTTTTACATAACTGTCGATCAAGTTTTCGTTCGTATTTTTTATTGTGGAATCGATTCATCAATTTTACAAGCGGCCTGCTTATTGCGTCGGTATTATTTGCATTAAATCGAGTGAAAACATTCTATTATTTCATTTTCGAGAGGGAGACCGACAGCGATGTTTAATATTCATTTAAAAGCCGGATAATGCTACATTAAGATTACATATTACGAAAACTAGTATGCGATACACTCATGCGCATATATATATGTAATAAATATGCTAACAATATATAAAATAATGAAATCCATTTATTCGCTTTTCTCTTCAACTAAAGCGATTATGGTGTTAAATCGTACACTGTATATCCACCTGTTGTTCCTCATATTTTGAAAATAATAATAACGAATAATTTATTCATCATATACGCTTTTAGCGAGATATTTTTCATGTAAAGATATTACATTTTGCCCATGTGTGTGTGTGTGTGTGTGTGTGTACTCGATGCATAAAATAAAACGTCCAGTATGAAATTTTCATTAAACCATTCATAAAGGGCGTTTCCATTACAACAAAGGGATTGCATCGAGTGTCATTTTCTATTTCCATAACGCGGTAATTAAATATTTGTCATTAATAATTTTCATATATTTCTATTATTAATAGATAATTGACGATCTATTATTAATAATGCGTATCGGCTTTTATGCTATCTCGCTATCTCGCTCGGGCTATTAATAACAAAAATGAGGTCGCGCTCTTCGTCAATTCTACGGTTAACACTCGCGTCGTTAGTTTCCACTAGGAGAATTTCGTGTCGCGCGATACGGTAATAAAGTTTTCCGTCATATTCAGAAGTGCTTCGAGCCCCAACCGAGAAGCTCTGCCATTATTCTTGCACCCAGGTTCGCGTCATCCATCATACGACGTTGGGGTTGCATCGCAACGTTAGCGTGCACCCACGAGCGCGCGAAAGGAAGGGGAGGGGAGGAAGAAGGGGCGGTGGGGGAGAAAGAGAGAGAGAGAGAAAGACGGACGCGCACAGCGGCTAAGAACAAAGCCTGCGGCAAATGACAGCAGTAATTTTCGCAAACTGTTGCGGCTATGGCGTACTTCTTCGGGCAACGCGCGCATCTCGCGCAGCGAATTTATTCGACTCGCTCGCCAAAGAACGAGATATTTTCTCTTGCCCGATGAGACTCCTCTCATCACACTTGACGACGAGAGCTTGATCAATTTTACGTGATCAATAAATTGTAATATTTTTATATAATAAAGTATTGTATATATAATCTTAACGAGGATATCTTTTTTCTTGATAATAAATATAATAAATTGCGCGCAAAAATAATATTATATTACCGGAGAGGTATATTGAAAAAAAAAAATTCTTATATTATTTATTGAAATCGATAGTGTGACATAAAAACTTATTGCAAAAATTTTTTCTAAATAATCTTTCTATCTTCTTCTATTCGTCTATTAGCATAGATGCATTTTACATCGCGCGCATATCCCTGCAGCATGATCTCCAATTCTCATTCGAATCCTATTCGATATCGCAATGCGAGAAGCTGGTTTAAGGCAAGTAAAATTCGATAGAGAGTCACAATTCGCGAAAACGGCCGATCGTGGCTTACGGATGGATATCATTCCCTTTAATTCAATCGCGATTACTTCCACGGAGATTCGTCGATGCGACATTTACGAAATTGCATCCGATGCCCATTCGTATGCGCGAAGAAACGCGAAGAGATAAATCGTCAAAGATATTGATCGATAGATATAAATAAAAGGTAAAACGGGAAAATTTCATTATCGCAGTTTTTATACGTTTTTAAGATTCCCAAGCCGAGAAGCGGAGTTAAATTCTATTTTACAGTTTTCGTAATTACTCGAGCGCATTCCATTGATAATAAATTTAAGAATTTTCCTTCAGCGAATCGCGCATTCCAAACAAATATTTGAATTATAAAACAATTTAATTACGTGAAATTCTAAAAGGAATGTCATATAACTTTTATAACATCCGCGCGCGCTTTTTATCGCAATAATGAGATTGATAATCCCTGCATCGATTACTCCGAAACTATTGAACTTTCCTTTTCAGGTTTCGCGAATCTCGCTTTTCTTTTAACAAAAGTTTAAATTAAATTGTAGGGTCATTCGCGTAATATGAATCATTAAAGACTCTCAAAGGTAAGAGTCTCACATAAATATAAATATATATATATATATACGTTATATTAATATTAGAAATATTACAAATTTTTCTTCAGTATGTATATTTTTTGATCGCGTCAGAAAAAGAAAATTAATTTGTTTATAATATATCTGATACTTTGAACGATTAGGAATTGATAAAAAGCAAAGGAGAAAGAGTGTATTAAACAGAATAATGAGCGAAAAAGAAGTAAGTGAAGCGGACATTTTCAAAGACTACATTTAATCTACACGATCAGTGGATCAGGTACAAGCTATATATCTAAAGGGGCTATACTGTTTCCAATGAGCGGATGCGGTCGAAAGATACAAGAACCAAAAGAGCTATCTAGGGTTGTATTTACATTGAGAGTGCTTTGGAGTATCTTTAAGAAGATAAGCACTCCTTCATCCATTTGCCGTTTACAAATTTAGAATCGTTAAATGATGATAATAAATAAATAAATAAATAATGTAATAATAATAATTAATTAATTAATAAATAATGTAATAATAAAAATAATAATAATAAATAAATAAAATTAAAAAATAAAAACTGATAATTGTCCAGATTTTTATACATGTCTTTGATTAATTAAAATTTGAGTCTCTATCTTTTAAATTACAATAATAAAATGTATACATTTTGCATTACCGGTGAAACTTTTATCGTTATTCGCAATAGTAGAAATTCTATAGAGTTATAATTTCATAGTTTGGTATATACTGTGTATATAATAATGTGTGTACATAATATAAAAATATAATATGTATATAAAATACGCTATGTAGATTTTTGAAGTAAATCAAGCAATATAATATTATATAATTCATTCTATCAAGTTTTCACATTTAAAATGAGATTTTTATTTAATAATCTTTTTGATAAATATTTTTTTACACGATAAACTGATTATATTGTATATAATTATCAAGATAAATTGACATCTAATTACAAAGTCTCCGATTATTTAATATTGCTTGTACAATATTTTAAGCAAATAATAGATATGAAAATTTTATATATTTTATGACATGAAAAGCTTTTGCCAAAAGCAAACCATTTTAATTAAACAGAGATTATGTAAATATTACAAAACTTTTTCGTACAAGTTTAAATCGTTAAATAATATTTAATTCTTTTAATTCATTAAAACCCATCTTTCTAACTCAATATTATACGTTAGAAAATTTTCTACAGTTTCGTTATTATATATAATCTGCGCTTTTAAAAAATATAAATTTAAGCCAATCCAGAGATACACAAGTTCCTCGATTTAGCCAAAAACTAGTATAACTAACGTTTTACAAAATAGGCTAAAGTTTTATAAACAAGCCATGTTATTATCGCAGACATAATAAACACTCGACAAACTGCGAAAATTTAATACGATTAATGACCTTCGCACGAGGGATCTTACTTACGGAAATTAAGTGCTTCCACGCAGAGAAGTTCGCGGCCGATTATGTAACAAGGAACAAATTGTAACACTCGTGATAATCCGATAATCTTTAGCTGCTCTATACACATCGAAATAGTTACATCAAACGAAGATATAAGTGGAATTAATTAATTTCCAACAAAGAGAGATAAATTCTTTTTCTCGCGTAATATAATATAAAAATAATAGGTTTAAATTTAAAATAATAAGCGTATAAATTTGTCAGTGATTAATCAAATTATTTAGAAATCATAGAATTAGTAAATTAATTTCAAATTTTTCATCGAAAGCGCTATCAAAGATCGATATTGTTAAAGAGAATGCGTTAAAGAATTATATCTATTGCTAATTATATAATTTCTTAATTATTAATTATATAAGAGAAGTTAGTGTCTCGCGTATCATAAATTCATTTCTCGATTTTTTTCAACAAGTTATCCAAAATCCTGTTGGAATTCACCCGAGATGCTCCTGTCATATATTTACAAAGCCCCGTGGTGGCACAGCTCTACAGATCCGGCAATTTAGTATCGTGAGAAGATTCGGTCACAGTGTCGAGGAAGACGTACTAATTCTCGCTACCCTCGAAACGCGTATTCGACGCGCGATTGACGAAAAAGTTCAGCCGGCCTGGCCTGCGCCTCGTCTCCCTGGCGATAGATGCACCTGGAGGATGCATTCGCGTGCCGATCGTAGATGCTTCCTTACTCGCATCGGTACACAATACGGCGTAGCGGGTATATATAATGCCCAATTTTACACGAGACAAGATTGACGGCCCATAATATCTACACGTTCGTCCTCCGGCGAGCGAGACGAAATCCGCTTAGAAGTTTCGAAACCTGCCCCTGGGGCACGTGACGCGCACGCCTGTGCATGTCTGTGTGTGTGTGTGTGTGTGTGTCAGGGAGGAAGATAGAGGAAAAAGAAGAGAGAGAGAGAGAGAGAGAGAGAGAGAGAGAGAGAGAGAGAGAGAGAGAGAATGGGGACTACCATGATCCGATAGGAATAAGACAGAGAGAACTTATTTACTTTACGTCGCGCACACGTGTGCACGTGTCAGGTACACGTGTATGTCTTCTTTTCCCTTCTCTCGGTGGGTACGGCTTCATCCATGCGTTAAATTCCTCCGGGGGATTCTTCCGTCTTCCTCACGACCATCACCACCAACAACGTCCTCTCCCAATCTATACTTGGACCGAACAGAGAACCGCTCTCCCGAACTCTGTGGCGTCTCTTTGGCCGCGGCAACTTCGATGGCGCGGTACAACAACTTATTAGACGATCTCCGATATCTTCCTTCCCCCGCGGATGCGCAAGGCAAGTTTTAATTTCTTTGGGAGCAGAGACCGAGCAATCCGATTCCCCTGTTTTTCCAGTCAGAAAGGAAGCATACGGCAAATATGAAACACACACACACACACACACAATATATAAATTATCATTGCCGGGTGGACGCCGAGGTTTCCGTTATCAGTAGTTATGAGTGATAAAAGAACCGTTGGTTGGCGCGAAACAATGGTGTAAAATCATATATTTCTCATGTCGAAGAAAAAAATGACACTACGCCTTCGCTTATCTCACGGAATTGGATCAACTTCCTTGAAGATTGTAGCGAGAATACGCACTTTTATCCGATATAGGTATAATAAATGTAATATTATATACGTCGATATAACTATAAAGATTTTAACTCTGAAATATTAAGGATAAATATATAGAATATATTTATTATTAAAATGTATTAAATTTTATTTCTGAGATTATATATTGCAATTTATGTAAGGCTTTGGTTTTTATGAAAAAAAGAAAGAGAAAAAAAAGAAAGAAAAATCGTATTTTTAAATCAACACGGTACATCTTCCTCGTTTAAATTAATTTTCTTAGCGCAAGCTTCACGCGATTCTTAAATCCTTGTAATATATATGTCACTACAACTATAGAGATTTTACTTCTAAAATATTAAGAATGAATATATACAATATATGCATTATTAGAGTGTACTAAATTTGATTTCTGAAATTATACGCAGCAATTTATATAAGACTGCTTTTTTATATATTATAAAAAAAAAATGCGTTTTTCAATCGGATATCTCTTCCTCGCTTAATTAATTTCCTCGGCACAAGCTGCACGTGCGCGATTCTTAAATCATTGCGAAATCGACAAGTTCTTCGTTGCATAGATACGAAAGAATACACTTTGGGAGGAAATTTTCACGTTTCGATCGGTATCATTTTCGCCTGTATTTTCGCGGCATCTGAATATTCATCGAAACTCTATCCGGTTTCGTTCAATCTCCCTTCGTGTGTTGCCGTGATTCATCTCTCTCTCTCTCTCTCTCTCTCTCTCTCTCTCTCTATGAAACGACGTCGAGGAAAGTTGTGTAACGTGGAATCTCCACCGAGGGCACCTCCTTTACTCGGCGGACGGGTTCAAATGGCGGTTTACGAGAGAGCGGAGAGATGCTGCGATTGAAGATGCGCTCTCGGCATGCAGGATTCTGGACCCCTCTCGCGCTCGCTCGCTCGTACACTTTGTAACGCATTCCTGTATATTTCCCTCCGAGCAATTCGCGATGCGCGCATCTTTGTCTCGCTCGACGAGAGACTGTATACGCGAATACGGGAGAGGGGGAGGGAGAGAGAGAGAGAGAGAGTCAGTTGGTGTCTTTCACCGATGAATCCGGTCATGTACACAGGAACAAGTGGCCGAGTGGAGAAGTTCACTCGATTCTCTCACAGCGGATTGCATTAAATGCGTACAAAGGCCGGCTCTAACGCGAATTTCCGATTTCCGAATCTAATTCACTGACAGTTCAGTCAGGGGCTTATGGTATATCGACGGCTCAATGCGATGACGTGTATCCAGAATCTCGCGGAACAAAATTTTATAATTTAATAAATTATCATATTTATAAAGGTACAATTATATGAATTTATTATCCGATCCGCTTCTTCCCCCGATTGATTGCAGAATTCCAAATGCGAAAAGTATTGACTTTATTACTGTACGCTTGATGTGCGCGAAAAATAATATCGGGTATACGTACATCCTAATAGGGCTAATTAATTCGCACGAGATAAAAATACATCCCGGATTAAATCCTGCTTTACAATGTAAATACATTATAACTCTATTATCGCGCATTTTCAAACTATTATCAAGTAGCAATTCGCAGGCAAAAAAAATTTGTTCGTGCATCGGACAATATTTAATCAGGCAGAGAGAGTGAGAGAGAGATGATTTTTCGCAGTGATCTTTTTAATTAATTCATCATAATTTCATTTGGCCGTACGCGAGAGCGTTTAATTCTTAAACAATTCGACGAATATTATTCCGTGCGCGATAAACCAAAATAGAGCTTCGGAAACAATTACAGAAAGATATTCGCGAATACGATAAAACGATACTATCTTTAAATATGGGAAAAACTGACGGACGTGAGATAGAATTTAATGTTCAGCGCCCTTGAAATAATACGGGACTTTAACGGAGATCTTGTTTCGAGTGGACTTGTAATGATCGTTACAAAGCGTATCATCGTACAATTGCTTTCCCTTCGAAACGCTATTGATCGTTCCGTCAGTGCGCGTATCCGTTCTGATATTTTTTACGCTTTTAATTTACTCTACATCCACCGTATACCCGTGTGTACATTATATAGATAAATAAAACTAGACGAACGCGAAGAAAAAGAATTAGGGAAGGGAGGGGAAGAGAGAGATGAACACCGCGAGACTCCTAACTTCCTCAAAAAGGGTTCCAGCGGAATTTAATTAAAAAAAGTGTATTTTCCAGGTTGCCTTTTTCCCCGGGTGGCTTTGATCATGCGCGCTAAAGCTCTTTATACAATTTATCTCCCGTCGAAAAAAACTAAACGACGGGGCTACGAATTTTTCGCCAAGTAATATATAAACGCGACGCGGCCTCTCTCGTTCGCCAAGTCACGGAGAAGGAAAGAAAGAGAAAGAAAAAAGAAAAACTTTGTTTATTTCCCATATATATCTATGAATGTTTCATGCAATATTCTTCCGCATACGTAACGAGGTTGTATGATAATGTGCGCGGTCGAGGAGCCTGGTCTTATCGCCCTTTGGATATAAGTGTATGCGTCATTCTTAACCGCTCATAGAAGAACTTTTCCGTTCATCGATCGAACATTGCATAAAAGCTTTGTGAGAGAGAAAAAAGAGAGAGAGAGAGAGAGAGCGAAACTTTCTACCGTAGATTGTTCCGCAATTTTCGTGCGGAGAGACTTCTTTCCTTTTGACGAGACAAGAGCAAGGAACTCGAAGAAATTCTCCCGTCGACCCTATGGGCCTACCTAAAAGCGAACATGACTTTCTCCGCATTTCCCCAACAATGATGTTAATTTTAGCCCTTAAGTGGAAGGATCATCTCTTAGCTCATCGATAACTGGTCAGAGTTTCAAAAAGGGAAATAGGTACAATTCAATTTTTCTCGTCAAAAGCGTGTATCCGGATGAGATTGAAAAAATTGCGTATTTTTTTCACCCAAGAAAGAGAAAACAAAATGAACAGTTAAAATATAAAAACATTGTATAATATATTGACACGAAAGACGCTTTAAATTTTTTTTTTTTTTTTTTTTTTAAACACAACTACAATTAAACAATTGAAAAATCAGCGAAATTCTTTGTTAAAAAATTAGATTTTTTTTTCTTTTTCTTTTTCTTCTAGGGAAAAAAAGATTTCTCCAATGTTTTCGATATATTCTCGATTTTACGGAAAAACAATAATCGTGGTACGACGAAACATCCCTATTCCTTTACATTAAACAGACAGAAAAGAGATTACGCGAATAATTACTGGAGAGAAGGAGAGCCTTCGATGAGACTCGATTTATGGCGTGGCAAATTATTCCTTCGATTACCACTGTCGTGTGCTGGCCACGCTATTGTCGATGATTAGTCGACGACGGATGATCTCGATAATTGCAGCGGAATGCTTTGATACACGTGAGGAGAACGCGCTCCCATTTACGATGGAGAGCGCGACTCGTTAGCGTCAGTCGGGACGAGAGCGGGGAGTCGAGCGTCGTGCGCGAATGATAATTAGGCGTACAAAGCTACAGTAGGAGAGAGAGAGAGAGAGAGAGAGAGAGAGAGAGAGAGAACAAGGAGCCTGAATTCTCTTCGTTGTTATACACGCGTCATAATAATTACAGTGCTCGTGCAACAACCGCGCGAGACGAACCCGGACAAGGAAAAAGATGAGTCCGTCCCTCGAATTGACACGCTTCTTTCTGAAATTCGTCACGATCCTTTGTGCGCGTCCTAAAGGAACTATACAGGATGTCACGGTAAATCTCGCACATAAATGCGTGTTAAGCGGCGCGAAGGGAGAGCGGGGGTTTCCTCTTTCCTCGAATTTACGATTTCATAAAGATTTCACGAGTAAATAAGCAGAATACATTTTTTACGACCCCCTTAACTTTATGAATAACTTGCATTTATAAAACACGTTCTTTTCTCTCATTTTTTTTCTCTACGATTATATATTCTGATATATATATATATATCGTAATATAAAAAAGCGTATGATTGCTTGTACAAAAATTTTAAAATATCAATAAATGATGAATAATCTCATCTTCTCTATGTATATTATAAATTACATATATCCACTGTGTTTATTGCATTCTTCATTTCAGTTCAACTTGGCCCAATTTTTATTAAAAGTTACGAGTAAAAAAAAAAAAAAAAAAAAAATTCCAAAAAAAAATCCCATGCTCTCGAATTCATAATTGAATTGTTCTTTTGATGAAAAATATTTGACGGCGTCACAATTTTCCCAAGAAGAAACGTACGTATTCGTAGCGTTTCGGTAATGACGAGGTAAAGAGAAGCTAGCGCCGTAATAAGTATTCAAAAGGGCCGGGCTTTTAAGGGCGTAAAATAACAAGCTTCGCGTGCGCGTGCATCCACCGGTAATATTAAAAACGAGAGAGGCCTACGGGCGATAGGCCACGGTATTATTCTGCTGTCCGGCAGGTGGATACCGACACGAAGGAAGGGGGCGCGATGAGAAGAGGGAGAAGGCAAGCGAGAAAGGATCCCCCCCCGATTATTCAGCATCCGAGATTTGCAATCGACGTTCTCTCCTCCAAAGGGAGGAGAGAACGCCGCTCATATTATACAATAGATGCCGTACCAGGGCCGATAAGGTTACTTGTATCGATCTTAAGAGGGTAAAGGAAAAAAAGGCAAGGAGCGAAAAGATTATCAGTGTTAAATCCTGCTGTAGTTGTATCACTTTACACCATGGATAAAAAAATATTCTTAACCGTCTCTTCGTCATTTCTTCCCGATTCCTTCAATTGGAATGTTTAATCGCTTTACCTTTCGCCTCGTTTTCTTCTGACGCTCAACGTTGGGATTTTCTAATCAATTAATCTCTAAGTTATATGATTTAAAACGCATTAGAGATACGATAATGGATTTAGTGACTGCTAAATTCATTGGTTTGCGTATTGAAACGGATTCAGCCTTTCAAGCGAGTAATATCACTGTAAAATATTGACAAATATTGTCCGTTATTGTGCGTTTAAAGAGACATGTCGATAATGAAGTACGTGAACGGAATCGAAGACGGAAACGTGGTGTACATCTGTTTTCTCGTATAAAGATTCATACTATTGGCGTATAAGAACGTAACAGAAATTCTACATTAGCGATGTAACGCAATCGTGTGTCGGTGGTAAACGTTGGAAATTCCACTCTTGACAACGCGCCAAAAATACTTTGGCACTGCTGACACTGATGCTTCCAAGCAAATCTTATTTCACGTTAGCTAACACGTTTCGGATTATTTAATTAATATTTGTCTTATTTTAATAAATCACTGTAAATAAAAAAAAAAAAAATTAGATAATTAAAATGTTTTTAATGTATCTCAAATTTATATATAAAATTATAAATAAATTTATCAAAAATACAATGTATTTTGTTTTTCAATTTCCTCTATTTTTGCGTCCTCCTCTAAAACAAAGTGCGAGAGAAAGTATTTTAATATAAAAATATATACCAGGTATATAAATGTGAAACGGGAATTTTTGGAAAGAAAATACACGTTTATTGTACGAAAATGATAAAAAATATTTTATTCCAAGTATTGCCCATTGCTAGCTATACATTTTTCCCATCTCTCTGACAATTTGTGGATGTTACGCCAAAAAAACTGTTGCTCCTTTGAGGCAAACCAGTCATCGAGCCATTTTCGTACATTTTCGTAAGAAGTGAAGCGCTGCTCGGCAAGTGCGTGTCCCATCGATGCAAATAAGTAGTAATCGGATGGAGCCAAGTCTGGTGAGTAAGTCGCATGCGAAAGTATTTCCCAACTAAACGTCTCAATCGTTTCCTTCACCGGTTTTCCTGTGTGCGATG
This sequence comes from Polyergus mexicanus, assembly GCF_030449975.1. Lineage (NCBI taxonomy): Eukaryota > Metazoa > Arthropoda > Insecta > Hymenoptera > Formicidae > Polyergus > Polyergus mexicanus. The sequence goes on from NW_027223324.1 coordinate 5,333,325, forward strand.
GTGCATTATCATGAAGCAAAATCACTTTGCGTTGCCTTTTTTGATATTCTGGTCGTTTTTCACGCAAAGCTTGATTCAAATCGATCATTTGTTGTCGGTAGCGTTCAGTATTAACGGTTTCGCCAGGTTTTAGCAGCTCATAATAGATCACACCCTTCTTCCACGTTCTTCGTTTCTCACGTCAAAATCGCCACTTTTAAATTTTTTAAACCACTCAAAGCGCTGTGATTTACCAAGAGCATGCTCACCGTAAGCTTCGACAAGCATTCGATGCGATTCTGCAGCAGTTTTCTTCAAATGGTAACAGAAAATCAACGCTGTCCGCAAATCGTAGTTTCCAGGCACAAAATTCGACATGTTCAACGCTATTAAAAACTATGCTGTTGTATGAAACTTGTATCGTTGTGAGTTGAAAATCTTTATCAGATGTCAAAACAAGAAAATGACGCCAATGACGCGTTTTGACGGTAACTACATTGACAGCTAGGATCATATTCCGGTTTCATATTTATATACCTGGTACAATATTTGTATAGAATAATAAATTGGTAATATATAAATTATATATAAAATATAGATAATAGATAAAAAATACTTTCTCATACTGGATCGAGCGAATTTTACGGCGACGCGAATTACCAAGCGCGTCGTTAGCGCGCGCGCATCCGTGAATAACGCGCGTAGGGGTTTGCAAACGGCTTATGTAAGAAGTTGAAAAGTGCGCTTGACAAAGTATCGTTCGTCTCGAGAAGCTCGCGAGAAGAGGAGAAGGCGCAACGGCAGCGGCCGATCATCGTCCTCCAGTTATATCAGTAGCTCGACCACGACGCTTACGCTACGCGACGCGACGCGACGCCTTCTTGCTCCGCGGGCGTTTTGCATACTTAAAAAGTTTCAACTTCGCTTTATAACGAGCTTGGAGAGACCCGCGTACGGTTAACAAGGAATGATTTATCGCGTTCCTCGCCATATGGCACGTACAAACGTACGCCGGGACCAGCGCACACGCGTCACGACGCGCGATGTGCGCGCGTAATCGACCGGACCGAAGCGAGCGACCGAATAAATCACTGCCGTGCCGTGGCGGCCTAATATAATCGCGCCTAATAAAGTTGGCGGCCACTAAATTTTCTTAACTCGACCTCCCCCCTTTTCCCGCCCATACGATCGGTCCCCGGTCGAAAACGCCGAAACGATTTAACAACATAATCTGTCGCGATAATAAACGCGCGCGAATGTCATCGTCCCATGTGGCGGTCTCGCTCGTACTCTCGGATGATTTAGATCGGAAAGCCGAGCCCGAAGCTCTCGCTCGTTCGGATGCGAGACGATGTACCAGAAAACTAATGATTTCGCGAGTCATTAGGCGCCCAAACGAACGAGACGGAACGTCTTGTCGGAGACGGAAATGAAGATCGCGCGTCGGACAAGAGAGAGACGAAGAATTAATCGGAGAATTCAAGTACAGGCTGAACGCGTGGAGAAAAGGGACGAGTAGCAAAGTGCATCAATTTTCACATTTAGAGAATTAAATTTACAGAATTAAATATACAGAGATATAGAGAATTAAATTTATGGAATTGAATATATATACATTATATACGATGTATAAAGTTTAATTCTTATTTATAATAGAGCACAATTTAAATATATATAATTCAATTATATAAATGTAAAGTGCAGCTCAAATATTGTCGTAGAAAAGAGTGGCGATATCTTTGTCAAGAAAGACATGGGTGTAAAATTCATGAGAACTAACATCATACGTCCATCCATCTATCATTCAATTCCTCGAATATCCTGTGCTCTTTTCTAGTTCGCGCGACCATTTTGCATGTTTCTTTCTTCTCTCTTCGTGAAAGAAGGAGCAGAAATGGGTTTGTGTGCCGAAAGGGACGGGCGCGCAGGACCCATTTTTGATCTTTCTCACTCTCCTTTCGTGCCAATACTCTCCGTTTCAGTTTCCATAGAAACCTTCAAAGATTACCGTGGCAAATGTGATATTTCACGCCGTCGTGTCTAGACTACCATAGAAAAATTGACCCAGTGACCGTTCGTGTCGTCAAAGATTCACGATTCCTTTTACGCTCCATTATCGTAAGTTTTACTATCTACGCCGTGTATAATTGTTACGGGTAACGAAATGGCGACTGGAAAACTACTGGGTGGTAGGTACGAATGAATGCATCAGTCGTGCGAAAATTCCAGATATCCCGTTCGAAATTCATATTCGTTCGTTTCGACTCGACAGCTGACTCGATCGCGTGTTATTCACGTGGGAGATTCACGCTATCCGTTTGCGTGTATCTTTTGCGGATTGACCTACGAGATCCTTTTCTACCGTTTGACAACCTCCGCGTAAAAGCCATATGATTACGCTTCCCGTCATTTCGATCAACCAGCGATATTCAATCAATCGCGTCTTCCAGAGAGACGGAGGATATTATTGGAATGTAAAAATGTTTAAATCGTTTTTTTTTTTTTTTTGGAATAAAATTTTTCCCCGTTATTATTTCCTTATATCTTTCGCTAAATTTGCATATTGATATTTAATTTTACCTTCTGTTAAATGCACTTTCGTAGCTCTTTTCCAAACGTCAAATTTACATTGCGGGAATGTTCCCGTAACGTTATGGCCAACTTCGGCATCGTGAAATAACATTAATCGAATTTTCTAATTACTCGTAATATTCGCTTGAAAAAACAAGCCCTTGAAGAAGAACTCTCGAGGATCTGGAAGGATCTCGATATGCGCGTACACTTTACAAGAACTTGGCGGCAAATCTTGAATTTTGACATTTCATTTGCATCAATCCCTGATGAATGGATTTCTATAATTAATTTCTACTTTATAAATGGCCATCGATTCAACTTGATTTTATTTTAGAGGTGACCATGCAAATTGTAAAAACGTAATATCGTACAATTGTAAAAATTTTGAAATTTTCTCTCTCCGAGAAATTGACAGAAAAAAAGGGGGCGGGGGACGAAGTAAAATAAAATAAAATAAAATAATCGTCGTAACATTCTCATCGCTTGACGCTTCGTGTCGATTTGTCCCGCTTTATAAAATCGACATATTCCGATCTTGCGGCTTATCTTTTTCAGCTCTGCAAATTTGCCGTAGAGCCGCGATACCATACGATTTGCGATATCAAACGAAATAAGTCGGCAAGGGATTTTCCGAGGCGTCGACGTGAAATATATACGACGTATGTACGGGCGCGAAAATGTATAGGGGTTTCGTATACCTTCCCCCCCTCTTGATTCAGACACGATGATTCTTGCATTTCATTTTGCAGCGACGCGAAAATCGCGCGCATTGGCAGCAACCCGAAAGATTTATTATCGCGCACGAGGCGCGGGGCATCCCCGATATCGATAAATTATCGGGATTGTATTTGGCATTGGCCGTAAATAGATTAGTAAATTATCGGCGATCGTTGCAATAATGATTGCAGCGGTTTGGCAAAGCGACGTTCGCAACGTTTTAGTCATCGCAGCGGAATTGGCGATTAATTCAACAACGCGCCATCTAAAGACGATCAAAGATCGTCAGCTCTCTCGTGCTCGCGAGCTGACGTAATTTTCAATAGGAGAAGAATACGAATAATGGCATTCGGCCTTTAGCGCTCGCTCGATAAATCGCGGGAAAAATCAATCTGAAAGTGTAATTTATGGAGAGTTCGAGCCGCGCGCGCGCGCGACCTCCTCTCGTAGGGATTCCCCTCGCTTTTTCTCGTACAATCCTACATTCTTACACCGTATTTTCAACGATTTCCATCGCTTCCGCGTCGCTTGTTCGTTCGCGTCTTGTTCCACCTTCAATTTCTGATGTCCGCATCGAATTTGACGGATGTCGCGCTCGATATCTCGTGAAATCCAAGAGATCTCTTTCTCTCTCTCTCTCTCTCTCAATGTCTTTCGCATCGCTTTTCTTGCTTATAGAAACAACGTCTCGCTTCACTTGCGGCTAGTTAATCTCCCTCGTTAATTTTGCACTACGATGTAATACTCTCTACGAGTAGTAATCGTGTAATCCGCTTGCCGCATTCTCTCTCTCTCTCTCTCTCTCTCTCTCTGTCCTTTTCTCTCCTTCTCTCTCCCGCCGGAGCAATCTTCCCGGGAGCATCGAAGCGTGCGATTACGTTTCACTTCGTTCTTCGCGTATTCCGCATAGCACAGAGGTGCGTTTATGCTGCGCGGGCGAGCAGACCCGTGTGAACGAACTCGGTGTGAAGGGAATTTTGAAATTGTGTATTCAAGAGTGACCGTGCCTCCATCCAGCATAAATCCATCGGATTCATAGGATTCCGATGCGGGATTGAACAATTCGAGTTTTAACATTTTACTACTCTATCGATATTAGTGCACTGATGTAATAAGATTTATTTAGCGTAAATGTGACATGTATATATATACAGAATGTTTGAATTATTTTACATTTTATCATTCTATGCCTTGCGATAAAAGTAAAATTAAAAAGACGTATAAACGAAAATATTTTAAATATTTCATTGGATAATTATAAAGCGAAAAAAAGAAGGAAATAATTTCGATTTTAATTTTTTTTTTATTTCCAAATACCGATCATTCTCTTCGTCAATGGAAATCTAATCAATTCGGAATAATTATTCAACTTCAAAATACCTCACTCCGCTAAATTTGTATCTGTTGTAAAATTATGAGAGAAAAAAAAATATATAAAAAATAAAAGTAAATGTACGACAGAGACATTACAATTGGCTGAAATTAAGAAAGTGACATAAAATTCAGTACTACATATAAATTTTTCAACGAAAAAAAAAAAAAGGAAGAAGAAGAAGAAGAAGAAGAAGAAGAAGAAGAAGATAAGATAGATTTGCTAAAGATTCAGCATTTTTTTTTTTTTTTAAATAGAAGAATTTGAAACAAAATCATTTTCCTTCTGTAGTAATTAAAAAAATGTTTCGGACTTGAATTTATGTAATATTTTTATCTTACGAATAATTATAAAATAAATTGGAATTTTTATAAAACGTTAAAAAATTCAAACATACGGTAGATTTTCGATATGCGCGATGACTGGAGGACATTGGAAACTAGAGTGGATGAGAATCAATAATAATATCCGCTTTAAATGTCAAACTTTACTTAAGGCGTGTCTTAGAAATTACTGGCTTAATCCACTCTCGAGTTATCGGGTAACTCAAACTTGCCCTAAAATTTTTACGCTGTAGATGGCTGCGTCGACGTGTAGTCACGATACCGTTCGATATCTCTGAGAGATCCTTCCGGAGATGAGATAGTCACGATCCGTCGTGAAATTTAAAGAAGCCCCGACGGAGAAAGAGAGAGAGAGAGAAGGAGAAGCAAGGAATATATAAGGGAACCGAGATCTGGAAAGTTTCTCATTGACGAATCGCGCCGCCAAGCGTAATCGCAAACGGTAGTTTACCCGCGCTGACAATTGATTAGACTCGAGATAATACAGAGCTCGGGCATCGGGAGAGAAAAAGAGAACGTCGTGCATATAATTACGTTTTCTCTCATCCAGCATCAATTCGACGTAGTGCCACTTCGTCGTAATTCGTTTCCTACTTTCGTCCTCCCCCTCGCGAATGCTCCTCCAGCGCGCATGTTCTTATTCCTTTCTCTCCTCTCTCTTCTTCACTCGGCCATCAGACCAATCATCCCGAGAGAGAGAGAGAGAGAGAGAGGGAGGGAGCGTACCATGCATTTTATCGCGACTGCAAAATTTAATGAAGTCACAGAGAAAGGGGAAAAAAGCCCGTATCAGCGTCGAGCGTAATTTAAAGAGGTCAGAGTACGCCTGCTTTGCGAATCCACTGAGCGTAATTTTTTATTAAATATTTTCGGCAATATATCCGTGGGACTTGACATTTCCTTTTCAGAGCGCTGATATTACTTGTTTGTCTCCGTAGCATATATATATATATATATATATAGTTTCGAAAAAAATTTCACGTCAGTAGCTTTATGTAAGCAGTGTGGCCGTGGGAGCGATTATGCTTTATAGCTTATTGCAAAATCGATAGCGCGCTCTCGTCGAGAGAGAAACTATTTTCCCGGCTTACAACTTGAAGAAATGCGCTTTCGTGCATTATTTTTGAAATACTGCCCATCCACATTTTCGTATTAATATTATATAGATTTAGAGTATGTCAAGCGCTATACGACTTAGCTACTGTATGTGGTATATCATCATCATTATTATTATTATTATCATCATACAATTGTATGTACCGTCGTAAAAATTTCTGAGTGCATATAATAAAAACGCTCGAGGTTTCGTCCGATTCCATACCGCTATCGTAAGCTTTCGCGACGAGCGTAAATAAGTAAGGGAACGATTTCCGCTCCTTTTAATGCAACCGTGGGCTTCGCGTAAGGAGGTATATAGCTTGAAACGAAACGATTTTATATCCGTTTCTCGCAGATTCAGAGGCAAAAATATCGAGAATTTTCTGAACTTTGACGCGGCTCTCTCTCTCTCTCTCTCTCATAAAACCTAAATCGCTCGCTCATGCGAGAATCATCGCGCTTTTGCTTTTGATAAATCCCCAAGATTTTTAATACTCGTCGCCCCGCCGCCATCCCCACATTCATCCCTTCCCATATGAAAACGCGGCTCAACGAGCGCGAAGAACACTTGACACTAATCACGATACGTGACCATCAAAGGCTGCCGGTGGAGATCCTCGAATGTACTATTCAATCGCAAAAGGAAATACAATCAAAGAGAGAGAGAGAGAGAGAGAGAGAGAGAGAGAGAGAGAGCAATTAAAAACCAACGAGTCTCCTCCACCTTCCTTTCCTCCCTTTTTCTCCATCTCTATTTCTGTCTCTTTTTCTCTCTCTAATACTATCTGTCTGTCCATCTACCTATCTACCTGTCCATCTCTATCTCTCTCCCTTCCTACGTCTACCCTTTCGTTGGCCTTTAGGACCTTTGCATCGTTCCTCAATCAAGGTATCCCGGCGCGCGCGCACACAGGTGCACGTGCACAAGTGCACGTAGCCGAATGACTATGTGTGTACACAACCCGTCGGGATCCCTCCCTTGTTAGAAGTCATTTCAAACATTTGCCGTATCACGATCGCTCGCTCGTTCGCTCGGTGCTCGACCGGTGTGAGCGTTTCTTGCTCGCGGTCCCCCGAGCTAGGAGAAAAGACGTCCCCCGTCTGGTCGGAACGAGACTTCGATGGTCCCCCGACACGAATTAAAGGCCCATTCGCGGCCGCTATACGCTCTCTGTTCGCTTCTTCTTGCTCGACGTCGTTTCTACGTATGCGGTATGCATGGCGATGGACTAACGAGCGTCCACGAGTCGTTTGAGAAATACGACGAATCCATTTGGGATATTAGTCACAGATAGGAATTCTCGGAAAAGTTTGAAACACGTTCGTATGTCAAATTTCCTAGATAAGAATACGCGATAGGATCGGAATTAAATCGACGTTGAAATTAATTTTAATCGCGTGACCGATTGCATCGTAGATTTATTTATTTCCGTTTCGCTTAGCGTTTTAAACGTCTTTTACAATTCCTCAGATCGATTAAGCGATTCTGACACTTATTGAAATATTTACGCGTGAGTTTTTCGCTTTAAAGAAACTTTTAGGATACTAAATCTTATTCTTGTTTACAATTATATCGTGTCAAGGCGGCGATAAATTTGCTCGGATATACATTTACACATAATAAACGATAGCTTGCGCTTGACAGCTGTCAAACGCCTGTTTGAATAATTCGATTAATATTATACAATTAATATCATTAATAAAATTAATACAATCGCATTCTCCTGTAATTAAGAATTTCGTACGAGATCTTAATACCTCAAGGCTAAAGCAAGACTCTTTAAAGATTTCCATCTTTTAGATTTGTTAATATGCATTTTTCGAACTTTCAAGATCCTCGAGAGAATTTCCTGTCTTTCAATAATATTCAAAGCAATAACTCTAAAACCATAATCGCTAAATCGCTTGGGGACTCGTAGGAAGGAAAATAGAGTTACTACTAGGTATGCGTCAGTATCCAGGCGGTTTTTCTCGATGGATGCTCGGATGTATTTTTCAGATTATCCGGATTCTCCCGTCCTCTCTCTCCCTCACCCTTCCCGATCCGCGGCTCTTCTTGAATATAAAGGGAACCTACAGGTGAAAGTGTACCCGATACCCGTGCCTCCCGGCTTAGTCATCCTAAACGTGTCGTCGGGTCTCGAGTAGGTAGAACAATGCCAGGGATCTATGCGTCAACCTCTTGTCTTCTTGTCCTCTGTCTCTCTTGGGATAAAGCTCTACGTTAAGAAGAACGATTAACGTCGTTCGCCCCTTCGTCGCTATTTATTCATCTATTCTAAAGTAGAGTCTTTTAAAACTAACTGCAGCGTTAATAACCCGAATGATTTTATACTACAAGTCTCTAATCCACTTTACTAAAAACTTCGATATGAGTTATGATATTATTTTTTGGAATTGGAAAAAAAAAATTTTTTTCTCTACCTAGACTTAACAAGGCAATTTTATTTGATTACAAATATAAAGATTATTTTTTTTAAGCCAAGAAAGATTATTTATCTGAGATTAAAAGAATTAAAATTTAAAAGTCGAGAATGATCTATTTAAATCTTATTTTAATACTCAGGTTTATTTTCATTATCGACTCTCTCTCCCCCTCTTTCTTATATGTATGCGTGTGCGTGTGTGTGTGTGTGTGTTGTAGGCGAACACGACGGAGAATCCTCTTGAGATTCGCAAAGAGACTCGCGAGCCGAGGAGCTAATCGCGTATCTATCTCGTTCCTCGACGCGTCATGTTGAGATGACACAAACCACACACCCCACACGTAATTTATCGCACCGTTTACATAATCGAAGAAGCCGTTGTTGAGCGAATCGTGTACATTCGCAGCGGGATGCGTATTTTGTCGCCGCTTGAGAATGGCATCCTACGTAGAAAAGCGAGAAAGGGAAGAGGCGATAAATAACCGTTGGTAAAGAATTATTTTTCCCAAAATGAAACATCGAATAATTACACCTATTCTATCTTTGAAAAGAGAATCCACGCGAATGTATCATTCAACTTTATCCACGTGGATAGATATGCACGTGTCACATACTATTTTTCAAAAATCAATGTATATATTATTAAATATAAAATGTTTCATCAGATTTATTTCAATAATTTTTAATAGTATTATTTTTCAAAAAATTGAAAGATAATTTTTTCTTAAAACAAGCCATTTTTAGCAACTCGTTAAAATTTTTTAATATTAAATAACACGAAATATTAAACATATTAAACTTCGATTCTATTAAAATTAAACCGATTCGAAAATAAAGAAGATCGATAAATTAACTATTACTAAAAGCACGTAGAATTTAAATCTTCAGAATCTTACAATATATTTTATATTAAATATTACTCAATAGCGTCTCTTTTAAATTTTCGCAAGGAGAAAGTCAAAGTTATTAAAGAGTATAATATCTTCTATTGTCATAGTAGCTATACACTTTTAGACTGTATAGACGAAAGGCGGTTATAAAAATTTTCAGCAAATAGCTTGATTGTCAAACAACGTTTCGCAAAGACCCTTCTCGTTAATGAATCCAACAACAATCGACCCGTCATATAATTGCTACGCTGCTAAGGTAACGGACTATGATCGATTCAATAATGTAGGACGCGGGGTGTGCTTGTCTCCGACTTCAAAGGCTAATTAATTTCCGAGATGATGATAAACATTACATTGACCACCTCCGCAGTTACAAAGAAAACACAATTCGTCCATGCATGCATTCATGACAGCATTTATGACAGTTAATAAAGCACAGTTTGAATGACAAAGACAAATAGGGGGAAAAGAAAAATCTTTATTTCATAAACGCGCTACTTGTTTTATTATAGATTGATTTATGTGCGGATTTTCGACGAGCTTATTTATTGGACATTTGCCGGCACATCCTATAAATTATAAACCGGATATGCCAAGAATATTCATCATAATATCATATCTTTTTTGTAATATGTAAATGAGCTTGATTTCATCTACCCTCAAAAATAGATAATATATGATTCTCTCTCGTGTGCATTCCATGCTTTTTCCATGCTGTATCTATAATTTAAAAGAACATTTTTTTTCTAAAAATTTTTTTATCTAAAAGCGATCTGAATTTACATCGTTTTGCAGATTTCGTAAAATTATATAATTTCGTGTTAAAAAAATCTTAAATCTCGATTAGATCGGGAGTCAAATGAAGCAATATTCTCTAAACAGCGACATCGATTCGGAGAGAAAGCTCGGGAATATTGCTATTGTGCCGGAAAGGAACTTATAATGAACGCGCAATTTAGAAACGTTAATAAATGGATGGCGGTGTAAATATTGGGTTAAAGTCGGCAGAGTTTCGAATTCGATTTCTCGAATCTATATAGCGTTCGCGGATTGCGTTTAAAATTGATAGCCCGATCAACGCGACGCCGTCTCCTACAATTGAATCTTCTGATAAATTTCCCATCTATCTCGACGCAACTTGAACGGCACCTTCTACGGGTATCTACCAACACCACCGCCGCGCCGTCGCCAGAACGCCCGAGTCAAATAATTTCTCCAATTGTAATGTCGTCGATAAATCAATCGTCGTTTCTCGCCCGCGATGCAATTGTCTTTGACAATTGTATTCGCCGACTACAATACCGCGTTAGCACGCCCGAACTGTTGCACGTCAATTTCAGAGTTTTACTTGACAGAGTAACAATTCTCCCCAATAATTCAACCTGAAAGAGTAGCCATTCTTTTTTTATCACCGGTATTAACTTTACGTTCTCTTTGTTTTTAGATATCCACCACCTCGCATCGAAGTCTTAAACTTGCTCTCTGCTCGGCGAGCAACTTGATAAAAAAGAAAACAGAACGATAGACTGCACAAATAATGGAATGAATGAAATATATAGTTAAAAATATTAGCGTAAAAATAATTTTTTTTAAATGCATATACCAGGTATATAAATATGAAACCGAAATTTGCCCATAGATTGCCCTAGCTGTCAATGTAGTTACCGTCAAACCGCCGTCATTGGCGCCATTTTCTTGTTTTGACATCTGATAAAGATTTTCAACTCACAACGATACAAGTTTCATACAACAGCATAGTTTTTAATAGCGTTGAACATGTCGAATTTTGTGCCTGGAAACTACGATTTGCGGACAGCGTTGATTTTCTGTTACCATTTGAAGAAAACTGCTGCAGAATCGCATCGAATGCTTGTCGAAGCTTACGGTGAGCATGCTCTTGGTAAATCACAGTGCTTTGAGTGGTTTAAAAGATTCAAAAGTGGCGATTTTGACGTGAGAAACGAAGAACGTGGAAGAAGGATGTGATCTATTATGAGCTGCTAAAACCTGGCGAAACCGTTAATACTGAACGCTACCGACAACAAATGATCGATTTGAATCAAGCTTTGCGTGAAAAACGACCAGAATATCAAAAGAGGCAACGCAAAGTGATTTTGCTTCACGATAATGCACCATCGCACACAGCAAAACCGGTGAAGGAAACGATTGAGGCGTTTAGTTGGGAAATACTTTCGCATGCGACTTACTCACCAGACTTGGCTCCATCCGATTACTACTTATTTGCATGGATGGGACACGCACTTGCCGAGCAGCGCTTCACTTCTTACGAAAATGTACGAAAATGGCTCGATGACTGGTTTGCTTCAAAGGAGCAACAGTTTTTTTGACGTGGCATCCACAAATTGTCAGAGAGATGGGAAAAATGTATAGCTAGCAATGGGCAATACTTGGAATAAAATATTTTTTATCATTTTCGTACAATAAACGTGTATTTTCTATACAAAAATTCCGGTTTCATATTTATATACCTGGTATTCTATATACGCGATTTATCATTCACAATCAAGATATTAATTTCATAAGAACAACGAATAATTATACTCGGTGTGTTTGAAGAATAATTAATGGCCCGTTTTACTTAGGATAAAAAAAGGGATTCACTTTTAAAGCGGATTAATTTCGAAAATAACTCGTGACAGTTACTCTCCCCTCCTCTCTCAACGGGCACGTGTGGGAAGCGAACGTTCAATATTTAAATGTTTAGCCCGACTTGTGCCGAGCTCTGGGCTTTATCGTCGAATCAAAAGCCAACGGGAAAAGAGAGCGTTTGAGCTCGAGCGCGTTACGATACTCTTCCTGTCCATATCCTCGCGCGCTGAATAAAAATGTTCTCTCTGTCTTTCGCACAGCGTTAAAGAACTCCGAGAATCGGTAGTCGCTTTTTGCGTCCGATATATACCATATGTATCAAAAGCGCACCGCAGGATCCATCCGGGAGATGCGCCTTCGGAAAAGAGAGAGGTGCGCGAGGTACAATATAAAATCAACCGTTCATTTAAATATAAACGAGCCGCGTTGGACAAATACGTTTTCGTCGGATGAACACGTTATTCCCCACCCCTCTAATTCACGATCTCTTTTCTCATACGTACCACAAGCGACGATACAATGCCGAGGCATCGTGTATAGTATAAGCCGTATTTACATATCTTGATACATACATACATACATATGAGAAAAAAATCGATGGCAGCCAGGATGGCTTTAATCAGAAAGCGAAAGGCAAGACCCTACTACGCACAGACGTTCTACGTGTTACACGTCGTCCCGAATATATATGTGCACGCATAGGGTGTCCCGGACTAATAATCGAAAAGCATTCTAAAAGAAGACGTAAGAATATGAGACGGAGTAGATGTTGCGGAGAGCCCGCTAATCGTGACTCCTTTCGGGGAATGTAAAAGTTTCGAATGGCCAACGGTTAGTGTAATTTGCGCCTGTATCATTGGAATGAGCATAAAATTCAAGTTACGAGCGAACACAATGGATGCTTGTCTTAAAATAAAATATCTAATTTTATGACTCGAAGATAGAAATCGGTATCTCGTATTTCCATATCTCCCTCCCGCTATATGATATATTCCCCTTGATTACTTTTCTCATTCAGCGGAAACATCGAGGAGAATATATCGTAATTTGTCGGATCGTTTTTTTCAATTTCCATTTCTTCTCAGTCGATAAACCTCGTATGCGAAGCTCCTCCGCGATAAGATTGGTCTTCGATTCAATTATAGAAGCAAAGTTTCGTGTCTTGTTAATGAGACGAAATTTTCATAATTTAAAAATTTATTCTTAAGTGTCATCTGAAATATTGAAAATTTATTACGAGAACTTAATTTTCATATTCAAAGGCACACTGAACGAGAAATGCACGAGGGACACCCTGTACGCAGACGACTACTGATCGCCTAGCTCACGTTGCGAGCCTATTTTGGTTAAACAGTTCGTCGAAAAAGGCACCTACTTAAGTCCAGCTCTCCCCCCCTCTCTCTCTCTCCTCTCCGACGGCTTTTATCGGCTTCTGTCGTCGCACAAAACCGGTAAATTCTCCTCGCGTTTCATTCGGAGGAATAACGAATCGCTTGTTTCCGAGAAAGGCGATACACGCGCGAGGGAGGGTGACTAGAGGAGACCAAGAGAAAGAAAGCCCAGGGTTTATCGTAAACGACCCATTTTATTCTCACCACGAGAGCTATTGGTCGCGCGAGGACGAGGCGTAAAAACGTCTAGACATTATTATTTAGGGGGAGAGAGGGAGGGGGCTATCTCGCGGGAGATACCCGATAGAATGAAAGGGGGAGAGTGTGTATAGTCGACTATCGATGCTTAACACCGGGTACGATCGCTGCTTATCGCCCACCAAGTCGGAACACCATGTTAAGGCTTGATATCGAAATATCTTGATTTCGCTATCTCTAGTGTTTTTTAATTCGCTTCCGCGTTAATTCAAAGCGTAATTTTACAAAGCTCATAATCGTTGAACGATAATCGAAAGGATTAAATTATCATTAAGTACACGTCAATTTTTTAATCCATAGAAAATTTTAATCCATGCCGATAAATCGACGGCATTAATCGAAAATATTTCATAATTTTTGAGCGTTCTCGTTTACACAATATTATTTTCCAATATTGTTCTATTTTTCAATAGCGTATTTAAATTTTTTTTTTTCCCATTCATATACAATAGTTTGCATTTATTTAATATTTTATATCGTAATATTTTGTATCGATAGAAATATTTCGAAGAAAAGCTGTACAGATAATTGTTTTGGGAAAAGTAACAATTTATCTATTGCAATATTCTTATCATTAATATCGTCAAAATGACATCATATCAAGAATAGAAGATTAAAAAATTGAATACGAACCGAAGCAGCAGGAGATCGAACGCGATCCAAGTCAATGTTGGAAGACCAATATCTAAAACAAAAATATTGCAAACATTATAGAAAGAAAAACATTTCAAAAATATTGAATCCTATCAATAATAATAATAATAAAAAAAAAAAAAAAAAAAGACGCAAAGATTGAACGTTTCTTTGATACGAAATAGATGGTTTTTAACTCGAAACGGAACGTTACCCTAATGGATGATAAATCGCCGATATCTTTTCCCATCTGCCATTTGGCTATCTTTTCTTCAAACCCCGCTCTTATAACCGATAATATCATAGAGCAAAGCATCATCGTGTCTCTCGTGAATCGACCATCGAGCCGTCGATTCGCCGTTTTCGAAATATCGAACGTTCAGCGGGAAGGTCATCCCTATATCATTTCCGACGATACCGCTCGGTATCGTTAAGAAAATGATAGTTCCCGGTGCGAATCGGCGGGAAAAATGGAACAGCAGGTGCCCGTGCCGGCTACGCGAGCAATCTGTCAGTAGGTGGAACCGCGTGTAATGACGTTGCGTGCAACGTTCCCCGGACTATCTCTAAACTCTCTACGTCCTCTCTCGGTAACATAATAATTAGAGGGGGAGGAAGAAGAATGCGAAATAAGCTGCATCTTTTTATCGACGCGTTTTATACTCATCAATATTTACTAGATCCAATTTTTCATTCATATCACGTGTAAAGGAGAGGAGAAAAAGGTGCGATTTGACAGCTAACAATTATTTTTAAAATTTTAACTGGAAATCGCTTTTAAAGGCGAATGGATTTTATTAATCGCGTGCTAATACGTCGAAAAATAAATCGCCGCGTAAAAGGAGTATATCAGCAGAGCCTGTATAAGGAGTTAAATGCTAAACATGCTCCGAATCACTTAGTTACGCCGTCCTTAGTTTCCCCACCGTCCTCACCTTCTCGCGTGCAGAAGCGGACCCTATTGCATTCTATTTTTTGTTCCGTCACGCGGGGCAAAACAGAGGGGCAAGATAAATTTCAGCCTAATTTTTAGGGATCTCGTCGAGAGACTTACGATCATGCGAATTCCGCGAGATTGTTCGTGCTCGAAGGTCGGCCTTCGTTTCTTAACGAAGACTTTTCTCGTCTCGCCGCGCGAAACAAATAATCTCCACGACGCCGTCTCGTATACAACGCGACACAAGGCGGTAGTAATTGAGGAGGAAGAAGAAGAAAAAAGAAAGAAAAAAAACTGTGTCGGCACATTTTTCCACGTCGGTTAGGCTTAGCCGAGACAATCGGTTTTTCCGTGGAAATCCTTGACACCGATCGTGGTTCGCCTTGCGCGCTCCAAGATCGACAACAATGGGTCGTTTCAACGATCGGGGAAGTGTCTCGGTATGAAAATCCGCAGTTTTCTGCTAAAGCCGCTTAAAATTCCTCTTCAAACTAGTATGAACGCGAATGGGAGAAAAAAAAAAAAAATAATCTCACCACTGCGCTTCGGACCCATGAATTATTCAGTTGATTAAAAAAAAAAAAAAAAAAAAAAAAAAAAAAAAAAAAAAAAAAAAAAAAGACCGGGAGTTCTCGTATCTATCACAAAATTTGTTAAATAAATAATACTCGCGAGATGAATGAAGCTGTATTAAATGTAAAACGTGTAACGCAGAATATTTATTCTCTTATTTATTCGCGTAAACAATCAGAATAGGAGGGATATGAAATGATGATTAAAAGCGGTTTTATTTTACAATAATCAATATTGTTTTATGAGTTGGATCAACTGCGAGTTTCCATTTTAAATGGAAGAGTTTAAATAAACACCAAAAGTGCGTTCAATTTTATGATATTAACACGGTATAAAATAACGATGTATTTCTTAATTTAGATATCTCTGATATTAATTAAAATTATTTATAATCTTTAGACTTTTAAATCAAGTAAATTTCAAATGTACAATATATCTTTGGCTGAACAAACATTACCAATCGATCATAAATACGTATTAATTTAAATTTTCCTACAATATAATTCTAAAAATACGTTATACGCATATATGTATATATCTTACTTTCCATACGATTTATTTTGTCAATACCTTATATTGTATATACATATTGTGCATAGAACATTCATTATTTTGCTTCCAATTCCTAAACATGTATTAATAATTAATTACAATAAGTATAATTAATATGTAAATGATTACAATATAATCGGATGTATAAATGATTACGAGAGATTACAATCGGTATAATATTACATACATACATATACACAATCAGTAATATATTATCAATGATAATATTGCATATTAATGTAGCCAATAACGGTGTTTCGGCAAATGCATACCCCATCTCGTAATGGATCGATTCCAATTGCTCTTATAAAATCGAGAATCGATTGAAAATGTGTTTGGGTCTCCTGGATAGTGAAGAGGAGAGATTATTGCGACCAAATCCCCAACCTCTGAGAAACGTCATCTATAATGGTATGTGACCGCTATTATTGCGGTCTACCGTCCGACAACCGTCACGCGTACCTACGCGCGTAACGATCGTAGGAGACTTCCGGAAGAGAAGGAAAACTCGGACAGAGTAATAATCCCGTTGAAAGCTACGCAATTACGGTAATGCGGCGCAAAGACGAGGATGTGGGAGAAATGGAAACACACATATAGAAAGAGAGAGAGAGAGAAATAAGTTTGAAATTCCTGGAGCGGGTGTGGCACGTATACAGGTAGTAGCTTTAAACAAAATTAAGAAATTGAAAAATATCGAGAGAATACAGTAAATAAAACGATGAAATATAAGTGAGTGTGATATAAGCGCATGTTACTATTGGGTTGAGTAAAAAGTCATTGCGTATTTTTGCAACAGATGGCATTAGTTCAGTTTTGGCAGTACTAGAGTCATTCACACATATGTTTGTCATATATGGTTTAACAGCTGACGGTTTAAGCTTCATTCTAAAGAAAAAATTGAACGATTTGGTTGAATTTTGGTGATTTTACAACAAGTTGAAGATGAAAGGCCAAACTGTGCATTCTCGGCATATTTTACTATTTTACTTCCGTAAAGGGAAGAACGCGCGTCAAGCTTGTGAAAAATTGCATAAAGTTTACGGTGACGATGCTCTACAAGAACGTCAGTGCCAAAACTGGTTCAAGAAATTCCGCGCTGGTGATTTTGATCTCAAAGATGCTCCTCGGTGAGGAAGGCCCACCGAGGTTGATGACGACAAAATAAAGGCATTGAAGATTGAAACATTGAAGATCAGTCAAAAAAGTGTTCACGTCCACCTAAAGAAGCTGGGATACGTAAGCAAGCTCGATATTTGGATTCCTCATGAACTCAAAGAAGTTCATTTGACGG
Organism: Polyergus mexicanus; assembly: GCF_030449975.1. Lineage (NCBI taxonomy): Eukaryota > Metazoa > Arthropoda > Insecta > Hymenoptera > Formicidae > Polyergus > Polyergus mexicanus. Next base: position 5,350,973 of record NW_027223324.1, read on the forward strand.
CGCGTATAAACATCTGCGATATACTCATGAAACGTGAAGAAAACGATCCTTTTTTGAAACGAATGATAACTGATGATGAGAAGTGGATTGTTTACAACAATGTGGAACGCAAACGGTCTTGGTCCCGACGTGATGATTCGCCTCAAACGACTTCAAAAGCAGAACTTCATCAGAGGAAGGTTATGCTCTCAGTGTGGTGGGATTGGAAGGGTGTGGTGTTTTTTGAGCTCCTACCAAGGAACCGAACAATCAATTCGGATGTGTACTGTCGGCAATTGGACAGTTTGAACGAATCTGTCATCCAGAAACGTCCGAACCCCGTCAATCGTAAAGGAGTTGTGTTCCATCACGACAACGCGAGACCACACACATCTTTGACGACCCGTCAAAAATTATTGGAGCTTGGATGGGATGTGTTGCCCCACCCAGCATACTCGCCTGACCTTGCGCCGTCAGACTTCCACTTGTTTCGCTCTCTTCAAAACTCCTTGCGTGGAATAACGTTAAATTCAGATGAGGCGGTAAATCAGCACCTTGTTCAGTTTTTCGCCAATAAAGACAGGTCTTTCTACGAACGGGGAATTATGAAACTCACCGAAAGATGGCAAAAGGTCATCGAACAAAACGGAAAATATATCATTGATTGATGTTTGTTCTTTATATAAATAAATGACTTTGAAAAACATACAAAAAATACGCAATCACTTTTTACTCAACCCAATATTTAACCCATATTAAGTTAGCCCCTCCACCAACGCCAAATTAAATCAAATACATCAAATAATTTAGTGCTAATTATGTGCTAACTAGTTGCCGTAGTCCGAATTTTGTTGCTCAAACCGTTTAGCAGGAATTTACATTCAAAGTGGGGGGTGCTAGCTTGACATTAAGCCAGCCCCCCCCCCATAGTGAAAAAAATATATATAAAGCTCGAATCAAAAAATAAAATACACTAGAATTTGTTGCTATTTTGTTGCTCTAAAATAACATAAAAATATTTAAAAAAAAATATATTATTTAATTAATACCACTATATATACTCAGTCTCGCCGCGCCGTACCATTCACTTGCGCGAAGTAAAAGTAAATAAAAAAAATGTATCGCTCGCATGTATTTGGTACTAAAATAATCTGTGGACAATATACTGTCGAAATATATGAGAAACTGAATTTGTTGCTCGTCTTAAAGTATTAAAAATCGATACTTTGTCGCCGCGGACCCTATACGACGCGCTCTTATATTATATAAATTAACTAAAAGAATTTGTTGCTCGCATGTTTTTGGTATTAAAATAATCTGTGGACGATGTACTATCGAAATATATAAGAAACTGAATTTGTTGCTCGTCTTAAAGTATTAAAAATCGATACTTTGTCGCCGCGGACCCTATATCACGCGCTTTCCTAATATATAAATTAACTAAAAGAATTTGTTGCTCGCATGTTTTTGGTATTAAAATAATCTGTGGACGATGTACTATCGAAATATATGAGAAACTGAATTTGTTGCTCCTCTTGCTTTTTTAAGAATGACGCGTTAAAGATATATGTTAAGATTACAGAGTGATCAGAGTTAAATAAAATGTAATCGTATTAACGATGATTTCGAATGCTAATAAAATAGTAAAATTAATGCGCTCAACGATTATAATTACGAAATCATTAATAATCATCAATGATGAATAATAGAAATAATCAAGGCAAAGATAATATGGTCAGTTTTAATTCTAAATATTTATACATGAGCTATAAATCATTAATAAACCCCCCCCCCCGATTTTTCAATACTATTGTTTCCATAAACTAAAAATTATATTGACAATTTTAAATGTTTAATAATAAATTCTACTGACCGACCGATGCACCGCCCTTGCATGTCTCACTTCTTTCCGCATCTGGTCATCGCGAGATCCTTTCCGTTTCCGGTTGCTCCCTTCGCTTCAAATTGCGACGAGACAGTCTATCAATTTGTCCACTCGTGCATAATCACTATTCTCATAATCACTATTTCACTCGTAGTCCAAAATCCGCCATATGCAATGACGCGGTAAAATTATTTCCATGCCGATTATAAACACGAAAGAACATATAATCGCGTATTAATAAATGGACGGAGACGATTTTCCGTGATTCTAATCGACATTCCCGATACTCACGACATCCACTTTATACACGGGATAAACTTGTGATGGATAAAAAAAGGCGAGAAATACGGAAAGAATATTTCAATCTCGCACGCTAATGCAATACGACGGTTACTGTAACGGTTACGGAAAATTTAGGCAGGTTGAGTAGTAGTAGATGGGGAGGGGGGGACGCGTGGTCGAATATCCGTTCCAGGAAAAGGAGCGAGCGCGTCTCTTCCAAGAAATAAACCGTACGCGAAGAATCCTGCGCGAGATAAATGAAACTAGCTCGAGCGACGCTCTTTTGCGATCTCGATTTATGAAATTGTGAATATAACTCTGAAAAAAGGATTACATTTCAAAACAATATTAAAGAATATTAAAGCAGAAACGTGTGGAACGCGACGCGCTTATATTTTCAACGCAATATTATTATATACGACAGCGAGTAAATTATTTCAGCGCCTAAAAATATGTTAAATAATGTATTCATCGATCGTTGTATCGTATTATAAAGTCGATATATCAAAACTACAAATTACTCTCGATTCGGATATTTCGAATATTCGTTCGGATGCGAAATTCATTTTCGATAGATAAAAGATGCGTGGGAAAAATCTTGTCGTTTGCGAGTATATATATATCGAAAGATGCCTTAATGACGATTACACGGGTTAATATATTACACTCGGATAATCGCCTGTTATTCGATACAAGACCCCCCCCCGACACTCGTTCGTACGCGGATCTCACTTTCGACGGATTAAAAGACGCGAGAAACACGGAGCGCGACCGTAATGCGTCTTGAGACTCGCGCTTGTGCGAAGAGACTGACACGATTACGGAAAATTTAGGCTGGACGGATAGGTGAGGAGAGGGGAGGACCGCGTCGCCGAACGTCTCGGTACAGAAGCGTTCAAAAAAGTTGGATGAAAACATTCAGATATAAACAAAGAAGCGCGGCTCGAGAGAAAGAGAGAGAGAGAGAGAGCTTATATTACAAAATCTCGATCAATTTTCATGGCGAAACGATAATACAACGAGAATAATCGTTGAATAGAATGTGTAAGATTCAAGGAGGAATATATCTGAAAAGCAGCTCGCACACCACATATGAACATTCCTAATAAAATATTCTTATTTAAGAGAAAAAAAAAATGTGTTCGGTTAGTCGACAGTTAGTCGACTAATTTTACACGTCAGGTTTAATAATATTCATGGTTGTAAAATTGACCAATCACGGTCATTCGATTCTTGATTGGTGATTGGTTAGTTTTAAAACTATGGATGTTACTGAAATCCAATTAAGGGTGACGTGTCAACGTTAATCGATGTCTCTGAAATGGCGCGAGAAACCACGAGTACCAACAGCTAAATGAGAAATTTTACAATTGGTGAAGCTTCGCGTCGCGTTTTTCACACGTTTCGTATTTCAATATACTTAAATATTCTTTTAAAATATATGATTCTTCTTCAATTATATGTATAATTTCGCCAGAAAATAATCGCGAGATTGCAAAAGTATCGCTCGAGCTTCGTTATCTTATCCTTGTATATTGTCCACAGATTATTTTAATACCAAAAACATGCGAGCAACAAATTCTTTTAGTTAATTTATATATTAGGAAAGCGCGTGATATAGGGTCCGCGACGACAAAGTATCGATTTTTAATACTTTAAGACGAGCAACAAATTCAGTTTCTCATATATTTCGATAGTACATCGTCCACAGATTATTTTAATACCAAAAACATGCGAGCAACAAATTCTTTTAGTTAATTTATATAATATAAGAGCGCGTCGTATAGGGTCCGCGGCGACAAAGTATCGATTTTTAATACTTTAAGACGAGCAACAAATTCAGTTTCTCATATATTTCGACAGTATATTGTCCACAGATTATTTTAGTACCAAATACATGCGAGCGATACATTTTTTTATTTACTTTTACTTCGCGCAAGTGAATGGTACGGCGCGGCGAGACTGAGTATATATAGTGGTATTAATTAAATAATATACTTTTTTTAAAATATTTTTATGTTATTTTAGAGCAACAAAATAGCAACAAATTCTAGTGTATTTTATTTTTTGATTCGAGCATTCTATATATTTTTTTCACTATGGGGGGGGCTGGCTTAATGTCAAGCTAGCACCCCCCACTTTGAATGTAAATTCCTGCTAAACGGTTTGAGCAACAAAATTCGGACTACGGCAACTAATTAGCACATAATTAGCACTAAATTATTTGATGTATTTGATTTAATTTGGCGTTGGTGGGGGGGGGGCTAACTTAATATGGGTCAATATTTACATAAGTAGAGTGAGCTATGGATACACTTTTCTCTTTTTTAAATTTCTTATAGTATTTAATTCTAATTTTCAATAAGTATTTAAATATTTAATAAATATAAATAAAGTTAAATGGCAAAACTTCAGCTAGACATCTAGTGATATTCGATGCACTGCATCTATGATTCGGTCTCTTAATTGCTCTCTTGAATCGATTGGCACCGTAAAGGATAACATCAAGCGTTTACATATGTAAAGAACCTTGAAGCAGAAGGTTTATTTGGTGCCAATCGATTCGAGAGAGCGACTGACAATGAGAGATTGAATTTTTGCGATTTTCTCTAAAATGAAGGAAAATAATTACGCTTCTGAAGTTTTGCCATTTAAATCGGGGACATCCTGTATAAACATAATATAATATTATATAAATATAATATTTATATAAATACAAATAAAGTTTATTTATATATAAATGGACTTATTAAAAATTAGAATTGAATACTACAAAAAATTTAAAAAGAAGGAAGCTATCCAGATAGCTTATTCTCCTTAAAAAGTAATACTCGTGTTATGTTTCACGATCTATATACAGGACATAAATCACTAGAAACTGCCTTCTATACTATTAACTATATACATACTATACAGGGTGAATGACTGGAAACTATCTTCTAAGATATTTTCATAAATATTAATTTTACACAAAAACGTTTAAGACAAAAGTTAAATAATTTTAAAAGGGTTACATTTCAGCCGTCTTAGTTTTTTATTAAATGGAAAATAGGTGAGACAAACATTTTTGTGTAAGAAGGCAGCTTCTAATGATAACTCACCCCATATATATATATATAGTTTCGATATAAAAATCAACATATTTTTTTCTGTATCTAAAAAAGGAAAGATCAAATAGCAAAAAAAAATTCTTTCATTTTTCATGATAAAATTCGACTACAGCGGACGCGTAACATCATCGTACACATCGGCGTTTCAAATTGAAATGTGAAAAATGTAAGTGACAGATTTAGCGGACTGTTTGTCGCTTCCTCTGATCTACGTGCACGTGTGCATAGATCTTTCAGTCTTCTCCGCGCGACCGTGAAAAAGAAAGGACAAATGCCGCGTGCGAACGCGACACAACGAATTCCCTCGCTCTTGGGAGCCCCCCCTCTATCCTCTCTCTCTCTCTCTCTCTCGCTCTGAACACTTGCCGCAGCTGAATATTACATCGCGCCGGCACGGTGCAATTGGATGTCAAAATTCCTCCTTCCCCCTTTTCCTTCACGTAGTACGTATACACGCGCGAGCTTACGTGTCGTGCGTTATCCCGGGGGGTAACTCGTACATACGCAACTCGTGCGACTCGACGCCCGGCACACGACAAACTTAAGAGCAGCTAATGTTTACGTAGTCGCGGGAATTAAGGATACGGCCTCCTTCCAGGCCTCTTCTCTCAGCGTAACTTGACGTTGCATAATCGCACCCGTGTTTATGCTCGATATTACAAAAGTTACGTCCTATAACAGCACTTTAGTTTTCTATTTCTCTCTCTCTCTCTTCTACCTTCATTATCCCGGTCCTCTTCTTCTCCCTTGCATTATTTTCACGAAGCGACAAAATTACAAAGTCGAGTGATCATCCAGCAGACGACTATCCTTCGCCACGTGGAACGAGCCGGCCATGAATCCACCATCGCGAAATAATCATTTTCATCTGTCATTTTTTTATTGTAAACGGCCACCGGCTGCGCCAACTGTCGCCGGATCGACATGCGGCGAGATGATAGTTTCCCAAACCGCGATTGCCAATTTTTTGATCGTCGCGCGCTCTCCACAAAGGGAGAGAGTACTAGCTGTCGCGCCGATGACAGATACCGTTAAATCGAAAGGGCGGAAATATCATTCTCTACGGAGAAGTAGAAATATGTATCGGATTTTGGAAGTGGAGCGTTTTGCGTCGATCAATCTCGGATATTTGTTCACCGACATTACGGAATAGCGCAGTCGCGTTAAAGTTTATTCGACTTTGGAAATGACGTGTCGATTGTTACGCAAAAATCAGTTAAATCGCTCCCGCTCGCGTAGTTTTCAGTAAATGGAGTTTAAAATTCAGACTTGCGTTCGCTTCATCGATCCAATTGCGCGTATAACTCATTTTAATAAATTTTGCCAATTATCATATTTTTACATAACGTTGTTCTCTCTCTCTCTCTCTCTTTCTTTCTCTCAATTATATTTAAAATTTGAATATCTTTTCAAGAGACATTATAAACTGCTCCTTTTCGCTCTAAACTGATTGAGCACACTTCAAACTCATCTTCATAGATATACAAAAGACATTGTCGACAATATCAAACGCTCTCTTCCTACTCTCCCTTTTATACGAGACAGATAAATTGACGATAGGCTTCGTACATATGATGTATAAAAAATTGAATAACCGCTACAGAGTCCGACAACTAACTTTCTTGACGTTATGTGTCTATCTGATTGATCAGGCGTACGCTACATCCATCTCTTTTCATATGCAGAAACGATCGAAAGTTCAACGTTCTGTAGCCAGAAAAAGTTCACTTCTTGGTTATCGTAGTACGTATGACACACGCAACATATTGTATTACATTCACCGGTGTTATTAGCAACAGAATTTATCGAGTCCGACATTTAACATAAAATATTCAATACCTATAAAAGTTATCGCGAAAAGAAAACGCAGTATGAAATTGTCATATTGTATATCGTAAAGGGGTCAATGGCAATTTTCGATTTTCGTTTTCCCCACACGTTTCTCCGTATATAAAAGTTTTAAGACCCTTAACCTTTTCGCGACGGGAAAGACTAGTTGATAAGTGCTATCGCTCTATAGCGCAGCGCTTGCTTACTCTACTCGAGGAGTATTCTTCTTCTTCCTATGTGTAAAGTGTTGCAAGCGCGCAACTTTATTGTCCATCGTGTGAATTAACACATCTGTGTAAAATTATTTACACGAATCGACGATTGAAAAGCTCACGGCATTAAGAATTTTATCGAATCGACAAGTCTCCGTTCAATCTGATGTTTAATATCACGTGTCAAAAAATTGGATGTACTGTCAAAAAAAATTTTCTAAAACTTCATACACATTTTTTTTTGTTTAAATCTTCACACGGGTGTCTGAGAGAAATTTCAGGCGAAATCTCTCTCTTAACCATCAGAGCCGTTTTTCTACAGAGTTTAGAAGAGTTTGTCTGAAAATTTAGACAGCGTGTCTGGAAAAAAAAAATACTGCCGATACTTCGTCTGTGAAGTTTATTCCTCGATCTTTTCGTTTTGTCCCGTTCAGTTTTTGTAAGACGGTCTGCTCTTGTCGCGCCTCCATCGTGAATGTACACGTCGATGTTATAATATAAAATAATTACGGCGAAAGAGATTGTAATTCTAATCGAAACGTCGCGTGTCTTACAACGACGCCGTTTATCGACTTCATCGTTCCGGACATCGTTACGATACTTGGTAAGAATCTCAAGGGAAAGATGCGTCTTCGTCGCGACCCGACTGCTAATACTTCCATGATCTAATGAAAGCGTGAGAGTGCGGAGCATTACGCGGCACAACAAAAAGCTAGAAATCGATTAGCCCTGACAATTCTCGACTAACGGCGCGGACATTTCTCGAGAGGAATTGCCCGGGAGAGACAGAGAAAGACAGAAAGACAGACAGACAGACAGACAGAGAGAGAGAGAGAAGAAGAAGAAGAAGAAGAAGAAGAAGAAGAAGGAGAAGAAGAAGGAGAAAAGTCGGCAAAGCCGACGCTGGAAATTATTATTGTGATTACACGTTCATGCGGGAGGGGAGGGAACGGTGGGGGGGGAAGGGGGGGAAGAGGAGGACTCGGGATTCCGACCACAGGTATAAAGAGGGAGGAGGGAAGGAGATGAAACTGGGGAACGGGAAAGAGAAGAAAAGAAGTCTTGTCCGAGGATACAATATCCTCGCGAAACGTGCCCGGATTTTATTGAGAAAGGACCCGAGAGTATCTCGCGCGACCTCCCGTGTGCTACTAAGGGTCCGTGCGGGCCCTAATCTCGTCGATTATTTCGTTTGGGGATGCCGCCGACAGATGGTGGGTTCGAGAGAACGAGGGAGAATCAATTTCAGGGAATCAGCCCCAGCCCCCTCCCCCTCCTCCTCCCTCCACCGGGCTGCGTTCTGCCGTTCTCGCGGAAGAAGAGGGGAACGGAAATACCGAGAAACGCCGAGGAGCAATAATCCTGTGCGTCCACATCGGCCATCTTGCTACCCTCTCCTCCCTCCCACCCTCGCTCTTTCTCTCTCTCTCTCTCTCTCTATAGCGAGAGAAAATTAAAAACTTAAATTGTCGATTGCAATACGCGACCGAAATCAATTTCGCGATTGGCGTTACTGCACTCGACACTGGCGGATAAGGATTTGCGTAACTTGAGGGGAGAATTGAAATTGATGAGGAAATCGCGCGGCACGATTAGAGTCTATATACAATATCGTCTGATGTATTAGAGATTTAATCTTGATCATACCGAGAGTTGAAAAAAAAAATAACAGATAGTATATCTATATGTCATCTTTAATTATAATATATATAATATTTCTATATCTAATATAATATTATTTTTCCTCTTATATATATATATATATATATATATATATATATATATATATATATATATATCAAGAAATATTATAAATAAAGAATAAAAAAAAAAGAAATTAAAGGAAAAGAATATTAGACATAGAAATATTATATTACAATTAAAAATGCGAAATTCGTTAAATACAATATTTGCAGATTCAGGCACACAGAGCCGCTGTCTCGATTTCGCGATCCACCCTGTGTATTATACACGGCGGGTATATCGATTATTACATTTAGTTGTTCACCGGGCCGCACGCGAACACCTGCGTTTAAAATCAATTTTTCAAGTTGTCAGCATACTTTTATCGAGGATATATTGTATTTACGAAGTTCGCGGGAGGTTGAAGCGTTCAGCCGTAAGAGCCCGCGCGCGTAACCAACGGTCATTAATAAAGTTTCGGCATTTCTCTCACCCCTTCACCCCCTCTCGATAATTATCCCGACCTCGTAATCCACCGTTGGAACGTACGCACGCGAGGAAAATCCGCGTTAAACGAGCGATTCGGGTGACTCTCGGATTTCATTCCAAAGTGACATCATCCTCATTCTGAAAATTACATACTCTCGTTATCCGAGAGAATTTCAAGATACTTTACAATAGTATGTAAATACTATACGCCCGAGATAGGAAAAGGGAACGCGTTTGAATGGGCGCACGCATGCGTACGTACACGCGCAGCGCGCTTACGCGTGTTTTTTCCTCATTCAGGCGCGGCTCGGATTTAAAATCGTTTTACCAGAAGTGGCAGCACGTGATTACGATGGTTATTCTTGGCTCCGAAGCTTTCATACACTCGCGCTCACATTCTTTCATTCTCTCTCTCTCTCTCTCTCTCTCTCTCTGAATCCGTACACGTAACTAGGGCGCGTCTCCCCGTTCACCCATCGCGGGCGAAAATAACGGGAGCAGTCGAGTATTGGGAATGTGTCGTCTGTCGTTAAATCAATTAGTATAAAAAAAAAATTTGTTTTTAAGAAAATTATTTACAATGTATTTTTTTAAACAATTATTTGGTTTTATTGGCACTAATTAATTTGTCTTATTATTCTGTACATAGAAGTATTACGGCAGAATTATCGAAAACTGAATATTTTACGAGATATTTAATATTTTATATCAAAATATGTCAGATTAAAATATAAAATAATTCAAAAAGTACTTAATAAAAAAATACTTTATTATAGTGTTTTGGAAAGCTCTCGATGTCAGCTACGAGAATACTAAATAAAAGATAGGGGTTTCCATACAAGATTTTAAAGTTGACCTTCGCATGACCTTCAAATGATTTTCCGAGGTCAAATCATTGTCACCGTCTTATGGCCCCCTTGAAGCCACACAACTTTCGTTTGAAAGATTTTTCGATTTAACGCAGTGTTTCTGAGATATTTGAGTGGGTACTTTAAAACGGGACATCCTGTATATCAAAATTATCACATTGTCGTGCTTTATTTAATTTAAATAAAATTATTTTTATATTTAGGTAGAAAAAAATATTTACCGATGTATGTAAAATAATAAAAGCGCACATGCAAAAAAAATTTATCCTTGCTATGTAGATAGATGAAAATGATGTAGACCTTAATCACGTTCATGACAAAAGTAGGTTAATACAATAGTTCTTAGACGAGAGTGCTTTCTGTGGCTATTTCTATAGACATTAAACGTTAAACGGTACAGTGATTACCCAACATATGATACAATGCTATGTGCAAGTTTGTAGAAATTGTTTACCCTGAATTATAGACCGGGGGATTTTATCCACAAAATAATACTCGTCTCAATGCGTTTTCAGGACGGTAAATATCCGATAAAAAAAAATCCTAACCATTATATACGTAACATAGTGCGATTGTACACTAAATATAATACATGGTGTAAAGGTTCAAGTATATTTTAATTTTACAAGCACTTTCTTCTATATATCCGTACTGAGAAAGATCACAAAGGCCTACAAGTGATAAAATAAAATTATTGCGAGAAAACTAATCTTGTTTGTATCAATATGATTTTTCCAACCAAAATGGCAAAATCCGCTTGTTAGCTTGGTATCTCCTTGCGCGTAATAAAAATAAGATGACGGGAGGATCGACAATGATCGCAGAATCCTCGAGAGGAGTATAAACGTTAAGTGGCGAAGGTAGAATCGCCGAGATGGTTTTCAATATAATCATAAAAGTTTACCTTCGCTTTGACGTTGACGCGAGTGCTCATGACGTAGTAAAAGTCATTATAACTTGCAGGCAAACGTCTCGTTGGCCGTTTATCTACAGTCGGGGAATGGACGTTTAATACCAGTTGTTTTTGGCATAACGATACGGACGTTTCTCGGACCTCGGGTACTTTTTTTTTTCTGACTTGAGTAAAATATGGGATAAAATATGTCGCGTGCGTTACGCGCATCGCTGCGTTTCAATTCTTTCACCGAATTTTTGCTTATATTGTTTAAAAAAAAAAAAAAATCGTTTTCATCTATTATATAACAAAGATAGATTTTTTTGCTTATATCGCATGTGCGTTTTTATTATTCTATATCGATAAATGTTTGTTTTTTTTTCTATCGGAATACAAAAATAATTTTATTTAGATTAGATAAAGCACATGATAATGTGATATAATTTTAATATATAATACGAATAATTTTCATTTAGCGTGACTTCAACTATTTTCTATTATTTTTTCAAATAGGAAATTTTGAAACTTTTTATTCGCGCTTCTGCTGCAATAATTCAAAATTATTCAAGGAGAAGAGAAGATTATTGATCTTTCGATTATTAAAGCGAAAGACTTTGCCGCGATTTATTTTCGTCGTGAAAGTTTTTAATTTGTTCGTAAGCTATTATGTAATTGCTATTATGAATTTTCGAACGAAAGTAGAAAAAAAATTTAGATTCCCCACGATTCGTTTCAACCAAGAATACAAATGTTTCTCGGATATTTTTTGACAATTTCTGAATTTCGAGATTTAGACAAAAGAATTGTATACGATTACAATTTAATTTGTCAATTTGTCTTTTATTGAGCAATGTATACAACGAAACTTGTAAAAGATATTATCAATTGTAAAAAAAAAAGTGGGGGCGGGGGAATTTAGCGTTGAATAATAAAATTGATGCATAATCGCAAAATATTAAAATTAAATATTTAATTTGTAAGTCAATGTCTCGCTGTGTTTCAGAGGATTCTTCGATTTAGGAACATTATTAAGAATAGAGTAATAAATAATTTATAGAAATGGATCGTATGATTTGAATTATTCTTCTATTAACTTTCTCTCTCTCTCTCTCTCTCTTTAGAATTATACAATTTCACCCTTAAAATCATTTTCACAGATTTTTGACAATTTCTGAATTTCGAGATTTAGACAAAAGAATTGTATACGATTGCAATTTAATTTGTCAATTTGTCTTTTATTGAGCAATGTATACAACGAAACTTGTAAAAGATATTATCAATTGTAAAAAAAAAAGTGGGGGCGGGGGAATTTAGCGTTGAATAATAAAATTGATGCATAATCGCAAAATATTAAAATTAAATATTTAATTTGTAAGTCAATGTCTCGCTGTGTTTCAGAGGATTCTTCGATTTAGGAACATTATTAAGAATAGAGTAATAAATAATTTATAAAAATGGATCGTATGATTTGAATTATTCTTCTAACTCTCTCTCTCTCTCTCTCTCTTTAGAGTTATACAATTTCACCCTTAAAATCATTTTCACAGATTTTTGACAATTTCTGAATTTCGAGATTTAGACAAAAGAATTGTATACGATTGCAATTTAATTTGTCAATTTGTCTTTTATTGAGAAATGTATACAACGAAACTTGTAAAAGATATTATCAATTGTAAAAAAAAAGTGGGGGCGGGGGAATTTAGCGTTGAATAATAAAATTGATGCATAATCGCAAAATATTAAAATTAAATATTTAATTTGTAAGTCAATGTCTCGCTGTGTTTCAGAGGATTCTTCGATTTAAGAACATTATTAAGAATAGAGTAATAAATAATTTATAAAAATGGATCGTATGATTTGAATTATTCTTCTATTAACTTTCTCTCTCTCTCTCTCTCTCTCTTTAGAATTATACAATTTCACCCTTAAAATCATTTTCACAGATTTTTGACAATTTCTGAATTTCGAGATTTAGACAAAAGAATTGTATACGATTGCAATTTAATTTGTCAATTTGTCTTTTATTGAGGAATGTATACAACGAAACTTGTAAAAGATATTATCAATTGTAAAAAAAAAGTGGGGGCGGGGGAATTTAGCGTTGAATAATAAAATTGATGCATAATCGAAAAATATTAAAATTAAATATTTAATTTGTAAGTCAATGTCTCGCTGTGTTTCAGAGGATTCTTCGATTTAAGAACATTATTAAGAATAGAGTAATAAATAATTTATAAAAATGGATCGTATGATTTGAATTATTCTTCTATTAACTTTCTCTCTCTCTCTCTCTCTCTCTCTTTAGAATTATACAATTTCACCCTTAAAATCATTTTCACAGATTTTTGACAATTTCTGAATTTCGAGATTTAGACAAAAGAATTGTATACGATTGCAATTTAATTTGTCAATTTGTCTTTTATTGAGGAATGTATACAACGAAACTTGTAAAAGATATTATCAATTGTAAAAAAAAAGTGGGGGCGGGGGAATTTAGCGTTGAATAATAAAATTGATGCATAATCGAAAAATATTAAAATTAAATATTTAATTTGTAAGTCAATGTCTCGCTGTGTTTCAGAGGATTCTTCGATTTAAGAACATTATTAAGAATAGAGTAATAAATAATTTATAGAAATGGATCGTATGATTTGAATTATTCTTCTATTAACTCTCTCTCTCTCTCTCTCTCTTTAGAGTTATACAATTTCACCCTTAAAATAATTTTCACAGATTCCCTGCAAAAGTAATAGATATTTTACTCCTTTAAATGTTTCGTTCTTCGTACATTGAGAGATCGAGAGAGTTAAAACGTTGTTACGTTCGCGAGAAACATTTACCCCAATCCGTTATCATTTTCCGCGTGTAAATATATAAGCAAAGTTCGTATTTGTACGACGTTAAAAAGTTACAGGGGAAAAGAAAAGTAAAGACGCCCCCCCCCCTCCCGACTTTTAAACTTTGAAATTACGTCCTACTTCCGGGGCGCATCGGCGACTTAGGCTGAATAAAATAAAAATCTTGCAAAGTTCACGGATATTCAGAGATATGTTTTGAAACTTATTTAGCCAGATCTCCACGATCAACTTTCGCACATTGCAAATATGAGAAAGAGAGAGAGAGAGAGAGAAGAAGAAGAACGGGGGGGGGGGGAGTCGCGTTCAAATAAATTTGTTCGCGTTTATCGTTGGCAATTCCATCGCGCACGCTATGGGGAGAGGAGTCGTTTATATTTATTTAAACAGAAAGTTAATAAACCTTCCTCCATTTTACAGCCAGTTGGAACGTGGAGCTACTTCTCCTCGCTCCCGCGCGATATTTAACACCAAAGTTTCCAGCCGTGGGAGTACGCGGATTCGACTTTCGGTTATATTTGCGCCGCGAGTTTTCCGCAATCATAACGAAGTTCTCTCCCTCTCCGAGAGAAAAGTTATTTAATTCGATATCGATGAGGGTAGTTCTCTATCGGCGGATATCTTCAATTCGTTAATTAACGAAACGCGTGAGTACGTGTGTATTTAAGTCATCGATATCCTTATTTCGTTGAGAAAAAGTTACGCCTACATTTTACAATACACAATTGTTAGTTATTGACAGCGCTCCCATTCAGTCATTCGGACCAAAAAATCGAAATAGTGACTGCTTTTTAACGGGGGGGGGGGGGGGGGGAATGATAAAAAATAACCTATAGATATTAAAATAATAAGCAAAAGTGACATTGTGTATCAAATTTTCAGAATAATTCAGATGATATAAATAAATAAGAAGCGGATCTATGTTTGGATAGCCTAACATATGACAAATGAATAAAAAATATTAAAATGTAATAATAAAATAAATAGGGCATTTTATTAAATATACGACCAAGTAACAATTGTTATGAGACGTTGGAAAAATGTGAATAAAATTCTTGTGTCTTAGAAATTTTCCTGTCAAGTCGAGAAAGAAAAGTGACAAAAAAAGAAGTGACTTAAGCGACTGAATGACAGCGCTGTTTATTAATTAATGGCGATATATTTGGGCGAAAAAAACTAATGCAATTTAATAAATATATTCACTCAATCCCCCCTTCAACTCCGCGTAAGGAATATACATAAAAAATTTTGTACCCTTTACGTCAAATTCTAAAGCAGGAGCTCTTGCGACGGAATTAAATCCGATAACATTCGACATATCGGTAGCCAAGGGCGTTACGGCAATTCACACGTCACGAAATCTCGTTTAGTTCTCGCGCAGATTCTGCTATATCCGCAAATGAATTACATAATTTTCCATTGGAAGTGAACGAGAGTTGATATGCAAAAAGATTATCGCGCGAGTTTATCGAGATTGTAAACACCGTAGCCTTTAGGCAATACGATACGATCAAGTTTGATTGGAATGAGATTGGTAATCGTGATAAAGAACTCGTGTCACAAAGATCACCGATTAACTATCGCACGTCATCGGCAACTTCCATTTGCCAATTTGGCGATGCTGTATCGGTGAAAATAATTCGCTGCGCGAATAACGGCGTAATTTTTCCTGATACGTGTAATGGATACGATGCTCGAAAATAATTCAACGTTACGAAGAGACCCGCGAAGAGCAACCGGAAATAACGAATTTCACGGAATGGAGATGGGATATTCTCGCGGTCGAGGCCGCGGCGAAAGATTCGCGATTTAAGGGAAGAGATTGCCGTACAACACTCCGTAATAAGCAATAAACGTCCTTTTATTTCTTCCTTCTCTTCCTTCCGTCTCTCACGGTAAGCTTGGGTCACCGGGGCGTGACGCGAATAAATTATTCATATCTGTTTTGTCAAAGTAGCGCGCTTCCCGAATCTTCGTTATTTACTGATAAACAACGGAAAAGTAGCGCACGCTACCGCCAAACTAAACAAATGAGAAGATATACAGGGTGTCCCATTTTAAAGGACCCACTCAAATATCTCAGAAACACTGCGTTAAATCGAAAAATGTTTCAAACAAAAGTTGCGTGGCTTCAAGGGGGCCATAAGACGGTGACAATGATTTGACCTTGGAAAATCATTTGAAGGTCATGCGAGGGTCAACTTTAAAATCTTAA
Source organism: Polyergus mexicanus (assembly GCF_030449975.1). Taxonomy (NCBI): domain Eukaryota; kingdom Metazoa; phylum Arthropoda; class Insecta; order Hymenoptera; family Formicidae; genus Polyergus; species Polyergus mexicanus. Next base: position 5,367,277 of record NW_027223324.1, read on the forward strand.
ATGGAAACCCCCATTTTTTATTTAGTATTCTCGTAGCTGACATCGAGAGCTTTCCAAAACACAATAATAAAGTATTTTTTCATTAAGTACCTTTTGAGTTATTTTATATTTTATAATCTGACATATTTTGATAAAAAAAATAAAATATTTCGTAAAATATTCAGTTTTCGATAATTTTACCGTAATACTTCTATGTACAGAATAATAAGACAAATTAATTAGTGCCAAAAAAAAACCAAATAATTGTTTAAAAAAATACATTGTAAATAATTTTCTTAAAAACAATTTTTTTTATACTAATTGATTTGTCTCATTATTCTGTACATAGAAGTATTACGGTAAGATTATCAAAAATTAAATATTTTACGAGATATTTAATTTTTTATATCAAACATTTTTCTCTTCCGGGCTTGGTTCTTGAGATATTTGCCTGAGGAGATTAAAATGGGACACCCTGTATATATATAAGCAAATTTCTCTCTCCAAGTCATGCCGTTTATTTTCTATTCTAGAATAATATTTAGGTCTTCTCTTCCCCCCCCCCCCCCCCCCGAGTCTCAGTTAAATATTTTTCTACACGAAAGACAAGATAAATACATAAAGCAGATTAGAAAAATGCGTAAAAATATTTAAAAATCAATTTAAATAAAAACAAAGGACACTGATATGTATTTTCAAACAGCCGGGGGAAAAAAAAAATTGGAGTTTTTTAAAAAATATTTCTCGACAGGTCGTTCACATACTAGCTTTGTCTATCTTAACATGCGCAAAAATACAAAGGGCCATTCACGATCACCTGTTCATCATCCTTTCTGAAATTCTCGTTAACGAACGTTACACACCGTGACAAGCCATCGATTTTTAATGGCTCGTTAAAAATATAAACTGACAGAGACAACTCAACAATTGTCGATGCTAACGATCGACCTCCCCCCCACAAAAAAAAAAAAAAAAATACGTTTAAGGGATTGTCAAAGATTTAACGGATGTTATTTATCCCGATGAGATGGCCATGGAAAATGGGCCTTTAATCGAGTCGCGAGCATCGAAATCGCGGCGGAAAATATCGGATATATCGCGCGCGCGGATGGATGGGAAAGTAAACGAGGCAATATATGGGTGAAACTGGAAACACACACGGTCGATCGTAGCGGTAGTTACAGCATCCGAGCGCAACGCGTTCAAATATGCGTATTGGAGCTCGGCCGATTAAAATCCTGTTCGGTGGGGGGCGGAGGGGGAGGGGGGGGGGGGAGACAGCGTCGATTTAAACCCGATTATTAACGGCGAACGAGATCGAGAGCATTAACGTTAAGTGGCCTCGCCCGCATCGTGAACATCGTGTGACGTTGGATCGAAATAATCGCGACTGCCCTGTCACCGCCTTGTCATTCTCGATGTTAATGTTCGATATGTAACGCGCGCGACGTGGTCGATTATCTTATCGGATAACGCTCGTGTCGCGTGTAACGAGTAACAATTTGGGTGGTTCTATTTACTTTATCTTGTGCCTTGTGCGCCTCTCCATGTGACATATACAGGGTGTCCGACAAGTAAGTGACCAAACTGGTAAGGGTCAAACTGAGTCGAAAAGTCCTCAAAAAAATTTTTTTTTTTTTTTTTATAACGCTTAAGGTCTGGCCAATCAGCGCCAACCTTTAGCCGGGCGCGCGTAAAAATATCACGCTGTATGAAATATGCGATGGACGCAAAAATTTTTTCCGATGACATCTCGACGGAAACGGTCGTTTCTCCCGAGACATTCTGCGCGCGGGGATGGATTTTCGTCGCCACATCTTATTTTCTCGGAAAATGCGCGCATGTGTATATGTCCAACCGAGTACGCTAAAAAATAACGGGGAATTTCACTCTGTTCGCGTTACGCGATCAGCGAGGGTATCAAAAAATCGAATTTAAATCGCATTCCCGGCTACGAGTATACCGACGGCGAGTGCATGCCGTTTCTCTCTCGCGCGGATAGGCAGAAAAGAACTTTCTCCCTCTCTCATTCGAATGGAAAAATAAAATGATCTCTAAACGATGCGACTGAGCATTTCATATTCAATTAGCGAAAAGCGTAGCTTGACGTACAACGCCCGCATTTTTGTAATACCGAATAAGCAAACATTATCTTCGGATGCCTTGTGGAGGGTAAACCGTAAACATATCGCGTTTCACACGACGCGTGTACGCATTACACGCGAGGACTAGGACCGTTCAACTTACAACAAGCGAGTCTCTTGTATCCGCGGTCCATGGCGCGCGGTTTACGTTACATAAGCGTTCCGCAATAATCCCCCTAGCCTGTGTACGCGATTCATTACCTCCGGGGTATATCGCCGCAATACTACACCGCAAGAGATAATTTCGTGTCGCATTATTATGTCGCGCGATAGACAAACTATGCAACTGCGCAAATAATAACTTGCAATCCATGATAGAAGAGAGATGCCTTTCCCCCTCCATTATTATGTATGAATAAGCATTCGCGTGCTCTATCGCACGAGAATAAATATGGAAAAAAATTTTGCCTTTTTTTTTTTCCATGAAAATAAATTTTCTTTTCAAACACAATAGTATAAACGTTTCATATACTGATAAAACGATTTATATTAAAATATTACTCGATGCAACAGCGGTATTTCTACGCAAAATATTCTGTGCACGAAAAATAAAAATTTGAAATGTTTATTCAAACGTACATAGAGAAATAAAATAATTTTATAAACTTTATAACAAATAAAATTAACTGCCTTGTAAAATGCATTTGCAAAATGAACTCTATTTAATTATATGTAAAATAAACTCCAATTAATTGTATAAAACATGTATGTATATATATATATATATATATATACATAATTAAGTTCCGTTTTATACAATTATATGAAGTTTATATTTCGCGAAAGTACAATATTTTATAATGTAATTACAATAACGAGTTCGAAGAATTATGTCAATGTAATTGAGAAAAAGTTGGAGGAAAAGAAAAAGAGTAAGAGAATTTGTTATTTCGTAAATGTATGCAGAAAAATTTTGTAAAATATTTCAAATAAAACGCGTATAACTCTAGGAAAATGTATGAGAAACGAGAATTATATATCTTGCAGAATATCGGTAGGCGACGAATAAAAGTTTCAAATCGTGTAACTCGCGAATGCTTCGTATGAACACTTTTTTTTTTCGGTGGATTAGAAAGAAAAAAAAACTCTCTCTCGTACCAGTGTTAATCTCTCTGTACATCACGTGTCGACAATACGATTAAGTATAAAGAATCGATTTTGCGATAAAAGAAGGCGAGTCCCGCACCTGCTTTGATTTATTGCTCGATAAACACGCTCGCAACAAGCCAACGTTCGCGATGCGGGCGCTTTCTCGCGGGCGAAAAAAGAAAAATTAAAAAGAAGAGAGAGAGAGAGAGAGAGAAGAAAAAGGTCAAGCAATTCGCGCCGCGGCGAAAATCCCGCGATGGCGTCACAGATACGCCGCGGATTTTCCACGTGTGTTTAGAGTATGAAGAGGGAAAAAAAAGTGAGAGAGAGAGAGAGAGAGAGAATGCCACGACTAGTCGGGAATGCAGGGAAAGGCGAGATTCACATCGGTCCGCGCGCGAGCGCGAGCGGGCATTTGTTCCAAGATGATTCCCAGATGCTTGATCGCTCAAGCAGATGTAATCCCACGAGCAGGCAAACCGGGATGATTTTAAACAAAGGAAAGCCACCCGGTGAAGCATGATCGAAGTTCGCCACGGTACGTGGCCCGTTCTCCTCCGCGCCGATGTTCTATCGGCCTTTAGACGCGCCTTCAAACCGCCGGGCACGAAACGACCTTCGGCTACAACACATTAAGGTGCGTCCATCCAGACTTGCAATGTTACCGCGAATCGTATATTGTGTCGCCGGTTATGTTACAAATGACGGCACGCTGTGCCGCATGTCAAAACTTCACTCGGTCAACTTGGGACCCCGGAGTGACAGGGAACAAAGTGAGCCGCGGCAAGTTTACCGATTCTAAAAAAAGATGCGGGATGTAAAAAAAAAAAAAAAAAAGAGTAAGAAAGGAGAATAAGATCCTTTATGGCCTTACTTTTTTTCAAGGTAAATTACCCTATTAAAGGACATTTTTCTCTAACCTACCTATCCCGGAAATAAGAATCGTAAAAGAGAGACTGAGACCCTTACACGCGCTTTACTCCGATTTTTACAAGCGGTATAGGCTCCGCTCTCATATGGTATCTCAGTTTACGTTTCGGGACAATGGTGAGTTTAACCATGCCTACCTAGAAAAGGATTTTAGGGCGCGACCCTTAGTGACGTTACGGCCCCGTACAAACGCACTTGTCATCACTCCAACGTCACGCGCACGTTCACGATACACGCTATAAGACGCGTTTATGGTTCTGGACGTACCTTTACGCGAGACCGTGAAGCGCTATAGTCTCTCTCTCCTCGGTGAGTTTATAATATAGTCTTCTTTCTCGGAGCTGCCATAGCGCGCGGTGTCGTTGTCCGGTTCTCCGAGGAAACTCTCGAGGCGAGAGCACAAAGGATCCGAATAACGCGGCCGAACATCATCGCGAAACGTCATCGGCTTTTCTTGCGATACGTCGCGACGTTGATTAACACGATCCCCGTTCTCTTCGGGGAATAATGTTACGAGTCACGATAAATATAAGTCGGACATTGCCTTGGGATTACCAGGTATATAAATAGGAAACCGGAATTTGCCCATAGATTGCCCTAGCTGTCAATGTAGTTACCGTCAAACCGCCGTCATTGGCGCCATTTTCTTGTTTTGACTTCTGATAAAGATTTTCAACTCACAACAATACAAGTTTCATACAACAGCATAGTTTTTAATAGCGTTGAACATGTCGAATTTTGTGCCTGGAAACTACGATTTGCGGACAGCGTTGATTTTCCGTTACCATTTGAAGAAAATTGCTGCAGAATCGCATCGAATGCTTGTCGAAGCTTACGGCGAGCTTGCTCTTGGTAAATCACAGTGCTTTGAGTGGTTTAAAAAATTCAAAAGTGGCGATTTTGACGTGAGAAACGAAGAACGTGCAAGAAGGGTGTGATCTATTATGAGCTGCTAAAACCTGGCGAAACCGTTAATACTGAACGCTACCGACAACAAATGATCGATTTGAATCAAGCTTTGCGTGAAAAACGACCAGAATATCAAAAGAGGCAACGCAAAGTGATTTTGCTTCACGATAATGCACCATCGCACACAGCAAAACCGGTGAAGGAAAACGATTGAGGCGTTTAGTTGGGAAATACTTTCGCATGCGGCTTACTCACCAGACTTGGCTCCATCCGATTACTACTTATTTGCATCGATGGGACACGCACTTGCTGAGCAGCGCTTCACTTCTTACGAAAATGTACGAAAATGGCTCGATGACTGGTTTGCCTCAAAGGAGCAACAGTTTTTTTGGCGTGGCATCCACAAATTGTCAGAGAGATGGGAAAAATGTATAGCTAGCAATGGGCAATACTTGGAATAAAATATTTTTTATCATTTTCGTACAATAAACGTGTATTTTCTATACAAAAATTTCGGTTTCATATTTATATACCTGGTATATGCTAACGAATACATATGTTGCTTTAATTAAGAATAAGAATAATGCATATTTCCACGTCTTAATGCGCTCTGTGTGTGATGCTTGATTCGGATTTTACTTAAGCTGGAATAATTTAGTAATATGTATATATTAATAAAATGTATCAATAGAATTTAAAATAAGATATGTTAATAATATATAAAATAATGATCTTTAGAGATATATTAATAATATGTAAAAAAAATTCCAGAGAATCGTCTTTTTATTGGAAAAATAAATAAATTAATCGTTAAAAATAAATAAATTTCCTGTCAATTAAATTTATAATTATTATTTTAACTTTTTATCCTTAAGAGATGCTGCTTAAAATACATATACGTAATGTTATCATTTTTTTTTTTTTTTTTCAAATTATAAAAGCACCAAAGGTAATTCCTGCTCGCGATATTTTAAATATTTAAATAGTCGAGGAGTCGAAATATTGAATTTAAAATGTAGGTCATCGCGAAAATGTGACACAATAGCGCGTAGCGATGCGTATAAGCGCTTCGACGAAAAAGCGTCGATTATTTTCCATCAATCCTTTATCGAGAGCGGGACGGAATAGGACCGTGACTTTCGGTTTTCCCAGCGACTGCCTTATCGCGTTTCGAAAGCATACACTTCTACTACAACACGCGAGCCCCCCGTTCGCTATACAGAGCAACGATGTTGCCGATAATGCCGAAGAAAGCATAACCCATTAAGCGCGAGTTGCGAGTGACGGAGGCGGCTTTCGCAGCCCTTTCTATTGCATTTTCCTCGAGGTGGTACCACAAGGTCTGTCTCCGCCGACGTCCCTTGTGTTCCCGATTCAGGTCACTCTCGTGCAATATATACACGTCACAGATTTATAGAATCTATATAACTTCCATTACAAAATATGTTCTTCGTATCGGTTTCGTATCATTGTTTCCTTCGTGTCGTCGTAACTATTCTCTTACCGCATTTATCCAAGAAACCGATATTTTCGGAAGAGTTTATTAACGAATTGTTTGAAAAATTCATTTAAAAAGAAAATTAAAGCTCGTGCGCTACAACCTTACAAAATTTCCATAATAAACTCGTATATAATTAAACATATTCATGAAAAAATAGATTCAAGATAATTTATTAATAAATACTTCTTGATTTTAATTTTATATATATATATGTTGCATATGTGTGTGTTTATGAATAATTCTTTTAATAAATAATCGCTTTTATCGCTCTTAGTTATGAACTTTCCCCATTTTACACGAGAACAAAAAGAATAATTTCCGTCAATTTCCTAAAGATATTAAATAAACGAGAATAAATATAACGGAAATAAATTTTTCAAAAAGATAAATGTACCATTCATGAATAATACCATCAAACTTCTTAATCTAAATAAAAAAATTAAAAAAAAAAAAAAAAAAGAAAGATAAAATGCCTAACTTTATAATTGTCATCGTATCGCGAAAAAGCGAGATATAACACGTATAGAAGCGCGATTCATCTATCCTCGTTAAGTTTAACGAATGTTAAATGTACGTAAGTAAGAAAATTGACAGAGGAGCGCGGAGAGAGATATCTCTCGTAGCAAAATCTCGGAGATTCTCTCTCTCTCTCTCGGCGCATCGGTCGGTCCACAGTTCGTCCTCGTCGTCACCGCTATTACGGCTATACAGAGCCATTCGAGGTTTTTCATTCTCAAGGAGCTGGCACAGCCATTCTCTCACGCGAACCGCTAACTGTGCCGCGGAGATTATGCAAGGAATAGCATCATCGAGCGAGCGAGCGAACTCTTAGTTAAAGCGGCACTTTCTGCCGATCCGAGTCTTTTCCATCGTGCCGTCCAGTGTGATCAGTCCGACTTCTTTGCTCGATTGACAAAGTTTCGGCGACTTTCTTGCTCCTCAAAAAAAAAAGAGAGAGAGAGAGAGAGGGGGGGGGGGGAGAGCAATTTATAGAAAAGATCCCAAATAGAGTATAAATTATATAAAAAAAGAGACGGAGAGAGCTCACATGTCCCAGCGAGTGCGTAATTGCCGGCGAGACGCGTGATGCAACAATGCGCGACAATGGCGGCGCTTCGCAGCCAGTTCGCGAATTAAACTCGAATTAAATTCTAATTTCGTCAAAATCTCTGCGGTGATTCGATCACCGAGCGCTGAAATTTTAATCGCGATTATGGTATACTCGCCGCCAAACTTTCCTCGATCGCTCGTCTTACGAAGCCTTTTTAATCGACATACGCAAGCAGCTGATTTTATACGATTTATTATGTAGCCTGCTCTAAAAAATTTTCCAGACCGGATTAATTATTGAGTTAAATACGCCTGAATTACGTTCGATCTGTGAATATTGCACATTTAAAATAAAAATACTAATCTCTCTCTCTCTCTCTTTCAGTCCGGAATTTTTTTTCCTGGAAATTAACTCGAGATTCCACCGTCATATTTGCATTACCTTCGCTCTATCATCATCTCGGCATATCTCTTTGTTTTCTCGCGACGTTCGACGTCGTTTCGTCTCGTCGTGAGCGGACGAGACGAGCGAGCGTTGGCGGTGTGTCTCTTGCGCTTTCGTTAGGGTCTCCGGCGTCTCTCCGTATCCCTCGTTATATCCCCGTTCGAGTGCGCCCTCATTCTTTCACGCTAGAGCCCGGCAACTGTGTGTTGCTGATGATGCGAGAAGAGCATCACCCCGTCAAGCGTGCACAGAACGGCCACGGCGGTTCGTCTTTGCCGACCTTCCTTCCTTCCCTCTTCGTTTTTTCTCCCTCGTTACCTACGACTCTCCGACATTTGCACTCGCCGTGCCCGTCGATGCCGAGGTCGAGTGAGAAGGAAAGAGAGGAATGGCAAGGGGCACACTTATACGCCGCGCCTTTTGTGCACGGGAGAATGCGAGGTGAGTGCTCATCGCGTCGTGACTCACCGATTCGATGAAAACGTATTTATCATTCGTTTTCTTTCGCCTTTTTTCTCCCCCCCCCCTCTCTCTCTCTCTCTCGGCGAATAGAGGTTGTATCTCACGCAAGAGTGATCGCATACAAATTTACACGAGAGTGTAGCGAGGAGCCACGTCATAAATCCAGCTCGAGTAGCTGCTAATTCTGCGATTAAGTTAAATCTGATTTTCTTATTCTCAAACCACCTGGAGACTTGAATGAACGTTGATTCGGTCTTCCTTCGCGAAAAGAAAATCCGCATTGTTGATGAGCTCAATATGCTTAATTTGTGGGATTTGCACAAGTTTATAAATAGTTTCTAAGCTTAAGCTAAGCTCTCGTTTATCTCGAGTTTTTTTTTCCCCCCCCCGCAATGTGGAAAAGAGACATCTGAATAGGATTGATGCTTAATTTTAAATTCGATGATGTACATATCTAATTTTTTAAATTATTTATATTGTATTTAATGAAAAATATATATTGTTTATCATAATTAAAAGATGTTTCAAGTTTTTGAATTTTCCGCCAATTGTATACTTATGCGTAAGTCAATAATTTTTGATTTCACACATATAAATCTGATTAAATAAATAATTAATACAATATAAGAGATACAATAAAATAAATAAATTACGATCCATCAATATAATACAATAAAGAAGATATTACAATCATGGAATAATGATAACGTTGATATTATATAATATTATTATATTAAATTGTGTACTATTCAAAATTTTATTGTTCGAAATTATCAAATCTAAAATATATTCTATCAAATAAATAATAAAATATTATAATATAAAGACACATACTGAATAATATTTTTAGCTCAAAAATATTGCCAACAATTCGTAAAGATATATCGTTGGATACTTTTATGACACAGTTTCTAACAATCTCTGTGACAGATATCTCGACATTGTATATACGACAAGAGTGAAAAATACGCGTATACATTTGATAAGCAAATGGTTCACAGTTTGAAATAACGAATACAAGTCATTTTTTGTTTCAGATACATTTTAAATTTTTTACTATTGTTCAAACATTACTTTTCACTATTGCAATTATTTTAAATCCAAAATCTATATATTTTATGTAAGTTACATATTTTTGTACTTATTTCAGAATAAGCCATTTTTTTTTCATTAACGTATCATTTTTCGATATAATAAAGAAATTATCAAGTTTTATCCGCAAAACTCTCCAATATCTACTCTATTGTTTAAACATTATTTTTCACTATTGCATAATTAATTTTAACCAAAATCTATATTTTATATAAATTATATGTTTTTGTACTTATTATAAGAATAAGCATTTTTTTTTTTCCCCCATTAATGTATCATTTTTCATATAATAAAGAAACTATCGAGTTTTATTGGCAAAATTTTTTATTCTCTAATATCTACAAGCTACCATTGTACACGACGGCGAAGAGACAGAAAGGAAAGGTTCGCGCTTCCCTATACGATGCTTTTATGCGAGGAACCTTCGACGAGGATCCAACGACGTGACTCAACGCCATAAGCACGCAAAGACGGCTGTGAAGGAATTTCAGCCCCGACTCACGGCTTATCGTCTATCATTAAATTCCGCGGTCGTTAACGAACGAAGAAGAGGCGCGTATACTATAAACCGAACCGAAGCGGCAATCGTTTCTTTTTCTATCCGTTCAATAGTTCCAGGCCGACTCGATGGAGAAATCGCATTTACCAGTTGTATATACAATTTGTATAGAATTTGTGACCGACGTGAGTATCCATGCGAGAAGAAGCTGCGCGTCGTTCCCGTCATCAAATGCATTTACCCTCTTCATACAATATGTATAGTTAAATTGCACTTATTCCGTATAAGCGCAAATCCGATAATTAAAGCTGTTCGTGTAAAAATAATGAAAAGTGCATTATTTTTGAAAGAGAGAGAGAAAGAGAGAGAGAGAGAGAGAGAGAGAGGTACGGATATTGTTTTCAAGCGAAATGAAAATCTGGATCGCGCCACGTATATTATTACACAGGAGGGGGCGCGCGTTATTTTAACGCTCTCACACAGACGAATAAAAGTTTCTTTCTACGCGACAAATTTCGCTGATTACTCCAGTTTTTTTTTTTCCAAATTATGGATTTATGCAATTTAAAATTAACAGTCGCTTTCAGAGAGAACTCCGCGACGAAGGAGTCGTCGCGGTGTACACCGTTCGTTTTTGCTTCCTCGAATTTCTGCATCGGGCGAATTAACGCACACGAACGCGCGCGCGCGCACGATGATGATGCGTCTTATAAGAGAGCGAGCGTTTCGTGCGCGCGCGGTATTTCTCTCTCGAAATAATAGCCTAGAATCTGGGCTACGGAGCACGTAAAGCGGACTATTAGTTCGCTGTACGCCTCGGCATGCGGCAAAGCGTGCCGGCGAACTCTTTCGCTACGCTTCGCGACGTATACACGCTGCAGCACTGCGCCCCTCGAGGGTCCAGGCAAACCAAACGATACTTTACATGCGCCGCGTCGTGATACGTTACCCTTTTTTCGATCCCTGTCTTTCTTTTCTCTCGCATCTGTCTCCCCTATCTCTGCATCGGTGCCGTCTCGCGTAATTGCGTCGCGCCCGCGAGAATTAATTCGTACGATTGGCCAGCTGGCCCCCTTTTTCGCGATTTACTAGCTCGTGAGAAAACCCGCGCGCGACGAGCGCTGTTATTAAGGTAAGGGAAGTTAAATGCCTTTATATTGGACGCACGATGTACCAGGTATATAAATATGAAACCGGAATTTTTGTATAGAAAATACACGTTTATTGTATGAAAATGATAAAAAATATTTTATTCCAAGTATTGCCCATTGCTAGCTATACATTTTTCCCATCTCTCTGACAATTTGTGGATGCTACGCCAAAAAAACTGTTGCTCCTTTGAGGCAAACCAGTCATCGAGCCATTTTCGTACATTTTCGTAAAAAGTGAAGCGCTGCTCGGCAAGTGCGTGTCCCATCGATGCAAATAAGTAGTAATCGGATGGAGCCAAGTCTGGTGAGTAAGCCGCATGCGAAAGTATTTCCCAACTAAACGCCTCAATCGTTTCCTTCACCGGTTTTGCTGTGTGCATTATCGTGAAGCAAAATCACTTTGCGTTGCCTTTTTTGATATTCTGGTCGTTTTTCACGCAAAGCTTGATTCAAATCGATCATTTGTTGTCGGTAGCGTTCAGTATTAACGGTTTCGCCAGGTTTTAGCAGCTCGTAATAGATCACACCCTTCTTCCACGTTCTTCGTTTCTCACGTCAAAATCGCCACTTTTGAATTTTTTAAACCACTCAAAGCACTGTGATTTACCAAGAGCATGCTCACCGTAAGCTTCGACAAGCATTCGATGCGATTCTGCAGCAGTTTTCTTCAAATGGTAACAGAAAATCAACGCTGTCCGCAAATCGTAGTTTCCAGGCACAAAATTCGACATGTTCAACGCTATTAAAAACTATGCTGTTGTATGAAACTTGTATTGTTGTGAGTTGAAAATCTTTACCAGATGTCAAAAGAAGAAAATGGCGCCAATGACGGCGGTTTGACGGTAACTACATTGACAGCTAGGATCATCTATGGGCAAATTCCGGTTTCCTATTTATATACCTGGTATACGGAGTGTCGGAAAATTTGCCAAGCATGAATTCTTCATGTGTCTCAACGAGAATTTAATATATTATATCTTTCTATTCCTTAGTATTTTTTTCTACAAAATGTTCTACCAGACTACAATAGGCAAGGTAATATTAGAAAAATATAACGCGATCACAAATTTATCACGTATTCGCGTTTGTCCGCGTTGCACGCGGATGTATCTTCGTTTACACGAATACATTTTTAATCGTCTCTTTGACGCGCGTAACTTTTAAGCATTCTCTGTTGCAAGACGGCCAAGTCCTTTGTACATACGTCCGCCGCTCTTTACCTTAATCGACGCATTGTGTGCAAACACTCCGCCTGGACTCCGCTCGTCTCTCCTCCCCTCGCAATTTTGGCTCTGTGAAAATCCAACGTGAGAACGCGACGACAAACGACAAGAGCAGACGCCAGGCGAGTGAGCGCGAGTAACGGCGAAAGGCGAACACGTAATCGCGTAAACGCCAAAGACATCACCAGGCGGCTTCCATCACGAAGACTCCATGAAGATTTTCTACCACAAAGCCGAAGAGAGAGAGAGAGGGAGGGAGAGTTGCCGCTGGCAACGAAGAAGGACAACGGGGAGAGGATTTGCCTCTCGCGTCCCCTTGGCCTGACCGCAACGGTACGATGTTCCAAATGGACTCGCATTCTAGTAAGACATAAGGTCATCGGATTTTTCGATTGTAAATGCCGGGACAGCGAACGTATTTTAAATTCCCATTTCGCCCGAGAGATATCTTTTTTCTTTATTTCCAAAAATATATTACAATGATGACATATATATATATATATATATATATATATATATATTGTATATCCTCATCACATATTCTCGCATGGATAGAACATATAAAATCACAATTTCAATGAAAAAAATATTTTCCATTTTTATATAGTAATTTTTGTAAACGATAATTGAAAAAAGATTCGCTCTAAATCAAGCCACAAAAGAAAAGTTGGTAATTTATATTAATTCGGCGTCAAGATTCATTATTATTATTGATTATATTTATTATTAATATTTGGCTGAAATGATAAATATGTTTCTTAGCGTTAAAAAACGCAAAGTTTTCAAATTAAGGTCAACCGGATGCATATAAAAGCGAAAAAATAAACGTTACGAAAAATACAAGAGAAACTATTATTGCTGTATCGAGCTGTTATTATCGAATAGAGAGAATGAACGGGGGAGTCAATTATTTCTCTCTTGACGAACGCCTGAAATTACGAAATATCTGTCGAATTTATATTATTAAAGTCGCAAATAAATAAATATAAGCGGAAAATTTTTGTCCGTTTCTTTCTTCATTTGTGCCTGCCCACCCTAAAACGTTAAAAGCGCGAATCGCCCGGTCACGTGAGTAATACAATGGCAAATCGCGAAACACTCACCGCCAGCACGCCAATTACAATTCTACGAGCATTATATGCTCATTAGCGTGGCCGTATCTCATAGAGGCAGGGGGCACAGCCGAGCACCGAGGCTCCCTTATGCATAATAACCAGCTTGCCTGGCTGGATCCCCGCGGCGCCTCCGTCCCGATAACGTTACATTATTTCCGTCTAATTCACGCGAATCGATACGATAATCCATCCATCAACGTTACGGGAGTTTGCGACGCGCGCGGGCGGTTCGTTAAAAATTCAGCCGAAATCACGCCTTGATAAATGTCATGCCTGATCGGCCAGGCCGGCGCGGACGCGTCCGGCTTCGTTAAGGCGAGTTTTAAAGTAATGGATAAACGTGCTGTAGAGTCAGCCGGTGATGCATCGCGGCTCATTCGTCAGCCGGGGTCTCCGGGAAACGAAGAAACTCTCTCTTCCGCCAAGAACGATTGGGTGTACTCGTCGCACGAGCTTGTAAACGTTATTACAAGGAAACGTAACGCGACGACGTAATAACAACTCGTTATCGCGGAAAGTTTACAGTTTCGTTAGAAGCCGCGCGACGTCTGTATATTTTAACGATTTATTGATCAAATATATTTTATTTTATTTTTTCCTGAGTGTTCTATCTGAGTTTTTGTATTCGTAAGAAAAATTAAATTACATCTAAGCAAGAAGTAGCGTTAATATATATTTTGTGGAAAAAAAAAAATTGTGTTTTTAAGAAAATTATTTACAATGTATTTTTTTAAACAATTATTTGTTGTTTTTTTTTTGCACTAATTAATTTGTCTTATTATTCTGTACATAGAACGGAATTACGGTAAAATTATCGAAAACTGAATATTTTACAAGATATTTTATTTTTTATATCAAAATATATATGTCAGATTAAAATATAAAATAACTCAAAAAGTACTTAATGAAAAAATACTTTATTATAGTGTTTTGGAAAGCTCTCGATGTCAGCTACGAGAATACTAAATAAAAAATGGGGGTTTCCATTTAAGATTTTAAAGTTGACCTTCGCATGACCTTCAAATGATTTTCCAAGGTCAAATCATTGTCACCGTCTTATGGCCCCCTTGAAGCCACACAACTTTTGTTTGAAACATTTTTCGATTTAACGCAGTGTTTCCGAGATATTTGAGTGGGTCCTTTAAAATGGGACACCCTGTATAAAGGATCTCGTAGGTATTACATGGCTTCTCTGAAGCTTTTGTCCGAAACATTTTTCATTTCTATACGCAATCGAGATAATAATATTAAATCCCTCATTCCGCTTGGCAACTGAGCGTTCGAATTATCAGGAGCCTCACAATTCTCTCCCTTCCTCGATTGACCCCGTCGGCTCCCCTACGCGTGAAGATGCTCAGCGGGATAAGCAGCGGAGAGAGGGCTTTCGAGAAAGAAAGTAAGCACGTACCCGACGAAATTAAGTAAACAACCATTGTCCGCGAGATGACGCGCGATATGATCGACGAGAGCGACTATAGAATCGGACACGGGGCGGTTTTGTGGACATAAAAAATTCCTTCCGAGTCGTGGATAGCTAATGAGACCCGCACCGACGATCGTCCGATGTGAATGGCGTGCGTTTATTTTGGATTTCGACTTGGTCGAAAGGGGGCTGACGACGCGGCACATCATCGTCGCCCCGATCGACCGAATCGAAGGCGCACAATCAAATACTTTCGGTCATTCAAACTGCCAGATGCTGCAGATGGACGGCACCGGCTACTAATCACAATAGAGCTCTCTCTTCTCACCTTTATACACGGTGTCACGAATTCGAAACGACCGTCTCTCCATCCTCAGATTTCGCGCGTTTCGCAAAGCGATTTTTGTTTAAAGCAGAAAAATATTAAAATCCTTTACGAGAAGATATTCGATTTAACATATTTGCCAATAATTTTCCTACGTGAAATTTCAGATAGCTTTGCACAAATCGATTGTTTAATTAAAATAAAGTATTTAAAGTTAGAAGAAAAAAAAAACAAGGTTTTCTATTAATTTTTATGAGAAACTTAACGGTGCCTCGATATTTTTCTCAAGAACAAATCCTCTCGAAAATCATTCAAAATTTGTATGAAAAATACGAAAAGCACACCCTATAAATACATGTATATATATATATAATTTGAGCATTTACCTGCACGCGTTTCGCAGGCTTCGAGATTCTGTGTGCTCGCCTTCTGCGCTCTCTTTCTTTCCCCATTTCTGTCAGGTAAGCGATATACACGGGGCGCACGAAAACGCAGCCTACGTAGAGGAAAACGTGTATGTTAGTATCGCGATCTTTGTGCGATGGACCGCTGACAGGAAGAGCCAGGGCGTGACGACGTAATTTTCGTCGTCTTTTCCTGATGCCCCACTCGTACTCGTGTCTCTCGTAAATAAGAAACCGAGACAAAAAAAATCACGATACAATGGTAAAAGACGGGGGAAGTCGAATGAAAAAAGTCGCGTACGACGGTGTGATAAAAATGTACGATAGTACCTGCGAAATTTTCGTTCGCCCCGCGTGCGACCACGGAATTTTGTCGTTTCGAGCTACATACATATATATATATATATATACGTGAATTTATCGCGCGTAAAAAATTTGTCGCGCTTTTTTCCTCACGCACACGCCAACATTCGCATTCAACGACGCGATCCCGCGATTCTAATTTGTCGCCCGCGAGTCTCGAGAGACAACCAAGAGAGAGAGAGAGAGAGAGAGAGAGAGAGAGAGAGAGAGAGAGAGAGAGAGAGAGAGAGATTAATTCGTTCTCGTTTCGCGCGCCTATATACATGTACACACGCGTGGAATAATATCTTTATTCTCTTCGCACGCTCAGAAATTGACATCGCGTGCGCGTCGAAATAACGCGAGTAAAAAATGCATACGCTTTTGCGATGCGGCGCATTTTAGCACGTCGTCTGCAAGCATTTACGTCGAAAGCGCCAGGAGAGAGAGTTTGTTTCAAAAATTTTCTTATCATCCTTCGCTCTTACTGTCATTCTCTCTCTCTCTCTCTCTTTGCTTATTTTTCGAGCGTTATAAAACGTGCCAATTTCCGGTCTAACGCAGACGCTCCTTTTCATTACACGACTTATTTTAAAAAATTTTCCCACCGTAAAAAGGGCGGTCGAAAGCGACATTTTGCGATGGACTGTCCGAGCGTTCTTCTCGGGCCGGTGTGCGAGGTGCTCGACTTTTAGTGCCGTGTGTATTATGAATGAACGGCAGGGTCCGGCGAGCCATATGGCGAGAGAGTGCGAGTCCAGAGTATTTTTGTGTGCGTGCGCGCGAGATAGAGAGACAGAGAGAGAGAGAGAGAGAGAGAGAGAGAGAGAGAGAGAGAGAGAGAGAGAGAGAGAGAGAGATGAGAGAAGAGACGAGGAGAGCACGCTACGGCGGATTGAACGATGACAGCAAAGTCGATGGCTTCTTAGGGCCATTTTATATAGAAAGCCAACGTAGCGCGTAATGCAATTTAGAACGTGAACAAATGTACACGGCAGGTAAATTCCCCGAGACTCGCACGATGCCCTATTATTGCGACTCTCAGCTGCTCTCTCACCGAGCCGCTGCTCCCGATAAATTCCGGTATACGTATGTGTATGTGTGTGAAATTCTTTCCACATTAGTAACATTCTTCTCGGCAGATATGTTATTCAAATAAAATAAAAATAATATATATGCGATCCGTTGTTGTCGATAAATCAAAGAAAAGATTGCATGAAAAAAAAAAAAAGTTTTTTTTTATACGACAATGCGTAATAGTTCATTAAAATTCCTTTGGTTGAGATTTAAATCCTCGCTATACGCTTACGCGAGAAGTAAATACCAGGTATATAAATATGAAACCGGAATTTGCCCATAGATTGCCCTAGCTGTCAATGTAGTTACCGTCAAACCGCCGTCATTGGCGCCATTTTCTTGTTTTGACATCTGATAAAGATTTTCAACTCACAGCAATACAAGTTTCATACAACAGCATAGTTTTTAATAGCGTTGAACATGTCGAATTTTGTGCCTGGAAACTACGATTTGCGGACAGCGTTGATTTTCTGTTACCATTTGAAGAAAACTGCTGCAGAATCGCATCGAATGCTTGTCGAAGCTTACGGCGAGCATGCTCTTGGTAAATCACAGTGCTTTGAGTGGTTTAAAAAATTCAAAAGTGGCGATTTTGACGTGAGAAACGACGAACGTGGAAGAAGGGTGTGATCTATTATGAGCTGCTAAAACCTGGCGAAACCGTTAATACTGAACGCTACCGACAACAAATGATCGATTTGAATCAAGCTTTGCGTGAAAAACGACCAGAATATCAAAAAAGGCAACGCAAAGTGATTTTGCTTCATGATAATGCACCATCGCACACAGCAAAACCGGTGAAGGAAACGATTGAGGCGTTTAGTTGGGAAATACTTTCGCATGCGGCTTACTCACCAGACTTGGCTCCATTCGATTACTACTTATTTGCATCGATGGGACACGCACTTGCCGAGCAGCGCTTCACTTCTTACGAAAATGTACGAAAATGGCTCGATGACTGGTTTGCCTCAAAGGAGCAACAGTTTTTTTTGGCGTGGCATCCAAAAATTGTCAGAGAGATGGGAAAAATGTATAGCTAGCAATGGGCAATACTTGGAATAAAATATTTTTTATCATTTTCGTACGATAAACGTGTATTTTCTATACAAAAATACCGGTTTCATATTTATATACCTGGTGGATCCTTTCTATGAAATATCAAAATTCCGCGATACGGCTTCGGTGACAGGAGCAGCTATAAATTAAATTGAATTTATTACTTCGACCCCGATCTAAAGGTGACGCAAAGTAGGTCAACGCGATGAGATTGCATTGTGCGCGTTTATATGTAACACAACTCGTCGATTAAAATGTTCCGTAATTATTTGATTAATTAATGCTTCCTCCTCCCTCGCTATAATATAGATACTTGTAACTATCGATGAGGTAAAAGAATGTACGACGCGTGCCGTAAGAGCGGAGAGTCTCAAGATTTTATAATTGTAACAAAACGCACTTTTCTCACTCATTCATAGACCCGAACGATTATCGCCGCCTTTACTCGTCCGTCGAGCGCGCGATGTTAACTCGCACGCGTTACGCTTTTAATCACGCTTGAAAGCGCGTGAGGAAGAGCCATTATTATGCATTCCGTACGGGAAGCAGTGCGTACTGTGTAATTTGAAATGCAGTAAAAAAAAAAAAAAAAAAAGCGCGCCGGTGTAGACAGATAAGTCGTAAAACCGCAGCACACAATGCACGCGGCGCGTATATCTCTTTAATATGGATTTCAGCGGGTTGTGCGCGCGTCTCCGTTAAACACTGCGCAGTAAATCAATAAGCCTCGCAAAGTAACATCCGTGAAAAGCGTAATATATAGCGTATACGACAAAGTGCCTCGGTTCTCTTTTTCACGGGCACTGACATTATCTAGAATTTTAATTTCATAGTTCAATTATTTCACAGACATTTTTGAATTTTAATTTTATTCCACAGTTAATACGCATTTTTATTTCATTTCTTTTTATGTCCTCTTCCGGATCAAAAGCGAAATAAATTATATAATACGAGAAAGAAAGAAAAATAAGAGAGAAAATAAGAATTTATTATTATAATCCCTCATAAACGTAAAATATATTTTAAAACGTAAAAATTATGAATTTAAAAAAAGTTATCTCTTTCTCAAATCTTTTAAGATAATTAAAGAGATATATATATAAAATATATGCCTTATAATCTACAAAATATGACTTAATTGCTGAATATATTAATTATCAATTACTACAATCTTTATATATAAATTATGCTTGTCATTATAATCAGAATATATATAAAATCTATGCATATATAATTAATGTCGAGACATTTATTATTACAATCTGGACATTATCGAAAACACTTTCTCACGTAATTTAAAAGATAAACAATAATACTAATTATACAATCTCATGCTACGTCATTACACGTTCTCTCTCTCTCTCTCTCTCTCTCTCTCTCTTTCCTTCTCAAGTTCGATATAAAAATGCTAAACGCATATCCCAAGACGAGAGAGAGAGAGAGAGAGAGAGAGAGAGAGAGAGAAAGCGCTCGCACACGCGAACGCCTGTTTCGGCGAGACGTTCAACCGGAACCAGTTTGGCGGGTTTTTCGGTTGCTTCCCCATTGTGATCGGGCGCGGCACACCAGAAGTTCGCGAAAAACCGTGACGAAGATTGATAGAGGAAAAAAGAGGAGGGAAGGAGGAACCTCCCCCCCCTCCCCCCGCCTCCTCCCCGTCCCTCTCCTCTCTGCCGGCATCGCCGCTGTCGTCGCCGTCCCCGATGGATGTGTCTACCGGGATAAATTGCGGACAAGCCTCGCCAACTCCTTCTTCGGCCACGTTGTATATATCGCCGGGACTCGACGGTGCACATTGCGTATACGTATGCGCGGCATTACTGAGGTGGGTGGAAGGGAGGGGGAGGGGGAGCTCACGCGCGTGAGCTTCCGTAACGCGTAAAATTAACATCGCGCCGACGCACGATCGGACCCCATAAATCGAGCGAGTTGATTTTCTAAGAAATTTGTCGTCCGAGACAATTTGGGGCCCTTTCAAGTGCCAAATGCTGGCCCCGTCGACTCAGCTGATACGTAAATATCTCCTTCCTCTATTCCCCCCCCCCCCCTCTCTCTCTCTCTCTCTCTTTAGCAACGAGAGTCGTTATTCTAATTTCGTTGTTTGTTTTACATTTTTGTCGCGAATCATCCTCGCGTCTCGGAGCGAAGCGGAGACACGGAACCCGACGAGAACGAAGCTACATTTAAATAACGATTACCCATTCGCGACGACTGCAAATTGAATGCAATTAAATGTCTCGAAACCGGATACGGGTAACGCTCTTTATCTCTATACCGAATTTATAATACAATCGTCGCGCTTACTTTATTCCCTTCAGGCTTCCGGCGCTTTTGGAGACGGGCGCACGTTCCTCCCGCTGAATAATGTAAGACGAATATATAAAAGCTGTACTTTTCACGCAAAATATATACAGCAAATATAGAATCCAAGTTAGGAATGTAACAGCGGTAACTCTACGATGGTAATTTACTTAGCACGCTTTAACGAGGAATAACGAATTAAGTTGGTAGTTAAAAGGATTTAACTAATAAACGCTTATTATTATTCGGTTTAAAAACTTTCAAAATATCCCACATACAGGGTGTCCCATTTTAAAGGGCCCACTCAAATATCTCAGAAACACTGCGTTAAATCGAAAAATGTTTCAAACCGATTAGTATAAAAAAAAAAAATTGTTTTTAAGAAAATTATTTACAATGTATTTTTTAAAACAATTATTTGTTTTTTTTTGGCACTAATTAATTTGTCTCATTATTCTGTACATGGAAGTATTACGGTAAAATTATCGAAAACTGAATATTTTACGAGATATTTTATTTTTTATATCAAAATATGTCAGATTAAAATATAAAATAACTCAAAAAGTACTTAAAATACTTTATTATAGTGTTTTGGAAAGCTCTCGATGTCAGCTACGAGAATACTAAATAAAAAATGGGGGTTTCCATTTAAGATTTTAAAGTTGACCTTCGCATGACCTTCAAATGATTTTCCAAGGTCAAATCATTGTCGCCGTCTTATGGCCCCCTTGAAGCCGCACAACTTTTGTTCGAAACATTTTTCGATTTAACGCAGTGTTTCCGAGATATTTGAGTGGGTCCTTTAAAATGGGACACCCTGTATATTAAAAGATATTCGACGTGGAAAATATCGCCATCGAATTTAGTTGGGATGAAATTGACAATCTATCGGAATTTATCTATCGCACGAAACTTATACCAGCAACATTTTATCGGAATCCGCGCAAATAACGCGTCGTTACGAATATTTTTTTTTTTTTTTTTTTTTTTTTCCCGATCGCCAAACGAAGCAACCAGAACTCCCGTTCTGAGCGATGCGATTTGCCCGGCGCACGAAACGCGTTTCCTCGTTTCTAATTTCATCGGATGCGGATCTCTCGTAGCACACGTTGCGAGAGTAAATTTCGAACACTGGAGCGAGCATTTCCGTTATTGCCAGTAACATGTGCGTAGGCTATGGAAGATGCGATAGCTCTGGGGAATCTGTGTTATCCCGTGTACCTACATAGGATATCCTATATATGGTATACAGGAGTCACGATCTTACGTTAACGGCAACGTCTGCGACCAATATACAATAAATTTAGCTTTGATACGAAAAAAAAAAAATCTATCCAGCAATAATTTTGAAGATTAAACCAAACCAGCTTAAATGAAACAATGTTTAAAGATACAACATTAGAACCAAAATTGTTAATTATGAAGAGAAATGTAAGACCGTTACTTGCATTTAAAAATTAATTGCTTTATCACGTTTTAAACAGGGTTGATAAAATTTCACATTTTTTGGATAAAATTCTTATCAGTGACGAAAACCGATATTTTTCGAGAAAAAAATTGGTCTTTTCTATTAAAAATGTTAAAATAAATAAAAAAAACCTTTATCGATATCCGTCAATTGAATATTTTTTTAATTTAAGCTTTATCCAATATAAAATCTGTAACAGATCAGGAATCAACGCAGTAAATAAATTAGTTTTTTGTTAGAAAATGTTGAATGCGAATCAGATCTATATATATATATTGATACAAATTTTGAATTCTGTTACTATTACATTTCTCTTAATAAACTAAAAATTAATATAAAATTTAATAATATTTATCTGTCTAATGTTTTTGTTTTAATAATTTTACGCGTTAAATTAGAAAATTAAAAAAAAAATAATATTATTATTATAATTTAATTTTTCAAATTATAATGATCAGATGATTTATTAATTGAAGCAAAAATATATTTTTGCAAAGTTTCATATGTCTTAATGTTACATGTTAGTTAATCTTATAACTTTTGCCAAGTTTAATCTATTGGATAAAGTCCAGAACAGTAAGAATCGGAATTCGCTGCCATTCGGTTTTTTTTTTTCCCCCACTCATTGGACTTTTCCAGCCAATCCTGATTTTAAAACGCCTTATAATTGAAAACCTTAAATTTTCACGTTACGGACTACGCTCCAGATTTTCGCATTTTACCTTATACACTCGCCCAAACTTGTACTCATTTCTGATTTAAGAGAGTTTCAGAACTCCCAGAGTCGCGCGAAGGGACTCTTGCCAGGAATCGAAAACATAAAACGCAGTCGATCGTTTTTACATCGCCGTCGTTACGGAAAATCGCAAGTCGATGGTCTCGCGATCGAGAATTAAATCGACGGTGCAAGCAACAAATACGACGTAAACAGCAACGGCGGGATAAAGCGTTGCGAGCAAGAGACGCGTATAACGTACACGTACACGCGCGCGCGATCATCAAAGTATTCGCCGGGACGTTATCGATATCCACTCTTTTCTAGCGGTATATAATATAAATTATATATATATAGGATATTTAACGACCTTTCGCCGGAAAAATGCGAAAGGGAGCGTGCGGCGGCGCGGTATGCCGATCGCGAAACTCCTCGATAAATAATCCCGGATCCTCCGGGCCAACGGAGAGCTCGCGCTCGCGACGGCTTAAGTGATTTGCATGCGCGACAGGTGCGGCGCGAGCGAGCGAGCGAGCGAGTCGGTGTGTATTACGTGTTTAATTCACGTGTCTCGCATACCCGGCGTTACGATTCCCGCTGATTTCCATAATGCAACCAGGGCGCCGTCCGTGCCGCGGAGAGGAGATTCCGCCCCGGGATCGGCGGCCGTATTTTTTCGGGCGCGCGAGAGACGGATCTCGCCCGGCGACCGGGAGCGGGCGTTTACGCGTGTCCCTTATCGATCGCGTTAACGCGTGTCGGCCGTTGCCACGAGTATACGACCCCGTGTATAAACCGCCGAATCCGTCAACATCGCCGTATAACTCACCTGTGTAAAAAATTGGCCCTCGAAAAAAATTTCTGAGATTCTTAGACTACTTATTTTTAAAAAGAGTTTCGAAGTAACAGAAAACGCCAAAAGTTCATTGTTTGTTGCTCACGGCCGGGGATAGAGGATCATCGCATGCCTTTATCACGTTACATATTTCATGACGATAAATAAGTATATATTTGTTACGGCAAAAATAAATTTTTAATGTATTTTATGTGCTCGTAGCTGTGATAATGAATTATTTATGGCGTTTCTTTCCCGCGTACAAATTCATCAAATTATATTACAATCGGACATAAACCCAATAATAATTATCATTGTTAATTGAAATAAGGAATGTATAATGCAATGAAATCCCGTATACATAACGAGATATAAAATAAAATTCGAAAAATGCAATCGCGCGTAAAATGCAAAATTGCGATAACGCAGAGTTAATAAAAAGTATTTTTATTTTTTTTTCATGAATTAATACACGATATTATTTATATCTTATCATTACATTTGAACAAAATTTCAATCAAATAATTTGTTTCTTATATTATACACAATTTACTTATCCTGATGTTCCGTACACAACTGATCTACATTAAATCTATTAAATTCCAATTAAACTTCAAATTAACAATAATTAATTTCCAACTGTAATACCAGGTATATAAATATTACGATTAAAAATGTATTCGTGTAAACGAAGATACATCCGCGTGCCACGCGGACAAACGCGAATACGTGATAAATTTGTGATCGCGTTATATTTTTCAATTTTACCTTGCCTATTGTAGTCTGGTAGAACATTTTGTAGAAAAAAATACTAAGGAATGGAAAGATATAATATATTAAATTCTCGTTGAGACACATGAAGAATTCATGCTTGGCAAATTTTCCGACACTCCGTATACCAGGTATATAAATAGGAAACCGGAATTTGCCCATAGATGATCCTAACTGTCAATGTAGTTACCGTCAAACCGCCGTCATTGGCGCCATTTTCTTCTTTTGACATCTGATAAAGATTTTCAACTCGCAACAATACAAGTTTCATACAACAGCATAGTTTTTAATAGCGTTGAACATGTCGAATCTTGTGCCTGGAAACTACGATTTTGCGGACAGCGTTGATTTTCTGTTACCATTTGAAGAAAACTGCTGCAGAATCGCATCGAATGCTTGTCGAAGCTTACGGTGAGCATGCTCTTGGTAAGTCACAGTGCTTTGAGTGGTTTAAAAAATTCAAAAGTGGCGATTTTGACGTGAGAAACGACGAACGTGGACGAAGGGTGTGATCTATTATGAGCTGCTAAAACCTGGCGAAACCGTTAATACTGAACGCTACCGACAACAAATGATCGATTTGAATCAAGCTTTGCGTGAAAAACGACCAGAATATCAAAAAAGGCAACGCAAAGTGATTTTGCTTCACGATAATGCACCATCGCGCACAGCAAAACCGGTGAAGGAAACGATTGAGGCGTTTAGTTGGGAAATACTTTCGCATGCGGCTTATTCACCAGACTTGGCTCCATCCGATTACTACTTATTTGCATGGATGGGACACGCACTTGCCGAGCAGCGCTTCACTTCTTACGAAAATGTACGAAAATGGCTCGATGACTGGTTTGCCTCAAAGGAGCAACAGTTTTTTTTGGCGTGGCATCCACAAATTGTCAGAGAGATGGGAAAAATGTCTAGCTAGCAATGGGCAATACTTGGAATAAAATATTTTTTATCATTTTCGTACAATAAACGTGTATTTTCTATACAAAAATTCCGGTTTCATATTTATATACCTGATGGTATATGCGTTGAGAAAATCGTAAGAAAAAAGAAAGAAAAAAAAAAAGTCTATAATGTCGAATCGCATGCGTAAATTATTACGCGGTCTCTCTTAGTATCTTTCAATAGAACGTCGCGTTGCCAAGTTTCGTCGAGTTTCCCTGATTAACGGCGCGTTATCAGTCGCGCTTTCCAAAGACGGCGCGACGCGTAAAACGACAACGACGACAACCTCGTTCGCTAGCAGCGGGCGCCGTAATCATCCGAGAAATCGTAGCCGAAGACCGGGATTAAACAAGCAACAATCTCCGGGGTATGAGTTTCATCGAGCCGAATATCCACCGCACATCGGCCGCGTTCCCAGCGGGGATCCGTTGAATTCTAAGTATTCCGCTCCGTCGTCTCTCGGTTCCTCGCGGAGAGCGTGTTCCGAATATACGCGCGGGCTCCGCGAACGCCCGAAACAGGAGAGAGAAAAAAAAAATGGGGGTAAGAGAGAGAGGTGAGGGAATGAGAGAGGAGAGGAAAATAGTCGTAAAACAAAGCGCGTGCCCTCCCTCCCTCCCTCCCTTCCTCTCTCTCTCTCTTCCCCCCCTCGCGTTCCCCGCTCATTTTAAAGTTCTAACGACCGGTCCGGCTCCGATAAAGCGTGTGTACAACGACGGGCGCCGCGTGCGCATGTGCACGCGTGTGTGCACGCGGATGAGAGTCCACGGGGTCATCCACCAGTACGGAGGCCACGGATGCACTCGCTTCCGCTCCGCTCCGCTCCGCACCGCATCGCCGTTGGAATTACGTTCGACGTTGGATTAACGTACCGAAAACTCGTTTACCTTACGTACTTTTGTAATTGCCGAGATGCACGACGGCGGGTAATCCCCAGAGGGACGGCGACGGGTATCCGACGCCGATCCGGAGAGGAGGTTTCGGGAATATTCTTTGTGGTCACCAGCGTGCCGTTTGACCGATTAGAGACGGAAGCGGGCGCGATTCGATCCGGAGTTTTCTCCCCCCTCTCTCGTGAAAATTGCATTTTCGCGAGACGGGAAAAGATCTGTGACAGAGCGACTCCGCAAAGTCAATTTTTTCTTTTCTTTTTTTTTTGGTTACTTATTTATTTTCTTTTATTTTATTCTTATTCAACTCATATATATTACGGTTGAAAGTTGACCAATCTCTCTCTCAATATTTTGGAATTTAATCAATTTAATAGTTCAGTTATCAGTGTGTATGGAACATCACGATAAGCAATTGTAATATAAAAATTAATTGTTTCATTGAAATTTTATTCAAGTGTTATTATATATTGGTCTAATGGAAAAAGACAATTTAGTATCCGCGTGACATTTTTTTTTTTTTAACGTGTCAACATATGGACCGTTTATTTTGAAAGTGGTGCAAGTCCATTTTCTTTTGTTTCGAGAAAATTAAATGTTAGCAGATCTGACAATTAAAAAATATAGGTTAATTATGTGAAGTCTGGGAATGTTTGTACTAATTTATCAATATGTAATTTGATTATATAAATTTCTTTTAGGCGAATTTAACTAAAATAATATATATTTCCAGGCTGCAAATGGACTTACACCACTTTCATAATTAGTCAATTGTAAATATCATTTAATTTCAATTTTGAAATAACAAATATCACTTAAGATATATTTCATATTAATCCAATTTTGTTTATAAATAATAACAAGAAATAAAATAGAATTAGTATTTTTTATTTTGAACGTTAATTATATTTATATATTGTTAAACTTAACACAAGATATTGGTATTATTAATTATTTATGCTCTTCATGTGACAGTGATTTGAAATATTCATGATGCATAGGAGGTATATAAGGTAATAGCTGCTGCATATCCTTATATTTTTCGTATGTAATAGGCCTGGCATCGTGATGGAAATTGGACTTACACCACTTTCATAATCAATGGTTACGCAATTTCTTTTACCGGCCAATTTTAAATTCAACAAAGCATTGGCATTTTTTAAGATATTAAATACTAACTAGTTATAAACAAAAAGTTTACACTAAATTAAGCATAAATTACGTCATATCTCATTTAAAAAAAAAAAGGACTTACACCACTTTCAAAATAAACGGTCCATATATTAAAGGCTAAATTTTCACGACAGATTCTCGGAACAAGTTGAACTTTTCCTTGTCGAAAGGCTTTTTTCGAATTAAATTTCAGAGATAACAATGTTCAAATAAACAACAGTCACATTCTTCAGCTAATCCCAGGTAAACTTTTACGAAATTTTAAGACCTAATTGCAATGGTACATAATATTAAAAATTAAAGTTAATAAATAATAAACTTCTCGAGCGCGTGACACTTTTTCTAAGGAAAACTCGTAATTTAAATATTTTATGTCTTGATATAAAATTAAAAATTTTCTTCGATACTCTATATATTTTCGAATTTCTTCATTTGTAATTATTTTCCTAAAATAATCTTTAAAAATACAGCTATATATTTATATTTTTAAAAATATAATATATACATATAATTTATACCTCAGGCAATGAAAAGGTCTTCCTATAAAACTTAAGTTGTAAAACTTAAGTTGAAAGAATTTTAGATCATACAGATAAGAGAAGAAGCTTATACGCACTTAATCCTTTATGTCATTTTAAAAATTGCTCCTTCCAAATTATCGACGAGATAGAAATACGTTGCATTTACGACGTTTTGCCTTGATGTAAATGAGCATAAAATAACGATACCGTAAATTGGCAACGAGAGTCTTAATTGAGCGTCCCGTAAAATTTTATTTGCCATTATTGCGAAGTTCTCGATTCTAACTAGCGTATACAAACACACATGTACGATGTTCCCTCAGCTAAAGAATCGAGAATTAATAATAATAAAAGGTCTGTTTGTTCGTTCAGTGTGTTTTACGAGAGCTACGTTCACGATCTTAAAATATTTACGGAGACGACAAAAGTTTACGATCGTGTCAAACTATTGGGTTACTCATGCGTGCGTCGAAACTCTGCCGAACGAGCGATTTTAATGCTGATCGAACGATACGAGACGGGAATTAGATCATGCTCGGTTGCCAGCGACCTACGCTACGTCTTATGAGCACGTACATTTTTCTTACACAGGATTTTTACTTCAATTTTATAAAAAGAATTCCTCATCTTTCAGATATTTCTCTTCAAAATTCCAGGTAAATATAGAATATTTCAAAGATTTCTCTCGATATGTCAACTTCCTAAAATAAGTTTTTTTTATTATACATATAAAATGTCTAATGTTTTTTACTTATACGAAGAAAAAAGAAACAGAGCTTCTTAAGTTTCAAGTGCTAGATTTGCACTTTTTATTATATATATATTTATAATTTATTTTAAATATAATTCACTTAGCTTGCCACCTGTGCTTACAATATAAAAGTAAAATTATCAAAGAGAGAATTCTTTTAAATAAATTCCCTGGATTTTGATAAAATTCCATGAGAATTTCCTGATTTTTTTCAAGTACAAAAAAAAATCCTTGATAATTCTAGATTTTCCATGTTTTTTTCAGACAGTAGATCGCCTGTTTATATTTTTAATTCATGAAAAGTCGCATGAAAAAAAAAAAAAAAAATGCCCGATTGTCAATGAGAAATTCACGAAAGTTAGGTTAGGTTAGATTAGGTTAGGTTTAAAAAAAACAAGTATTATATATAAAATAAAAATATAGACGGCATGTCCATTCTTAAGAGATCAGAATTAGTGAAATAAATTATTGAGAGTAACAACATAGATGATAAACTTTATTCGTATTTGGAAATATGATGAAAACTTACAGTCTCTTTTAGATAATAAATACCGAGATTTTCAATCTTGTGTAAATTGATAGTTTTACGAGTTTTGTAGATAATATCGCGAGAAATGTGCAATGTTCTTTGAAATAAACTTCAATCTTTGCCGACCATGATTGCCGTAAAGAAATATATTTAACTCTGGTAGCTTGAAAGAAACGCTATCTCCGCGCATACGAAAAAATGTAGCGATCTCTCAAAGATATCGTCGTCGATTTCACTTAACGTAAGCGTAGGACGCTTCAAAAAATGACGAATTAGAATCGTCGAAAAGAGAAATAAGACGAGACGAGTGGTAACCACTCCGTCTCGGTCTGACGCCACTTCCGTGTTATTATGTAAAGCTAGCATTCGCTATCTTTTCGCGTCGAAGGAGATAAAGCCGGAGAAACGAAGAGGGAGGGATACAAGGATGGGGGAGGGAGAGCACAACCGTCACGTCGATTCCACCCGTTTCTGGATAGCTCTCCACGGTGGCTTGCAACGGTTCAATTGGATCAAGCCCGTTGCTACGATGCACCTTGCGCGAGATCTGCACGGACGATTCCGAGCAGATCTCGCGTTGTAGGATGTCGAAGGGCGCGGTCGAAGAAGCGCGAGACTGAAGATGAGAATAGGATATCTGGACGCGTTATATGAAAAATCCCGCCGCGGCTAAAGCCCAATTTACACGGTTCAGCTCCTAGTGACCATCCCGAATCGAGCCAGAACGAGCGCATTGGACGAACGAGTTTTTGTTTATAGTGAGTTTTTCGTTACATTGAGAGATCGAACCCGTCCACGATACACATTCCTCCACCGTACTTTCTCGCGGCGGTCGAGAGATTTTTTTGAGAGACTTTAAGATAAGGAATGTTGGAGATGTGCTACTTTGTCGTTTTAAGGCAATCATATTTGTCGAAAAAAATGGTCTTTTTTCGGGAATTCGTTACCACAAAAAAAAAAAATGAGTTAAAATCGAGACTTGTCCTTTAACAAAATGTTTATTAGGATCATAAACGACAAAAAAATTTTTTTTTCGTGTTGAGAATATACATTAAAAATGGCGCTGGAGAAGGATTTTCTAGTAATTTTTGCAGTCATAACTCAAATATATAGAAGCTCAAATCGACTTGAAAAATATTGAGCACGTGTTCGCAATATGTTCACAATTTCGGACTAAACCTCTAAAAAGTCTGTGTAAATTTTAGTTTTCGAGAAAAAAACCATCAAACAAACAGAATCTGTGTTTCGACTGTTTTTCTGTATTTGAGTTATCACTGCGAAACTTATTTAAAAATTCTTTTTCCATCGGCCATCTGCATTTTGTCATTTTTAATGCATATTCTAAACTAATTCTAAATTTTCGTTTACAGTTTATAATTCCAATAAACGTTGTCAAAAAGGTCTCGATTTTACTTAATTTTTTTTTTATAATAAATTCCCGAAAAAAAAAAGACTTCATTTTCGACAGGTATGATCGCCTAATAAATTCCCCTTAAACGTTCCTCCTACGCTTGACTACTCTCTTTATCAATTATCTCTGTATTGCTACAATATAAATTAATATAAATAACCAATTAATTTATATAATAATTAATTGATTTTCTAATATGGGCTCTACCTTTAATTTCTCATTGAATTTCATATGTTACGTATGTATCAATATTTTGTGCAATATAATAAAGATTTAATTATTATTCGCAGAGAATATTTTACGCGATTCATTTTCATGATTCACTTTGAACGATCCATTTCGTATATTACAGCGAATATACGAGAAGCTTTAACGGCACCAAAATGTCGAATAATTTACCAAATTTTTGGCGCTGTTACAGCTTCTCGTGCGCG
Source organism: Polyergus mexicanus (assembly GCF_030449975.1). Classification (NCBI taxonomy): domain Eukaryota; kingdom Metazoa; phylum Arthropoda; class Insecta; order Hymenoptera; family Formicidae; genus Polyergus; species Polyergus mexicanus. The sequence goes on from NW_027223324.1 coordinate 5,398,240, forward strand.
ATCAGCCAAATTGAATGCAGATAATGGCCCTTACTTCTTTCAACGCTCAACGGATGAAGTATTTCTGCGAATAGATTGTTTATCCAATCCATTTCACGATGATATATACTGGATGATGCTCGAAGAGTGAACCGTATAAATTCGTCTTAAGCCGCACATTTCCATTCCTTCCGGGATATTCCCTGCACGAGTTTAATACGCGTGAAAGCTTCTTACGAACGATTATCCTTTCATCGTTTAACAAGTAACGATTTTTACGGGGACACTGTTTACAGCGATTCGCTTTTTAATATTTTTATCGCGGATGACTATCAAGAGAGAATCGTGTCTAAATTTGGCTTAAGCGATGCACAAGCGATTTTTATCTCCTGTAGAAGAGATTCCCGATTTAATCACGCGTGATTTTAATGTCGTGAAAACTTTGTATAAATAATTATTCTTTTTTTTTTTTTCCCCCCCATCGTTTGACGAATCGCGATTTTTCCAAGAAGATCGTTTACACGATTTACCTTTCGATACTTTATACGGAATAACGCGAATAAGTTTAAGCTCCGCACGCGATATCTCCTATTTCTTCCGGGATTCCCGGCACGACTTTAATACGCGCCGACCCCGGCGACGGAGACGCGCGTCGGTGGCGCCGCGACGGCAAGTCGGATAACACAATAAAACGATACGAGAAGGATCCTCTCGACGTACCGAGACCAAAACCAACTAATTGTAAACGAGATTCGAGGAGAGGAAAATGGCGAAGGTGAGGTTGAGGCAAGGAGGCTCCCAGTGAGCACAGCAGCAGCAGCAGCAGCAACAGCAACGAAAGACCCTCGTATTCGACGCCGAGATTCCAGTTTCTCCGTTACTCGAGATGCGAGCGGCGGCCGCGGAGGAGATGAGAGAAAGGAGGAGAGGGAAAGGAGGATGTGGAAGAAGAAAGAGAAAGATAGAGAGGTCTCTCGGTATATACGCCGAGGCAACAGCCTAACTCGCCGAGGTCGGGTCGAATAATAAAATAAAAGAGCACGTCGGGTGGATGGGGTGTGTGCAAGGTGGTAGCGTGGTAAAGGTAAGAGAAGAGGAAGGAAACTTCGCTACGGGAACGATGGGTAGTTACGCGTGTGGCGGTGTGTGTAGTTGTCGGTGGTGAAGAAAGATGCAACCGAAAGGAATCGAAGGGGAGCGCGAGAGAGAGAGAGAGAGAGAGGGAGAGGGAGAGAGATCCTCTCGGCGTTGCCACATGCTCACTGAATTTCTCCGAGCGCCTGAAATATAAAGGGCGTCTTTATATATAAGACTGCCGTGTGCGCTTATGCGACTGCCTTCGAAACTCGCATCAAATTCTTGACGTCTCATTAAACATCGTCAGGTTTCAAGGAGTTAAACGTTACGCCGCTTTACGCACGGCGAGCCGCCGCCTCTACGCGCACAAGTAACGAATCGCCCGAATACAGAGGAGCCGTTCTTTCTTCTTCTTCTTCTTCTTCCGTTGCCGCTTTCGCGAGGGAGGACAGAGTCCGTCTCGCAGGATGTTATACAGGGTGTGCGTAAGCAAACTGTGTGTAGGCGCAAATCTGCTAGATTAATGGACGTCGTTACAAGAAATCAGCGAGACTTAACGAGCACATAATTAAATTGTATATTTATTTACACACCCTGTATAATGTCTTAAAATTGCAATAATATTTGCTTCAGAGGCTATTAATTAATAACTGCTCTCACATGGCCAATTTATTCTTGAAATATTTAGTTTTGCATATTTCGCGTTTACTCGAGAAACGATTTGTCTGCCAGGAATGATTAACTACTCGAAGCATGACAGGCGCTCTTCGATATTCTTGATATCTTAGAACGGTGTTAATACTAATTTTATCGCCTATCAACACTCATTATATTATTATGAAAATGAAATCAAATCTACAACGTGTCTTAAACTTGTTCCAAATTATCCTTTTTATCTTTACGGAATTTTTTATCAAAATTTCTTTCGAAATCGATTTTTCTTCAGTAATTTAATATTTTTTCTGTTCGAGATATAACTCTTTGGTAAATCTTTATTTGATATCGTCAAAGTAATATATTATATCTTTTTAGAAACAGTAAATATATATCAAGTTTCCATCCCCTGATATTTGTTATTATACAAAATGTCTTGGACATTGTTCTAGAAGCGATGATATAACGCTCGTTAATTGTATGCAAATTTTATGCTAATATTATATTTTGCGCAAGTTCAGTAACGTTAATTTATCCCGTGTAAATATCTTGCCAACCCACTGATAAGATGAAAAAGAAATGTTTCATAACGTTTGGCAAAAGCATCCTGCATAATTGTTGACGCAAGTAGATTGACGTTACTAATGTTTATTCAACTAATAATGAGCAATCAGTGATGTTACAATTATATCTTTTTCACCGAATAATTATGGCTGATGAACGAAGCTCATTTATCGTGCCAGGAAATTATGCATAATAATTGCAAACGACTGCGTCATTCTCACGGAAGTTACAATTTCACAAAATTTTAACTAACCAATCTGCAATTTCTCATTTTTTTTATTTTCAGAATTTTTCTATTTCTTATTGATTAGAAATTTTGCGCATTTAAGAGAGAGAGAGAGAGAGAGAGAGATTGTTTAATTTTTAATTTTAATTTTTTTAAATTGACCTAGATATTATATATCTCTCTTTCTACTATATGTACAATTATATAATTAAATTCTAATTGTTCTTGTTTAATAAATTGTGCACCAAGAAAAAGAATAGCAAGACAAATAAAATAAATTCTCTTTACACATTTTTAAAATCTATCATGTACCAGGTATATAAATATGAAATCGGAATTTGCCCATAGATGGTCCTAGCTGTCAATGTAGTTACCGTCAAACCGCGTCATTGGCGCCATTTTCTTGTTTTGACTTCTGATAAAGATTTTCAACTCACAACAATACAAGTTTCATACAACAGCATAGTTTTTAATAGCGTTGAACATGTCGAATTTTGTGCCTGGAAACTACGATTTGCGGACAGCATTGATTTTCTGTTACCATTTGAAGAAAACTGCTGCAGAATCGCCTCGAATGCTTGTCGAAGCTTACGGTAAGCATGCTCTTGGTAAGTCACAGTGCTTTGAGTGGTTTAAAAAATTCAAAAGTGGCGATTTTGACGTGAGAAATGAAGAACGTGGAAGAAGGGTGTGATCTATTATGAGCTGCTAAAACCTGGCGAAACCGTTAATACTGAACGCTACCGACAACAAATGATCGATTTGAATCAAGCTTTGCGTGAAAAACGACCAGAATATCAAAAAAGGCAACGCAAAGTGATTTTGCTTCATGATAATGCACCATCGCACACAGCAAAACCGGTGAAGGAAACGATTGAGGCGTTTAGTTGGGAAATACTTTCGCATGCGACTTACTCACCAGACTTGGCTCCATCCGATTACTACTTATTTTCATCAATGGGACACGCACTTGCCGAGCAGCGCTTCACTTCTTACGAAAATGTACGAAAATGGCTCGATGACTGGTTTGCCTCAAAGGAGCAACAGTTTTTTTGGCGTGGCATCCACAAATTGTCAGAGAGATGGGAAAAATGTATAGCTAGCAATGGGCAATACTTGGAATAAAATATTTTTTATCATTTTCGTACAATAAACGTGTATTTTCTATACAAAAATTTCGGTTTCATTTTTATATACCTGGTATATATTCCTTTTATTAGAGATTATATTAACTTAATTTTTCTTCGTTTAATTGAATTAACGAAGTTAATTACATCTCAGTTATAATCAAAGCTAGTATCATGCGACGAATATTTTTGGGAATTCGTTAACTGATATTTCATAAGCGGAACAACGAACGGCGGCTGCGTTCGTGCTTCGAATAAATTAGGCGGATTATGTCAAAAACTTTGGTTGTTGACCGCTTTTCGGTACGTGCATAATATTTGTGTCCGTGCACTCGATCTCACCGAGTTTACCGGCAAAAGTCAACCGTGCGCGTTACTCGCGCGTTATATTTTCTCATTATTATATGATATTCCACGAGATATCGCGGGCGAATGCCCGAGATAGAAAAATCGCCGGTACGAGAAATAACGCCGACCCGGTACGTCCCGAACGAACGCGACGCAGCGGCACAAAGTCGTAAAAATGAATTATTTTATTCGGGATTATCGGGAATTGTATCGATCGCGATGCTGTGCGCGTGCACGCGTATTATTTCCGCTGTCGGAAATCGAATTTATCGATATTTCCACGCTGACAGGATACAGAACGGCGTGACAATGGCAATCATAAAGCGCGCGTTGCCGCTATATAATTGTTTCATTAATCACCCTCTCGTGTATTTTCAACAATTTTTCAAACGTTCAGATTTAATCTCTATTAAAATTATCTTGAAAATTGAAAAAAATTTCACGCGCGTTTCTTTTCTTCTACGTCGTTTAAGAATTTTTTTTTCTTATTTAAGTTTCGGACGTTCGTTTTATTTCAAAGGGCCTAAAAGATTTGCGAGGGGGCGAGCGTAATAAGAAGGGCAATCTGGCGCTGTAAAATAATTGTACGCTTCATATTCCGAGCTCCGCGACTTCATAGAAATTAATGCGATTGTGCGCGGACACCCGCGCTGCAATTGCGTTTAAAGAGCATTTATTCTGCGCGAGCCCGTCTCTCACTTTCTCTCCCGGGACATGCAATCAATTATATCTCATCTCTCAACGGCACGATGGTACTTGTATTAAGAAAATTGTTATTATAAGCAAAGTATCGGTGGTACCGCGACAAGAACGGGAACGTTACGCTCGTAAAGTCTGTAGACCGTGTCCAGAGCGTGTGTGGGGGTTGCTGGTGGTTAAGCGAGGCACGTGTTTTTCCTCGCAAAAACCAACAGAAAATGCAGGAACACCTGTTACCTGGGCGATACATTATTTCGCGGATACTCCCCCGCGTCACTTTGCGAGAATACGAAAGGAGGACGGGTCCGCGGATTCGTTCGTACATTTTCGGGTAAAACAAATCGATCGAGCGCGAGAGGAACACGCCCTTGCGTCCTCCCATGGCATTAATTTTAATTCTCTAGTATTCTCGACGGGCTTTGCGCGAATCTGGATTACGTCGAATATCTGTCAAGAAAACAAATATTTGCCCGATACAATCTCGCCAATTCGTCTCGCGCGTAAATTGTATTTTGCCGTTCACACCGCGCGAATAATTTAACTCCATTGTAGGATACCAAGGTACTTTTTATTTGCAGGAAAATCTCAATTGTCAAGTGAATATTAAATGAGAAATATATCCGCGATCCGACATATGTGGAAATTTGCGTTTTTAACGTCGTTAACTTTTGTACTAGTTTCAATCTTGTTGTTCTGATCGTTTCATCAAAAACGTGTGCGTTAAAAGCACATTGTTCAGATAATTGATCTTTGCGAATAAATGGGAAAAAAAAATCATTTGTCAAAGAAGTAAATAAAAATATATATATTTTTAATAATTTTTGTTATTTTTCCTCTGAAAGTGTATTTAACCGAACGATGAAACAATGAACGATGGAGGGGAAAAATATGAGCGAGCAAACATCTACAATATATTGTTCCTTTTTTGCTAAACGATATTATTCAAATAACTAAACGTTCGATTAAACAATACTCGGATAAACCCAGTTAACCAATGTTGACATATTGTAGACTCCAGTCCGCCAATGAAAATAACAGCGAAATGAATAATTTATTGTCTTCAAACTAAATTTCTATTAAAATTGTCCCATTAAAATCAAATGAAACATAATACTTTATTATTTTCATTGGCATGCTCTTCAATTATTTACGATTCAAAAACGGATAGCGACAATATGATATTTGAAGGACACTCTGTATACAGCGCATAGCGAATATGAATGACAGTTAAACGAACTCGCCGAAGATACATCACGCATATTATGAATTTTTAAAATACCTCCAAATTTAGAGAGTCGGGAAATGTATCTCATGATAGTTTGTACACGTGAATGGCAAACGCTCGTATGCATTGTTCCCATGTGTTAATTAGTCACTTGGCTGCAAATTATTGGCACGTCGAAAAGCCGATGAAACTATAGGCAGTTACGACAATTTGGGCAGGCTATGTTTTCATTTTCAGTTACCTACGT